>NC_138750.1:49275784-49850872 GCF_965113315.1 Podarcis vaucheri | reverse complement strand
TTTGGGGGAGGGGGGACAAGATCTGTATTAAGGTTGGGGTGAAGTGGCAATAGGTGCACTATGCCTCGTGTGTGTGTGTGTGTGTGAGAGAGAGAGAGAGAGAGAGAGAGAGAGAGAGAAGGTTACGAGAACTGCTGAGGGATATCCCGCAACGTGGGGGGTGGGGTGGGGAGTTGATGGACCCCATGTAAACAGCTTGCTTCTTTGTGTTTCCCTTACACGTCTGTGCTCATTTTCAACCTTTTTTGTGTTTTTCAGTTGTGTGTGCGTGCCTGGGCAGAAATTAAGTTTGATAAAATAGACAGGTTTACAGGAATGGGTTATGTGGGTATTTGAAGAAAGAGGCGCTGGGGGGGGAGTAAGGGGGTCTGCTTGCAGCCGCATTTTGCTTTATTTTAATTAAAAACAACAACAACAACAGCTGTGCTGTTTTATCATTACCGTAACTGGAAATGTGTTATGCTGTAAACAGTTCACAGCATCAAACAATACAGGAATCCAGTCAAGCTAACATTATCAGGTTAAAAAGTTCGGAGCAGCCAGAGCCAAGGACATCTGGGGCTGGTACTAATGGTCAGGGAAAGCCCAGGATAAATAAATGAGGATTTACAGTACTCATTCAAAAGGGAGAACATTTCGCACACAAACAAACACACAGAGAAGGTCACATTAACTGTCTTAAGTTAAGTGGTGGTTGTTCTGAATAGCCTGAAAGTGAATCCTGCTGTTTGAATGCTGAGGTGTTCACCAGTACCCTTGCTCCAAGGTGTATGTTTCTTGAACAAATGAGGTAATCAGGGCAATTAGTGTGTGGAAGGCTGCCAATTAGTTTCAGAGAGCCTGTAGTGTTTCACTGAACTTCACATCCCCAAACACATTCTCTGTAATAAAATAACAGCTCTTTTTCTGTAGGTTTGGAAATAGCTTAGGCTGCATTCTATAGGGCTTGCGGTGTTTGTGAGTTTCACATCAAGTGAATTGAAACAGTGTTGCATCTGTTGTAACTCTGTATTATTAATGAAAATAAGCATTCACATAGCACATATATGTATTTCCAACAGTAGTAATCACTTACATATCATTTTTAAGTATTCAGACCACTTCAAATTAATTCTCAGTAATCTTTATGTTGTCCAATTATGGTAAATTAATATTATTCACTTATTATGCAGTGGGAGCTCAAACAGAGTGGTTACTTGAGGCCACCTAGTTTGGTTAGACCTTTTCTGTAACAGTGATGTGGTTAATGATTTCATGGCAGAAAAGCCTTCACTTGCATTTGTTTTCTTTGAACAAGTGATTAATGCTGTTTGCCTGAACCAAAACAAAAGAGAGCCTCTCTGATAAACCTGCAGGCTATATATAAATGTTGTTGGGATGCATCTCCTTTAGGTTTAGAAATGAGATGATCTTAAGAAGAAAAATAGCTGTCCCCAAGAAACATAAAGTTTCTTGGTGCCTCTTGCTGAAATATATAGACTGGAGATAAGTGTTGTCTGTGATAACTAAGCTAAAGAAAACATTTAATATAACACAAAACCTATGGAATGTCACATCCTTTGGGATTTATTTTCTTAAGGTTTCATGAAGGCCACAACCTCTCCATGGCTGAAAAGAATTGATAAATTGATGCAGGATCAATAGGTTAGTTACTGCTACTCATTGTGTTGAAAGATGGTACGTTCCAGATATTAGGCCCAAGAAGAAGTAACATTTAGTGTATAAAAACATCATACCCATGTGGGTGTTGCCCATGATGTTTAATGTTTACATTATGTGTAACATAATGTTTAAACTTGATCACTTGTCCCTGTCCATAGAATATTAGCATGCCTTTCATCTGCATCACAGATTCTTAAGGTACTAATGCTACATGCAGAAATAACCAACCCACTTTAAAAGTGATGCAGGCAGTAGGTTGTCAGTTTGTGAGGACTAATGAGACATAGGTATTGCCATTCTGCTGTTCATATAAATCACCCTGTAGCCTTTGGCTACCCATTTTAAAATAATGCTGATCTTGATGGACTGTTGATAGAATCTCACACTGAAATACTGTTTCTAATGAAGTAGCAAGAAATTTTGAATGCCCAGGTTACTGTGCTGCTGGAATGTTTCCAGGTTATGTTTCTGTGTACAGTGGTGATTGTTTATTCGGGCATTTATATCCTCCTATTCTGTGATAAAATCAAATGTGACATGGCTTCCAAATAAAAATATATATCACAACAAAATTAAAAATACTGTAGCATAAAAAAAAATCACATATTGACATAGAAATTTGGGAGAGGCATTCCAACTCAATAGGTGAAGCACATTCATTGTCTGCAAAAGGTTCCCATCATGTCCAAGTAGGAGTTTGAAGATTCCTTTCTGAATCACTGGAGACTTCCTGCAGGTCCGTTTTGGCAATACTGAGAGAGATGAGTGGTTGGTTGGTCTTACTTGTTACCAGGCAGCTTCCCATGTTGCTATTAATTCTCAAGCTTTGATTATGGAAGAAATAACTATTTCCAATATCCCTTGAAACATAATCCTCCCACATTTGCATTAAAGTGGTAAAATAATAATTTTCAAAACCCTTTTGTCACTGGTTAGTTGAATTCTAATTTTCTTTACCTTATGCTATTTGTCAGCAAGGTGAAAAAGGGGAAGGTGGAAAGTATTTAAAAGAATAGAACAGGCAGAATTTATTTCAAAAAGTAGTGCTGCAGAGGATATCTTGGGCAGTGCATGTATGACATGAACAATCTCATTCCTGACTGGATGGCTGAGATAAGATTGTATTACTGAGTATGTGATTAAAAAGCTCAGATAGTTTCAGCATTACTAGGTTAGAATGGCAAGTTTTGGCACATCCCCTAGGTTGCAAAAATGACAGTGGGATTGCTAGATTTGACAATTTTGTTCAGTTTCATTATTTTATTTATTTTATAAAATTTATACATGGCTTGATTGGAAAAATACCTCAAAGTAGGCTTTGAATTTTTCTTATATTCTGAACTATGTGGAATCTTTGGAAGCATTCTTGCTCATTTTTTAATTAGCAACATGTACTTTATGTTATTGTATAATCTTCAGAGGATGAATTTTAGTACTCAGCATATATGCTATATAATGTGACCATGGTTAATTTCATTTTGGATTAATTGTTGGTATTGTTTGAATAGCCACCAAACTCCCATAATGATGAATTTAAAAATGCAGTTATTAGCCAGTGATGGAGGTGCTTTCCTCCTATTTAGCTGTTAATCAGGAAAACGACTGAGTGTTTTCCAAGTGCCTGTAGACTTCAAGTTCAAATCAAATTGTCATATTTTCTTACTAATATTTATATTTTATGAACATTATTATTTTACAAAATATTAAAATAAGCAGAAACTTTTGGAGTATACTGTGAATATACAAGAATAAAGCTTTATTAATTTTGAGGAAAGCAAGACCACATCTCTGCTGTTATAAAAATCATTGGATTCCAGCAACATGTGAAGAAATTTTGTATTTGGTCAGGGCTTTTTAACAACACTGTGCAAGCTCGGAATTAAGAGAGACGTGTAACAGAATGAGATAATATTGTTAATGGAATAATGAAATGTGCAGATAAATATCTGGGTTTATGCAAAGTAAATGGAGATTAGATATGGCTTTAAAGCACACACTTCAGCCAGGTGTGTTTATGATAAGGAAAGTGAACAATGATGTGAACTAAGGAAATTGCTGGTTTTGCTCATGAAAATTAGCAGAGGTTTGGAAGCTATGAAAGAACTCAGCGATTAGGTTATTTCAACAGCAAGTGAAAATCCACTGCAGGAAATTACTGGTTGAAAAGAATCATGTAATTTGGTTGGACATTTTAGCTGTTAGGCCAGAGGACTGTTTCATATATGCCTGTTGTCATTAACCCATCTAACAGGCCTATCCACCCAATCATCTGCTTCCCATGCTGTGCCACAGAACTCCTGATTTAAAAAGCAGACTGCATTGTGGATAGTGTGTGAGAAGAACTCTGTTGTCAGGTCATCACAGTCAAATTCTTTGGGCCACCATTTGCTAGTGGCTGGGTATAGGTAGATGCATAATGCCAAATTTAGACGAGGCTCATTTTTTCTGTAGCCGCTGTTTGAGAACTTCAGTGCTCGAGTCAGGTGATCTGCATGTACCAACCTTTCCACATGGCATCCTGTTTCAATCTGTTTCCTTCCTGCCTCAGTGTCTCAGCAGTTTTTTACCAGAACATATTAGAACTGGGTTTCCTGTTGCTTGTTTTCTTCCCTTCCTGTATCTGCTGGCTTTCCTCAGTTAACTGACTGACCCACTGGGTCCATTCCTGGCTTAATATTCTTTGTTATGATCCTGTCCCAACCTTCTATTTTAATACTGCCCTTCCACTCCTGTTCCTAATGCAAACTGGTTTGGCAAATCTTATATAAAGACTGAAGAATTGTCCTCTGGGACACTGACACCAGGAAAAGTGAAGAGATCTTCTGGATAAACAGAACTGTCTGCTTCCCTGAATCATGGCTGCTGATTTTGGTGGTCAGAATTGTCATAATATTGCAGATTTGTTTACTTGTCTTTCTGATGACTATCTGAAATTTATAAAGGATTCCAGGGAATTTTCATGAATGTGCTCTGAATTCATATGGAGTGCTGCTCAGGCCTCCACCCCTAGTTAAAGTACTGGTCTAGACCAATGCCATTCAACATGGTGCCCTCCAGAAGTTTTGGGTTGCAACTCTCATCATCCTCAGCCAATATGGCCAATGGTCAGGAATAATGGGAGTTTTAAGGTAAAGGGACCCCTGACGATTAGGTCCACTCGTGACCGACTCTGGGGTTGCGGCGCTCATCTCACTTTATTGGCCAAGGGAGCCACCGTACAGCTTCCGGGTCATGTGGCCAACATGACTAAGCCACTTCTGGCGAACCAGAGCAGTGCATGGAAACGCCGTTTACCTTCCCGCCGGAGCAGTACCTATTTATCTACTTGCACTTTGACGTGCTTTCGAACTGCTAGGTTGGCAGGAGCTGGGACCGAGCAACAGGAGCTCACCCCGTCGCGGGGATTCGAACCGCCGACCTTCTGATTGGCAAGACCTAGGCTCTGTGGTTTAACCCACAGTGCCACCCGCGTCCCTTCAATGGGAGTTTTAGTTCAAAACGTTTTTGGGGACTGACATCTCCATCACATGGCTAGTACGCAGCAGTATTTTCTGTTGTGTGCCCAAGCACCAAAAGAAGCAGCTGCGCACCAGCCAGCCAGCCAGTTTGTGGAAATGTCTTGTTGCTGTTTTATTCTGGATTGTTTCATTTGATTCTTTAGAGGGGTATAGAAATGAATAATAATAATAAACCCCACCACATAAGAAAGTGACTAGACAGAGGTGGCACCCATAACCTGGGTTTAAGGTGCCATGTGGTGATTAGCTTATATAACACTGGTTATCTAACACTGGTTGTGAGCAAGCCATCATTTAGGAAAGATTGACTACCATTACTATTTTTGTGTATGTGGGAAATGCAACGAATTTTTGAAGAATTCTTAGTTGCCTTGGAACACAGCTTGAAAATCCCTGCTCTGCTAAACAAGGCTTAATTTTATTCTGCAATCTTAACTAATTGCTTATGCTGCAATAAATGTTGTAGTCTTTAAGGTGCAACAAAACTCTTTATTGTTGTTCCTTCTGCAACAGATTAACATGCCTAGCCCTCTGAAAATCTTAACTGTTAACTTCTCTGTGTGTGTGTTTGTTAAAAAGAAGAAAGAGCAGAAAGGGGTGGGGAGCTTGCTTTTGCATTTATACTTGCTCTGCCAGTCTCCCTCCCTCAAACCTAAGTCATTTTAAATGGACAAAAAAGGAAGCACACTGCTTTAGTAATTCTTTCCACATTCTGATATTTCCTGAAAGAGATATTGTCTCTTGGCTTTCAGAAACATGAATGCCCGAGGGATTTTTTTCTTTCATTACACAACTCGTCTTGATTGCTTAAGATCAGACAAGTAAGCATATTAGGAATACCAACTATTGCTAAAGTAGGTGACTTATTGGGGGGACCTTGTAACATTGTTGCCTGATCTTTTATGCTTGCTATTCTTGTTTCATCTTTGACAATTAAATGATAATTTGTTTTACATTTTATCTTCCAGAAATAAATAATCAGAAATAATCTGATACATTCAATAAAAAGTAGATGTTGTGTGTTTTATTTAAAGGTATAAAACATGCTCTGTAAAGGATAATTCGGATACTAGAATAATAGTATTAAAAAATTGTATAGTTGTCTCTTTGCCATTGTAGAATAGTTTATATCTCTCCCACCTTTTATTGGATAATTTGTTAGGATGTGAATAACTTAAGGCAAGTCATTTTTCTGCTGTGGACCTGATTTATCACTGTTGCAAAATTTTATGCTTGGGGCATTTAAGGGAGCATTGTTTGCAACTTAGCAAACTAGTTCTTATATACTCAAGTGTAATGTTACCTTTGCCATAATGCCGTTTTGAGTTTGAGTCATCAGTTGCTGCCCCATTATATTAGCAAATAGCTTTAAAAATATCATTTGTGCAACACTGGTTCAAATGAATATAGTTGAAATGTGTAGTCAAACCTTGATCTGACTTCCTCATGCAAAACAGTTGCAACACATGAAGGGGACATTAAAAAACACAATCAAGTTCATCAACAGTGGTTTACAGAAACCAGACCTATGTTAGGTGACCTGATAGTTTCATATGTTGCCATGGAAAGGCTACAATTGCAGCTTTTGGCCTATGAATGTGAGAGTACTCCCAACAGAACTTGAGTACAGGCGTCATCCCACTTAATGCACAGTTGACTTGTGTGCGACTGCATGGCACTGGGAAATACATACGTACGTACCAGGAAATGGGGGAAAGTCCTCAGGGCTTGCAAGGAGACTCTCCCTGGAGCCAGAAGAGGATGTCATTGGGGGCACAGAAAGCCCCCAAAAGACCAGAGGCACAGCAAGGCTTTGTTTAGGTTGCTCAGCCTCCACACCTAACAGCTGAAGTGCACACCTTCCAGCCAGCCCCAGAGCTTCACTGTAGATATTTCGGTCTGGATTGAAGAGAGCTAGAGAGCAGGAAAAAATGGGTGTTTAGAGGGTGTTCCCCCTTTTGTGATTTTCACTTATGCGCACAGGGATGTTTGTATAGATTCCTGCAGATTCCTGTCTACAATGTAATATTATAGTTAACATTTACCTATTGTCTTGAATCATCTGATTATGTTCTTTTGACACTGTATTTTGATCAGTATGGCCTAGCTAGTGGGGTGCAGAGAGATCCCATGTATCCAGTTCACGCTATGCTTACCTGCAAGTGAATGTGCATACTTTGGATTACAACTACATCTGTACTTGTGTATTTATCCTCACAGGTCTATAATCAATTGAGGTGGGGCTGGGTGCATCCACATTGCGTATGTCTCTGTGCTCTGCTATGGCCCTTCTCTGGTTCTCACTCATCTGTCTCGAGAGACTATGGAGTACATCTCCAGGGGTGAAGTCAAACTGCTGCATTAGCAGCACCAAATTGACCTTCCTGGGGAAGAAGCCTGGGCAGTGAGTATGGAGGTCTTGGACTTCCCAGATGGCAAGACCCCCTGGCCCTTGCTGATGGAAAGTCGAGCAATACGTTCGGCACCAGCTTGGCTGCAGAAGTTGTGGGAAGGAGGCATACAAGATGCCACCCAACTGCTTTAGGAACTGCACTCCAGATTTGGCAAGGATTTGCTCCTTAGCATTTTCTTCTACCAAGGATATCTCCCAAGGCAGCACGAGTTTGGGAGCAGAGTTTTGCTTCTCCTAGATGGGCTACCTTCCTTGGCTGATGAGCTCTACCAACCTCTCACTTCCCAGAAGCTGCCTTCTTGACCATCAGACCCACTATTGGTCTTGTCCACTCAATTTACTAGAGCCTGTCTTTGCATGCAGGTACTATTTCCTGCGTAGTACTATCCATACATTGGGGGCATGTCTGCAGTGGGGCAACTTGCCAAATGTGTGTTGCCTGTCTCCATGAGCTGCAACCCTGAATGCTCAGGGTCATAGTTTATGGGGCTAGCCAGTGTGTATTTGGAAAGCTGTCCTGCTGCTGCCATGCCCCTAATGTGTGGATAGCATGGGGGGGGGGCATAGCAGGGCACCACTCATCCCTCCTGGGAGGCTGAACACCTGAATAAGGCTTTACTCTAAAACAATTCTACTGATATTAAATCTCATGGAAACAAATGGAATATGCTTTCAAGAAGTAGCCTTATGATGGTGCAGTAAGCGTACCTGTCAGCTCATACTGAACGTAAACTGCAACATCTGAACTGTGGATTTTTTCATTTCTCACTAATGTTCTCATTGTGGCCCTTAACATGCATGATAGCAGGAAGATTAAAGTATAGGTGGTAGTTTTGCATGCTTCAGCAGTAATTGACTTAAAATGTGAAAGTCTTTTTGACTAATTTTTGTATTGTTTCACTAATCAATATTTAATATGGTTTTCATAGGATATTTAACATGACACTGATATACTGGACAGGTAATTTCCATTATTTTGAAAACCTAATTTAATAGGGTGAATCCAGGTAACTGCCAGCAATGATCCCCTCTTGTGGCTGCAATCCTATACTCATTTATCTGGGAGTACATCCCATTGAACTCAATGAGATTTACTTCTGTGTAAACATGTATAGGATTGTGCTGTGTATCTCCATGTGCCATACTGTTTTGCTAAGGACTTGTTCAGTTAATTCCATTTCTTACATTAAATTTGTAAGATTTTTGTGGTGAAAGGGCAATTGATCTTGACAGAAATCACCTTTCCAACTTAAGTGATTTGCTACCAAAGCTTAAAGGATAATATTCCCCCCTCCCTTTTAAGGTTCAGTAATCTCTCTTTCAAAGCTAAAGGCTGTTCGGTCTTTTGGATAGTTTTACAGTACAATGCTATATATATCTTCTTGGAAGTAAGCCCCATTGAGTTCATTGGGGATTACCTTTATGTATGTTAGCATTGGATTGCAGCCTTAAAGTACACTTGGAGCTGCTGCACATGAATTTTTTCCTACGCTGGCTTCATGATGTGTGTGTTAATAATGATAAATATACTCTGTTGTCACATACAGTGGTGTACATGTTTATTGCACACAACAGTGGTTGGTGTAGGAGAAATATCACGTGTCAGTGGGCCCTTGAACCCTGCTTGTTAATTTCTCCTTTTCCCCGTCTTCCGTGTGTGTGTGTGTTTGCTTGCTGCCTCCTCAGCTTTAGGTGTAACTTCTTGCAAGATCTGGAGGAGGGCTTGCATTTAAGCATGTCTTTTTCCTGAATAATGCATGAATTTTGCAGTCATTCTGGTGCATGAAGATGTGCAAAGGATCATTAGTATAATGAAATGCAGATTGATGATGTCCAACTGACTAAGCTGTTAACATTTTATGAGCAAATAACTTCTCTAGTTCTAAAATTGTATTTTTCCCCCTCAAAGGTTTTGACGGTGCTTTATTATGTTTGTCCTTCTCTTCCAGTTTTTGAAGGTTTTTAGTTTTGTCTAAATTGCACTGGAAACTGCATTGGGCAGGGGCCTGACTTTTTCCTGTGTTTTGTTTAGCACCTTGTAGATGTAGGTGCATGATTTAGAATAAATATGAATAAATATTAAAATGAAGAATAAATATGAATAAATATTAAAATGATTTCTTCCATCTCCCCAATTTGGTTTGTATCACTTTAATTGTGGCTCTTCCTTTCTTGTTGGAAATGATAAAAAGGGCCTGTATCTAAACAGCCGGTTGTTTTCCTGATGCTGTGAAAAATGGCTTAAATAAAGTGTTCATTTTGCATAACGTTTGACCATGATTAAAAGGGAAGGTTAAATTGCACCATCAGATTAAAATACATTATTTAAGTTCAGCTGTTCTATGAGTGTAGTACATCTTTTAGCCAGAGCTAACACAAAGATGAGGAAAATCTAAGTCCCCTTGGGTCTGCTTTGAGCTTAAGAATTTTAATAATGACTAGTGGAGGGAAATTCTCACTAACAGGTTGACCTTTTTGGAGACATCTTCCAAACTGCTGATACAATTTCTGTTGGTTGCTAGTCACAAGAAAAGTACATGTGAAAAGGGTCTTTAGCTTGTAGGAAAGGTTGTTTCAGAGGAATGCTCCTTGCTCATATCCATGTACCAAAACATGCAGTATCCTCAGCCTTAATTAGTAAGTCTAATTAAACAGAGTCAACAGAGTATTTTTCTGTGTTAATTTCAAGTATTATTTACACTACATTGCCTTGCAATTTGCAAAACATGCATTTGTTTTTGGCTGTAGATTTCATAACCTAGATTTTTCAAACCCCAACAGTCTTCTAGTTAGATGTATATAACAGTTCTCATTCCTAATTTGAGAGTTGGTGTATTGTCAAATCTCCCTACATCAGGGATTTCCACACAGTTGTTTTAAATGCTGCTCAAACTTCTTTGCTTAACTTTATTGCTTTCTTCTTTGTTCTGCAAGTTCCTGGGTCTCTTTCCTGGACTGTCATTGTTTTGGAATTCTTTTTCGGGTGGGGAAAATGAATGTTGCCTTCTGAGTTGATAGTCTTTTAACCTTGGTTTCAAAGTAACAATTAGCCATTGTTCTGTTATTGAAGCTAAAAACTCACATGTTAAAATCAGAGCTGGCACCAATTAAAGAAAATTTAATTGATTAACTATGAGCTATAATTGTTTAAAATGGTATACAAATAGAATTATAATTCTGAACAGTATTATTTGTTTTTAGATTATTGACACATGAATAAGACACCATTTTAGAAGAGGCATTCTTTCCCATGGGGGAGAGGAGGAATACCTCTGTTAAAGTGTTGTCTGCCTCCCATGTTTATGTAAGTTCTTGTACTAGAACAAATTCTGCTGTTAGATGAACAGTGGCCATCTTCTTAACTGAAAGGTTTTTAATTGACGAAATGCTTCAGCTCTTGTTAAAATGGAATTTGAGGAGGGGAGGAAATGGAAAATGTTTCTTGCTTAATAGATTCATATTAATTGTGAAAAGATTTGGATACAGTGTAGTTTCTTGGACACTGTTCCCTAAATGAAGCACAACTTGATTTTCTTATGGGAGCAGTATGGTTCATGCATGGGCAAGTATGGTTGAAGGTACTGTCAGGTAATTTAAACACAGTTCAGATGACTTTTGAAATGCAGAGTGATGATTTTCGAATAGAGCAAATGTTAAAAAAAGATACATTTGCAAATCCGTTTTAATATTCTTAGTAGCATTAGATGTTAAATGAATTAACTTTTTAAAGACTTTAATTTGATTATAGCACAATCTTTGTGTAAGGTGTTTTATGAAAGAACAAGTTAGTAAACTGCTGCAACATTTTACTAAATATTCTACTAAATATTACCTGACTCCACCCTTCAAACATCATCTTCCTTTACTTACAGCTGGGTTTATGACTTTGCATGCATTTCATTGAACTGCAGTAGGTGTTTGATTGTTTGCTGGAAGCATTTTGGAATTCTCACTAGGTTTGCATTTCGAAGGCACTTAGTAGGCCCCTAGCCTAGAGGATGATTTTTTTTATTTATACGGTGGCTTTTTAGCTAACAATTAATGGCAGATAATGTGGTCTCAATTCTCCTGTTTTCATATATCCGCAGCATTATTTTTTAAATAGAATCAGAATTAAGTAATCTTAACTAAAAGCAGCTCTTTTTCCTCAGACAAAATATCCCTTCCCTAAAAATGATTTAAGAATTTTGCAGGCTTAAATTTTTCCATTACAATTATTTCTTCTAAGACTAACTCATTATATAAGGCAAATTCTAATATTTAACACTTGGTTTTAGTTTATCTTAGGAACTTCTGGGAAGTTATTTTTTTGAAGTAATGCCCACAGAAAGTGGAAGTTGTGCCACTGCTCGCCAAGCCAAGCAGAAACGCAAATCTCACAGTCTTTCTATACGAAGAACAAACAGTTCTGAACAGGAGCGATCAGGATTGCAGAGAGAGATGTTGGAAGGCCAGGTAAATTTGGCTGGAATTTGTGTGTCTTATGTTTGTTTAAATTCTCTACTTAATCCTATTAAGGCAAGTTACAATAGCTTGATAACAATCTATTGAGCAGCAAGACTAATTCCATATAATTCCAAAAAACAAAATATCTTTTTATCAAAAACAAAACAAAACAAAACTTGCCAAGGGTGCATGGAGGGTTTCCATACTGTGAGGAGTGGTGAAATGTAAAAGGCTATAACTCCTAGTTTAAAACTTGGGAATGCCTAAGCATTCAGTCCTTCACCTCATTTATCCTCAACACATCCTTTTGTGAATGTTCAGGTGAAACGAGGGGGGGCGGGGAGGTGCTCAAAGCCACGTCATTGGTCTTCACTGCTGAACAGAGAATCAAGCCTGTGCCTCGGCTCAGACAGTTAAGGCATCCTCATTATTGAGGCACCCACCATTCCATGCTACTTGGTTTATGATTGAATCATGGTCAAAATAGCACTCACTTCATCTAGCAGTGTTCTGTGACTTACTAATAGTCCCCCCCCCCCAAATCAACACAACAGTGGAGATTGAAGTATGATTTAAATTTGAACTCTTCTTTGGTATAATGGGAAAATTATTTCAGGATAGATTTTGGAGTAAAATTACAGAATTGGCATTAAGGGTCAAAAATGCACTAAAGCAATATAAAGCACTCCAAATTTTTTTAATATTTTTTATTCTTTCAAGGATTCTAAACTACCATCATCTGTAAGAAATACACTCCTGGAACTTTTTGGCCAAATAGAAAGAGAGTTTGAAAACCTCTACATTGAAAATCTCGAATGTGAGTTGATCTTTATATAATGTATTGGAAAAATGTTTGAAAAGTTGAAAGGGCATGGAAAGGCATGGAAAATATACTAGATGCATTATATTTCAGCTAATTATTCTGGTCCCCTGCCCCCATACATGATTGTGAATTAACAGCTTAGTAACAACTCTGAATGGACACTTACATTTCCCAAGTTACATATCCACGTATCACATGTGTTTGAGGTCCTAGCACTTGCATTTTCTAATTCCTTTTAACTTGATCCGTACAGTCTGTCATGTTCAGTATGCAGGTATATAGATAGATAGATAGATAGATAGATAGATAGATAGATAGAAACAGCATTTGGATGTCTGATATGACTTCCTGTTTAATTCTTTATTTAACTAAGTATCAGCTACGCTTCAATATTTTAAAGCCACAGCAGTTTAATCATAAGGCAGCATAAAAATGTAACTATGCATAGCAAGGCATAATATGTTTGCTATATAAGCCCTCTACAGAATATGTAGAGCTGCCTGCTTTACCCCCACCTCCATCCTTGAGTTCATCTCCACCCCTGCTGACTTCATCTCCAGACCTTTGCACATTGAACACAAATCCTGAAAGGGGGAATCTACATGTTCTTGGCTGAATGTACATAGGCTCTCCCTTTCAACTCCCCCATTCTTCTTGTGATGGTTTTCTTGATGTCTGGAGGGGATGTTGAGGACAGAGCCAGCGTGGGGGGCTAACTTCCATGGCTTCTTGGAATTTGTGAAGAATTATGTCTACTTTTTAGGGCTGTATAATATATAAAATTCTCCATTATTATCATTACTTGTGTTTATTGATTCAAAATTGCTGTGCCAGATATCTAGACTGGATGCTCTCTCTTTTTAAACTTGGCAAAAATATGTTAAGCTCTAATGCTGGGTTCATTGTCTTCCAATCTGGAGTGGAATTACATGCAGGAACAAGCTCTTTGGCAAGCGGTGACTTGCTGATTGTGGAAGAGAGATAGCGGTCTTTCCTTCCTGAATTTTTATTTGCATTTACTAATGGCTCTTTTGCATCAGAGTTATTCCCGTTGGAATCGTAGTTTTGAAGCAACTTACTCATGGCAAAGCCTGCTGTGAAATTATGTCTGAATCTGATGGCTGCTGGTTTAAGATTACGCTTACTACTTGTGGTATACAGATAAACCGCAGATGCAAAAAGCCCTTTTGGTAGATGGAAACTGGAGATTACTAGGCTGCACAGTTGAGACCTTGGATATAGGGAATGTGTGATAATTTAAAAGTTGTGATTGAATGCCTATTATCTTCATTAACATTGATTTTTATGCTACTGCTAGTACGTAGAGAGATTGATACACTTAATGAACGCTTAGCAGCTGAAGGCCAAACCATTGATGGAGCTGAACTGAGCAAGGGACAGCTGAAAACAAAAGGTAAGAAGAAGGTGGACAAGTATACCTCTCTTAGTTGGCTTTTTATAACTTAAGTTGGTGATTTGTTGGAAGGGTGTTATCACAAATGTTCAAATAAAATAATGAAACAGCCTTTAAAAACTCACTCCCTTTAAATTTATTTGTCTTAACAGCCAGTCATAGTACCAGTCAGCTGTCTCAGAAATTAAAGACTACTTACAAGGCATCTACCAGCAAGGTATGAAACACACTGAACCTTTTATTTCCCTGCAATATTTACTTGCTGGCCTAAATTTGGCAGTTTTCTGTTAAGTACTTTCTATTTGTAGATATGCTTAGTGAAGGCTAGCAAAATCGTTGGCGTCTGTTTTCCGCTCCTCTGAATTGTTGCTTCAAAATAATGTAATGAACGCATTGGAAAGGAAAGGAGGTTTGTAGCAAGGGAGAGCTGTGACAGGGTTTTAAAAAACCTGTTAATAGAAGATAGAAACTAATAGCATTTTGATTGTGAGGAATTCTATAGGAATGTAGTTAAGTTAAATAGATGTTACATCCATTTCCCCCATGAATTTTACTAATTCATGGACATCACTTTTGTTGTGTCCTCGTTCAAAATGTAGATTCATAGAACAGATGCATCTTCTGATTGCAGTTACCAGTGACCTGATCGATACTTCGATCAATAGTGTGTTCTTGCCTCGTGGAAGTATTACTCAGAAAGTCACATACAAACCGTTCATGCTGTTATCTTCCACAGGGCTTTCAAAATATATTGCTTTTTAGGTTCAAATGTAAACTTTTGGTGTCTGCTGTGAACAGAGCTAAATAAATATTATAAATTCCTATGGTGGCAGTGTCAAATATAGGATCAGACACATCACCCTTACCCAGTGTTGATCATTAAATTACATTGGGTTTGCTAGCTGCCCCTATTTACATATTTTGCTTTCTGGCTGGTTTCCGGAACAGCTAAGGTCAAGACCACTTTCCCACCTCATGTGTTTTTTTCTGCATAAACAAAGTTTGGAGTTGGTCAGCCTTTCTTCTTTCTAGGAAACTCAGAAAGCTGTTGCAATCCAGCAGGGCTTGTAGCTTATACTCCCATCTCCACTGCTGAGTCTATGCTGAATGTTGCCCAAACCATTGCTACTTAGAGAGGTGGCCATACTGGGAATTAGAAAAGGACTTTGATTTCAAATTTGAAGGCCCCGCCCCCCCATTTGGATTGGGCCAGGAATGAGCTGAAGAAAGTGTGTGGAGCACTCTTCAGTACAGAATACTTCAGGGTAGTTTTTTTTTAAGCTTACTTTTGATCGTACTTTTTAATGCACGCTTATTAGGCAAATACAGTCAATAGATGAAAAAGTTGGTAATCGATCAGATGTAATTTGAATGTGCAAACCTATGAGAAAATGCCGAGATGCTTAAATTTGATAATGAATTGTGTTTAGTGTTCATTTTCAGTTTAATTTTCATTTTTATTTGTCTTTCTACATAGTTTGCAATGTCAATATGAATGTTGTGGGATGTAAATATCTCCTCCATTTTGCATTAATGTATTATTAATCTATTAATTATGAACAGCAGTTCACTTTCTTAAATAGTCATTAAAATAAAGACATTTATTATTAAGTGTGTGTGTGTTATAAATTGTTTTTCTTTTAAAGAAAGTGCTGAATACCTATCTCTTCTTACTTGCTATGTAGCGTTCAAATTCTTTCCCAGGCAAATCAGGTGGACCTCGCAACTTCAACGTGGGAAGCTGGGAAATATGGGGTGGAGACTCCTGGGTAACTGCTTTGCTTCCCAGTGTGCTAGTATGCATGCCCAGCTAAACAGTAGTGAGCGGTGGAACATGCAGAATGCCATCTTAACCAGTTTTCTTCTATGGATATCATATCTGTCAACTGTGCCCTCTTGGAGGACCTTGTGCCACCCATCCTTAACAATTTCTTGCTTTTGCTTTTGGATACTAATTGATGAGGTCAGACTCTGAAAACCAAAAGCAGCTTTCCCCTCATCACATTCCTTTGCTACATTTGATGAAGGTGTTAGCACCAGTCTGGATTAATACAGACTGATGAGTTCATCCCAGTTAAAACAAACTAGGACATTACTTTCTTTATTAAACTGAATAAATTCAGTATAATTCTCCACACTGCTTTTCTTGGTTTTTAGGGGTTTTGAAGCCAGTGGGTAGGTGGGGAGCTTATCAAGTGTACCTAGGATTCAGCATATGCCGTATTGCAGAGAACAAGTAGCAAAAAGACTGGTGTTCATTTTCTTATGAAGATGCTGCAGAAAATCTTGGACTACTTAGTAAAGGACTAATTCAGGACTGCTGCAGCTGGAACTAAAATCAAGCAAAGTTCGAAACCTCACAATAGCTCATATGCAATGTATTAAGCAGCGAGAATAACATTAACGAATGGAAAATTATAAAAGATATAGTCTTTTCCTTGGACATTCCTTTAAGAAGATTTTGTCTTTTAATGACTGGGAAGTTTATTTAAGCAAATGCGTACCCTACTCTTTTTTGTGTGATAGCAACACAGAAAATGCATTGACTACAATTGTGTAACCGAGTCCTCACTTCATAAGCCAGGACATGCAGCCGCTTAGTTCATTTGCAAGCACCCCTTCTGCTCCTGCATCAGTTGAGTGGGGGGGGGGGTAGAAAAGCCCAAGAAAGCGCAGTTAACTAGTTCAGTGCTGACTTTTGCATCCTGGCTTGTTTGGAAGCCACAAGCCATAGTTCCCAGCTTGCACGTAATGGGAACTTGCAGTGTTCTGGTTTCCTTCCCTGCTGGTGTGAAGGAAGAAGCTAAGGGGCTGCATGTGCGTATATAAGGTCTAAGCATTTTCTGGCTTAATAAGCCATGCCTTAATTACATAAGCTGGACATTGAGTGAAACTTGTTTCTAGGTAACACTCACATCATAATAGATTCTTCTTGCCCTAACATGCTAGGTGGGAGAATCTGTGTTAGATTGTTTCTGTTCTAGGCATTATCTCAACAGTTCATGGGGTTTCTGTCCTGTCAGTGATGCAGAACTTTTCTCTAGAAGCAATCTCACCAGCGCTGGCAAAAGGGACCTTAATCTCAAATACAATCTGCAAAACATGGGGGGGGGAGGCGGGGGATTTTATTTTATTTTTTTCTGCTCAAGGGCTGCATAGCCCTGCAAGCAAACACTCTGGGAGCTGCTTGCCTAAAGCAGATGGGGCTGAAGTAAAAAGTAGATGCTTCAACCGATACCTGTGCAGGCAGTTACAGACCCCATAATGCAGTGGAAAGGGAGATATATTAATCCACAGTACAGTGATGGGCAGGAAGATTTAAATCACATTATCGGCTCGTTGCCACGATGGGGATAACAGGGGAAAGGTATGCCAGCCAAAGACGCTTATGGCAGCAGTGGGACTAGGATGAGTTGGTTCCCCCTTCGCAAGCACTGCTGATTGCTACTGAAGATCCCATAAGAGCCGCAACTAGAACTGCTCTTCACCTAATATTCCACATGATTCATTATTTTATTTTGCTCTCACCACAATAGATGCCACATCTGCCATAATCGGGATGGCTCAACCATTCCCTCTCTTGTCCCATCTGTCTGCATGAGAACCAAGCCCATTACTAACTGGCAGGCAGCGATAGTACATCCCATGCTACTAAACTGGAAGCCTGCCTAGCAACTGACTAACTAGCACTCCATAGAAGGTGATCCCATGTGCTGTGGCCTTGGGCCAGTTCTGCAGTGCTTGGGAGCGATATGTCCTGCTCCACTGACACCTGGGTGGGGCATACAGCAGCATAAGTAGTAAGAAATGATTGCTAATCAATACGCTGGGTGGTCTGGGAGAAGGAAACGGACATCTATGCTTGGAACGTGATTGCCATGCATAACAGACATGGAAACAAATGGGAATACATGCTCTTACTGAGGCTAGCAGCCGTTAGAACAACTGCTGGTGGCACGTGCTACTGAGTAGCAGGGTAGGTTTGCAGGAAAGCAAAGGGCAGGATCCTCAGACAAGGAGTATCAATTGGAGATAGACCCTACTCCTTATATGAGGACCTGCAGTCATCCCAATACTGTACCAGGTTTTTGTTTCTTTCTTTTGGTTGTACTTCACTTTAATGGATCGGATTTGAAAATAAATTGCCTTTCTAGCTTAGCATACTTTCCATATCCGTAACAGATTAGTAGAATTCTGTAGAGTAGGGCAGGAGGACTCTCCCAACTGAAATAAAGCAGCCAAAAAGGCAGGAAGAAATAATGTAAATGTCTCCCCCCCAAAAAATATATATATAACAAGCTGTGAGGTTATATGTATGCTTGAGTACTTTTGCTTCTTAGAATTCAAA
This sequence comes from Podarcis vaucheri, assembly GCF_965113315.1. Classification (NCBI taxonomy): domain Eukaryota; kingdom Metazoa; phylum Chordata; class Lepidosauria; order Squamata; family Lacertidae; genus Podarcis; species Podarcis vaucheri. The sequence goes on along the minus strand of NC_138750.1, from coordinate 49,832,248 downwards.
AGCGTTAGAATATTTAGTTTCCTCAGAAGTTTAAAGAACTTATGAAATCTTCCCATAATTCATTTCCTTCTGTGAGGTGAGGTGGGTGCAGGAGCCTAGTTGGACTCTTCCCCACTTCTTATTTAACAGTTGAGAGGTATCGGAGTCCTGTTGCTGTAATTCTACTGTTCCACTTCTCATGCGTAACTCCATTTTGTTTGAAGACATTTATTAAGTCTGACAACTGCATTTTAATACTGCCTTGAAAATTTTATGATTAATTCCACACTATGGTTCAAGTACTAATCTTTACCTAGTTCTGCAAGAATTAACCTGTTTCCTTTTCAATGCATCCATAGTAATTATTGCTTCTACTTGCTTTGAAACAATTCTGCTCATTAACCACTTAATTATGATTCCATCTAGGTCTCATTTCATCATTATAAAGATTAATAAAGAGGGGAAAAAATGGAATACTTTCACTACCCATAGCATTGCAGTCTTCTTCTAGTCCTTCCTGTTTTCTTTCCCCCCTGAATTTAATTTAGTATATGGTTAGAACATCTTTTTCTTTTGTTTTTTAATCACTGAACAAGCTTAGGGCCTTATTTGTAATAACAGAATTGGAAATAATCGACCTCTTGCTTACAAGATGGTACATGTTGCATCCAGGATTTTGGCTTAACTAGACTCTGATTACCAAATACTTTATATAACTACTTGTAATTTTAAGACTGCTTCTGGAGTTCTTATTTTTTTTAATTAAAAAGTTTAATATAGTAGCCTCCCATCATGCATTTTAATTCTCTTAATGATTTTAATAATCTGAAATAGTTCAGAAGGCGTATATACATAATAAATAGTATATACACTTCCCTGATGGTAGGTTCCATTGAACTCTGGCTTAGACATGGATAGAACTGGCTTCACTGTAAATTTCCTGTTGAGGAAAATACATGAGTGTAGCAATAAACAAACCTATGCTCAGAAGGGAGCTCACCTCTTTGAATATATTATATCCTCAGTAAGGAGTCCAACTTTCCAAGTATACTGGAATAACTCACATGTTTTGAAACGCTTGCTTGCCATGTTTTCTTTCTGTTTGAAAACAGCTCTTAGAAATGCACCTAAAAACATTGACCTAAGTTTGCACGTAATGCTAAGCTAAACCATGGTTTAGCGCAACAGTGGAGGCTTCTTTTAAATATAGAAGATCCCAGAATGGTTCAGATAACACCCCCCAAAATAATACGCAATAAAACAGAACTAGATCAAACAACCCCCCACAAAAACCAGTCTAATAATATGAACACATCCAAGCAGGTTAAATAATTCATGGGGGAATAGTAGAAGCTATGTATATGATGCTCTTTGCTGCACTGTTGCTAGAAGCCACTGTGCAGGTGTTGTGTCCACAATGTGTGAATGAGAAAAGGAGGTAGGCTGCACCAGGTGAGGTGCTTCCCTTCTTAGCTTCCCTCTCCACTTCTCTCAGTTGTCTGGCAGTGCAGTCAGCCTGCCTACTTACCCTCCATTGGAAGCAAGTGCCCACTCTTGCCCGCCGATTGTGCTCCTGCTCCCAGCTAAATTCTGCACTGCTCAGGCTGTGTCCAGTTCTGGGAGCAACATTTTAAGGAGGGCACTGCCCAGAGAAGGAAGAGCAGGATGGTGAGAGATCAGGAAACCCAAGTCCTATGAAATACTTTCCAGTTTAAAGCACTGGGTATGTTTCCTCCCGAAAGCTGACATCTTGAGTAGATATTGCTATTTATTTTGGAAATCCAAGCCTGCTTCCTATCCCTGCTTTGCAGCAGGTGTAGTTTGTTGGTGGGGAATATTAGAAGTATTAGTGTAACATAAACCAACCTTTTTAGACATCAGAGACTTCAATCGGCATCATGGGATCTTCATTTAGGCTTTTATCTTCCGCCAGGGGTACTGAACACCCTTAAAACTTTTCGCAAAATCATTAGTTTTAATGTGCATGGGTGCAAAAGTAGGGTCTGTAAGTACATCTTGCCATCAAACCCCAGCGTGCTATCCTTCACATCTCCTCTGCCGCAGCCCCTTCATCAGCACCCCGTTCATCCCTAACTCTGCTCCATATAAGTTCCCTTCCCCGTATGTCACTGAGGACCTCCCAAAGTCCTCTTGCTTGTCAAAGCAGCTGCCACTCCCTCCCGTTCTGTCAGTCACATCCTTGTCCAGGTCTTCTCCCTAATCCATTCCTCTCCCCCTTAGCTGCAAACAAGCAGACCTGCACATTTGACACACACACCACACTTCTTGAAGCCTGCTCTGTGGGTTTAAATTAACTCCAGGAGAGTCTCATGCTGTGCTGCTATGCAGGGGCAGCCATTGGTGGACCAGCCTTTGTATCTTGGGGGCATTGCTTCCTGACCCTGAATTATGGTTCAGCAACTCCTGTGAAAAGTGGTTGGGGAGCTGCAGGCCATGCTAGGAACCTTTTAAAAGGGTATGACAAAGTCCCTAGGCCTCTGGTCCAATACATATTTCTGTACTTTCCTTTCTGTCTCCTGTGGCTTCTTCTACCTTTGACCCGAACTCCCAGCATTTACTAAAATCAAGACACATAATTATGCGTTTAAGCACATAGCTCTTTCTTTGATACAAATAGTACCAAAAATTCTCTGCCCACAGGTTGGGGGTGGGTGGGGTGGTGAACTATTATTTCCTTTTTTCCTCTTCACTGTTTTTTAATGTAGCAATTGAAATTCAAAAAAGTTTTTCACCATTCCCCCCCAAAGGCATTTAATCAGAACAGGCAAGCAGAGGGATTCATCTCTAAACATTAGTTGCTTCCCTCCCCCCCACCTAGTTTTCCCTTGTGTTGTCAATTTTTCCTTTTTGTTTTGTTTCTTGGGAAGGATGTTTCATTAACATGCAAAAGGAACTGGGCTGTGCTTCCAGGTTAATTGTTATTTCCAGTGTACTGTTAAAACCAGCTGATTTATCTCTTTATTTTGCCATTTCAAATGGCTCTTAGCTTTAGATCTTTACACAGCTCTTTCCTTCTCCCGCACCTTACCCATTTTTGGCCAGCTGAATTTAAGAAACAGACTTGTATGGCATATATAAAACATAGACGGAAGAAAAGCTAAGTGCTCCTCAGATTATACCGACCTGTTTATCAGGAGAGATGAAAGGAAAATCTGAGAGTTTGCTGCATTATGACCTCCTAAAATGCTTACACTGGGCCAAATTCTGCTCTGGCGCGCACAGTACAGTGTCCTGATTTGACACAGGACAAATTTGGTCCCATTATTTTTTAGGAGAGAACATCCTAGAGCTTATGCATCCATAAAATGTGCTACAGTTAAATGTATTAATGGCTTTTATGTTGTGCATTTGTGAGCCGGATAATAAACAATTGTACTTCTCTTCTTGTCTCATATCTGCTCTTGCTCTCCTTAGATTGTATCTAGTTTCAAAACTACGACGTCTAGAGCCATTTGCCAGCTGGTGAAAGAGTATATTGGTCATCGGGATGGGATTTGGGATGTCAGTGTCACGAAAACTCAGCCATTGGTGCTGGGGACAGCATCTGCCGGTAATACTCTTTATTTTTTGTCTCCATTGCTATTTATGAGGGTGTACTATCTTAAAGGGCGCACTAAACCAAACATGGCCAACTAATGACTCATGGGTGGCCTCAGGTCCTGCCCCATATTTAGACCCTTAGCCCTGCCTATATCAGATGCAAACCAGCATGTTTGTGATTCAGAGGGTTACCTATTGGATTCTTCAGTCAGTGGGGCCAGATCTTCTCCAACCAAACTGTACACATGTGGAGAAACTCTCACCACCACCCTAGCTTTGGTGTCCCCCCCCCCCCAAGACTGAAAGAGACCGCTCTCATTACTCTAAACCAGTGTTTCCCAAACTTGGGCCTCCAGCTGTTTTTGGACTACAATTCCCAGCATCCCTGACCACTGGTCCTGCTATCTAGGAATGATGGGAGTTGTAGTCCAAAAACAGCTGGAGACCCAAGTTTGGGAAACACTGTTCCAAATCAGGGCATGCTTTCAGACTAGCATTTGACTTTTGTGTTAATCAAATCCTATATATGGCCCCATTATGGTTTTGATCTGTTTTTTTTGTTGCATTTATACTTTTTTGTTTTGCTATTCATCTCTCTTAAGTGTGGTTTTACTGAGAACATTTACACAAAAAGTAAAGGTAGCTGCTTTGCCCCATTTTAAAAATCTGTATTTATTTTACATTCTGACATCCCACCTTTCTTCCATCATGCAACCCAGGGTAGCAAGCAGCGTCATTCCCAGGAGGTCTCCCATCCAGGCACTAACCAGACTCAGACCTGCTTAGCTTCAGCAAGGTGGTGGCCTCAAGTGACTTCAAGTCATACCCTGGGACAGTATCTTTATTAGGCTAAGCAAAATATCACAAAAATAGTGTAACTCAGGTTTTAAGTGGGAACAGTAGGAAGTGGTAGTGGACATCTAAATGCAGATGCTATGCAGGTGTCAGGTTCCTCTTGTTACATTCTCTTCTTTATTTCTTCCAGCTCCTTTTCTTTGCCTACCCACTATTGACCCCAAACCAAACTTTAGAAATATGACCTAATTTCTGTTATCCGTTTTAAGACTTATCTGTGCTTCCATTGCTGAAAGTTTATCCTGCTAAGGACACTTCTTGTATTGGGACTAGTGATAATCCCATAGAATTTGAAATATGCTGGCAGCTATTTGAGCCAGGGGCCGTAAACGTGCATATAAGGGCAATATAACTTTTTATCTTTGAAAGAGAGGATAAATGAGGAATTTGAGATACGCTAGCACCACCTGCTGGACATCAAAGAGAGCAGGAGGGTATGATTCAGAGAAATTGGAGACCTGCACTTGGTCAAGAAAGTACAGCTAACTTCCTCGCCAACACCTCCGAATTCACTAAGGCTGCTTCAGACATGCATGCTCATCACTTGATGACTGCAGAATTGGGTGGTGGTTCAGGCCTTTGTTTTTTCTCTCCCCCCCCCCCCAGCCCCCATGAGCAGGGAGGGAAACGTCCCCTTCCTCTTCCACATGCCCCCTTTACCATACTTGCAGTCTTCTAGTGTCCCAGACATTGGGGAATGAATGTGTGCAGCAGAGATCCTGCTGTACTTAAGGCTTTCTGTGTAATTGGAAACCCCGAGTACGGCTTTTCATGTGTGAATAAGCCATCATAGGTAGAACAGCACAGGGAAGTTAGGACACTTCAAAATCAGTGTTTTTCTGTGCAGCCAGTAGGCATTCTGCTGTGAGTATTGAGGCAAGGAGAAATCAAATAATGGGCATGCGTGTGTGAACGAGCCTGAACTACAAACTGCCTCCATTCAATGTAGAGGTTTTCTTCCTACTGAGAGCCACAGGAACAGGACTCCCCTGAAATGCATTTTCTTTGACTTATAACTGTATGTACAACTTCCAACTCCCTTTGTTGTCAAGCTCAACATACAGGGGCATACTTTGCTAGCACGTGTCTCACCGGTAGCCGTATGCTTTGTTACCTGTCACTATAATTCTGCAGAGCCTCCGTTGCCTAAATTAAAGCATTTTTCTTTCATTTTCCTTCCTTTTTAATTCTGACAGATCACACTGCTTTGCTTTGGAGCATAGAAACAGGGAAGTGCCTTGTGAAATATGGTGGGCATGCTGGATCAGGTGAGATGAAATCCCTGCTGTTAAACAGGAATGTCAGAAAAATAACTTTATGTATAATTTCTTCCTGCAATGGCATGTATAGATGTATGGTTTTAGTATGCAAAAGCCACTGGGTTGAATCCAATTGTTCCCTTCTGCGAACTGAAGGAGTTCTTCAATTTGCAGAAAAGTGTTTTGTATGGCAGAGGCTTCCACTAATTTCTGCCAATTTCCCCTTTCCCCATTGCATTCCTTTGTGCCACCTTTCACCATATTCTGTAGGCTTTCTCAAACCCACCCCCCAGGAGATATTTTTGGGGAGAAGGGGAGAAGGATGAGGAACATTTCCTCCTCTTTCATTGGTGAAGGTGTCCCTTTGATGAATGTAAGTGCACCGTGGGATTCAACCTAGTTTCTTAAGATGGTTTGAATCAAAGAGAAGCATATTAGTAGTCAAAGGAAAAACGTGAAACACAGTGGTTATAATTTGAACATTTCCATAAAATGCAATGGAGCAAGCAAGAAATAACAATATAAATGTTTGGTTGCTAAATGTGCTTTCAGATTTCAAACTTGATAGTTCTTGTGTAACTCTATTGAAATTCTCACAATCATATTTATTTTACCCATTACACAGACTGAGATGATAGAATTCTGAACAGAACCACTTCAGAATGCAAGTGGGAGACATCAGGTTTCTGAATGCTCCATGTAAAAAAGTCACTGCTTATAGTGAGCTAGTGCACTCAGTCTGTTTCCATTAATGTGCTAGCTAAATTGGATATGGGGAGTTCTTTTTCTGTTGTTGCATTTTTTTGCATGAGGGATCATTTCCCCTCTCCTTCCCTTGCAGTGTTGAAGCAGAAAAATCTGGAATTGTGCTAACTCAGTTTGCATAGTTTGTAGAATACCTCTTACTGGATCTGACATGCACCATTCTTCTTGCTGGAAATCTTTTCTCTGGAATTTTCTACAAGAACATTCCCCACCATTAGTCCTCTTGCTTCTGGGATATCACTAGAATCACCAGAGTTCTATCTTTAAGTTATTCCTCACCCCACAATGACACTAGACACTGATCAAACTGCAAGCATGTATTTTAACTCCTAGGTTCTGAAATGACTACAGTACATCCCAGCCCTCCCACAAACCACTGAACAGATCTTAAATCACAGTGGAGGTCCAGATGTGCCCCCTGCCCCTAAGTTTAGCTACATGTACAGTGTGGCCGTCCTGTGGATTGGTTGGTCATAATAATTGTGGTGTTGTTTTTCTTAAAAACAGTAAATTCCATAAAGTTTCATCCGACGGAACAAGTGGCTCTTACAGGTATGTAATTATCTTGGGCTCACAGAATAATATTCACAATACCCTTAGGAATGAATAGTCGTTTACCACTTGCTTCATGTGTGTGTTTGCTGATTACCTCTGTCAGGTTAGTACTGTATAGGAAGCTGCCTAATACCAAGTCGGACTATTCACATCCTAAGAGCAGCCCTGTTGGATAACACTAAAGGCCTATTTAACCCAGTAGCTTGTTCCCAGAGTGCCGGGAAGCCCACAAGTGGGGCATGAGGACAATAGCCCTTTCCAGTGCTTGTGATTTTGTAGGTAGCATATAGCTATCATGACTATTAGCTATTGATGGCCTGGTCCTCCATGAATTTGTCTAATTCCCTTTAAAGCCATCTAACTTGGTGGCTGTCACCATGTCTCATTGCAGCGAATCCCACAGTTTAGCTTTGTGCCATGTGAAGATGTATTGTCTTTACCGAATCCCCCCTCCATTCCGCTTCATCAGTTCACCTAACTCATTGTTGTCTACTCTGCATGGAATATCGTTGGCTCTCTGGGTTACAAACAGAAATTTTTCCCCATCCTGCTTGGAGATGTCTGAGATTGTACCTGGGAATAAAAATGTGTGCTCTACTTCTGAGCATCTTCTCCAGAGCTTCTGTTGTCCTGACTCACTCACCTTAAAAAGGTTTTATTTCTCTTTTCTTTGGCCATGCTCTATTTAAATAAGCCTGTGTATGAGAGATGGGGTGCTTGCAGTTTTATCTGTTGACTTAAAGGTAATTAACTTTGGGGTCAAAAAGGAAAATTCTGTAATCTGTGTGTATTATAGGCATTTACAGGTCATCCCGTACCCTACCTCCTAGGGAGTGATGCAATTATTTCTTGACCACATAGACGACATAAAATTGTTTACAATGCCATTAAGGAGGGAGGGAAGGGATGTTGGAAGCTTTCCTGAACTTGCACACACATTAAAACTTGCATTGGGATGCAGCAGCAAGAAAGACTGATACTGAGGAGGGGGTGAATGTTTATTTGTTTGTTTATATAAAACTTGTATAGCCTCTTAACTGTAAATAAAACTTCCAAGTGGTTTACCAAAAAATCCTCTCAATAAGTGCAAATTATTTATATGTATGACTAGATGTTAAAATGTGTGTGTGTGTGTGTGTGTGTGTGTGTAAATTGAACATGCTGGCTTCATTCTCTTTGCTTAATTGAACATTGTATAGTCCCCAAATAATGAAACATTTAATTTAGGCTGAATGTTAACTAAGTGGTCAGCAGCAGTATTTGTTCAAAAGTAAGTATTATTTATGCATAAGTAACTTAGGCATTTGAGCCAAAATGGTAAAAATGCAATGACCTTAACACTGATCCTCTTTGGTTTGAAGCAGTGAGAACAAGTTCAAACTTTCCTTCTCCCACCTCTTACCTGGGTTCCTCAAACACCATTTGACCTTGATGTGCAAACCAGCAAATTATAGTTTGAGCAAGCCAGTTTTGTAAACTAGGATCAAACCATTGTTTAAAACTTCAGTTTGGAGAGATTGCTTAAAACTGTTTGCCTGTTCATACATTAGGGTAAACCATGGTTTGAGGAAACCAAGAGGTTTTGCATCAAGGACTGCAGAAAAGGAAAGGAGACTGGTGGGACAGGAAGCACTCTAACTCACAACTTGTTCCAAATCCTCTGTACCATAGTTTAGAGCAGCGGTTCTCAACCTTTGGGTCCCCAGATGTTGTTGGACTACAACTCCCATCATCCCTGAGCTCTGGCCTTGCTAGCTAGGGGTGATGGGAGTTGTAGTTCAATAACATCTGGGGACCCACAGGTTGAGAAAGGCTAGTTTAGAGTATCGGGAGTGTGACATCTGAATTATCTACTATATTTCCATATTCTTTCAACTTTCTCTGCAGCTTCAGGAGATCAGACAGCTCATATCTGGAGGTACATGGTGCAGTTGCCCACACCTCAGCCTACCGCAGACTGTAATGTAAGTGATTTAACTCCAATTTGATGCTGGATATTGAAGAAAAGTTTTATGCTGCATTTTAAAACTTTGCAATAGTATATTAATCTATTTGAGAATATGCACCTTTTAAAACAATTTGTGATTATTTTTTCCCCACTTAGCATTTTGCTGATTACATTTTCCACTGCTGTTACATGTTTTTGGTGCACCATCGTCTAGGTGGACTGTGTCATAAAGTCCTTTGGCCTCACCCTGCAGCTCTGCTCAGGTGGCTGTTAATGATAGCTTCAGTGGAAGCTAGTTGGCATGTTATCTCTGCCACTAGAAACTCGGCGTTAACCCTACTAACAGGCACTGTTGATAATGCTCCCTTAGCATTCACAGCCACTCTGTAGTTCATCCACCATCTATGTTGCTTGCAGTCAGTTTCTCATGCAGCAGAGGTGGACATGCCCATCACTATACTACTGCAGGGCATGACTGTATGAAAACAATGTTTAATCAAGATTTGCATAAGATCTTCAAGGAAAATATGTTGACAACACCAAGAGGGCCACAGCTTCCTCATACCTACTTCAGAAGACATTTTAAAAAACCCTACTGCTGTTGTGCAAATTTATCTCAAAAGGCCCCAAACAAATTGACAATCTGAAAAGAGAGAATATTTTCATTTATTTACGTGGGAGTAAATATCACTCGAGGGACGTGGGTGGCGCTGTGGGTTAAACCACAGAGCCTAGGACTTGCAGATCAGAAGGTGGGCAGTTCGAATCCCCGCGACGGGGTGAACTCCTGTTGCTTGGTCCCTGTCAACCTAGCAGTTCGAAAGCACATCAAAGTGCAAGTAGATAAATAGGTACCGCTCCGGCGGGAAGGTAAACGGTGTTTCCATGTGCTGCTCTGGTTCGCCAGAAGCAGCTTAGTCATGCTGGCCACATGACCTGGAAGCTGTATGCTGGCTCCCTCGGCCAATAAACCGAGATGAGCGCCGCAACCCCAGAATCGGTCACGACTGGACCTAATGCTCAGGGGTCCCTTTACCTTTAAATATCACTCATCATTGAACTTTACTTCCTATATCCCATGTCTTCTTTAAGTATCTCCTCCTCTTTTGTTGTTGAGACTATGCTAATAGGGACACTCTCAACAGCTCAGCTATCCTTTGCCTCATGGAATCTGACTCACTAGCTCTCTCCCAGATTACCTGCTTTGGGCATTATATTGCACAGTGGGAATCCCGATAGCAGAAACCCTTGTGTTTGTGATAGATTAATCCCGCATTACGGATCATGGAAGCCACTTTCAACTTGAGCAGTTTTAATACATGTTAAATATTTTCAAAATTAACAGCAAATGTCTGGAGAAGATGAAGTTGAGTTCTCTGATAAAGATGAACCTGAAGGAGATGGAGATGGTTCTAGTGATTGTCCCACCATCCGGGCTCCTTTAACTTTCCTAAAAAGCCACCAAGGTGTAGTCATAGCAGCTGATTGGCTAGTTGGAGGGAAGCAAGCTGTGACAGCTTCATGGGATAGAACAGCAAACCTGTATGATGTGGAGACATCTGAACTGGTGCACTCTCTGACAGGTACCTCTTTGTGTAGAAGTTTCATTTTTGTCCTTTTGTTTCAGAGGCTGATTGTGGGTTCTAGGCTGCCACTGTTAATGTGGCACTTAGAAATTCAAACTTCCGGGCAAGGAAGAGTAACCCCCATTGTTTATTATGAATGTGAGATTCCTCTGTATTCTGTGTCGCCCCGTTTCTTCTTTGAACTTCCATGTTCCTCTTCTCCCAAAGGGTCAGTGTGCAATCTGAAAACAGACTCCCAAGGGGGTGTAGAATATATTTCTAGCAGTTTAACTGTTTACAAAGGGGTTGCTTTTCTGTTGTGATCAGACAGCTTAGTTGCCTTTAATAACAGATATGTGAAGCAGAAGTGGCCAGATTGTTGCTTTATTCATACAAAATGTATATCAGTTAAAAATTTTAAATGAGATCTTTGTCACAAAACATGGACCAAGATGGCCATTCTGCTTATGTAGCTTTCTCCTATAGCTATTTTCCACCTGCTATACTAGCCACAGAAGCTTAATATATCATGGATTATCATCAGATGTGCAACCAAAGCCTTCAATTAACTAGACATAAGAAATGAAACGTGTAATGTGGTTATGATTATTGGGCCAGTTTCTGCCCAATGAAGAGTTTTGTGGAATTTGGTTCAGTTTTAATTAAGAGGTTCTTTCCTACATATGGTCATATTACCAAGTTACCTAGTCGGGGGTTTTTCACCACTTTCACCCTATAGAGCAATGACATCTAGATTGCTTTTCCTAAACTATTTTGTGTCTGTAGGCACTTGGCATGGTATAACTTGTGTGCAGCTGCTCTGTCGCCAGTGGCAAGCTATAATGTGGCAGTAGTGTGTTAATTAGTAGGAGATTAAACTGCAGTGTGTACCTAAAGTAGAGGGATGAACTAGATGATTTGCGGCTCCTTGCAGCCCTGTGATTTTGCAGCTCTAAGCATAGGCCTTAAATTTTATATTCAGTCAATGTAAACAGCTGCTGCAAATCAGCTTTGACGACAATTTGTCTAAGCCACAAATAAGTCAACAAGCAAAGAGCAGACTAACTTGTCTGACATTTCTGGTCACAGCTTTTCAACAAGTCAGGCACTACTTTAGATGCAGAATTTTCTAGTGTATATGCCTCAAACATGAACCCTGAACTTTTGAAAAAGGCACACCAAGATAGTTTAGCGGCTTGTTGGCCAGGTGGTATTTCCCCATTCAGAGTACCTTCCTGGCCCTTCTTATCTCTGCATGGTTAATCAAGGAGTCAGGCTGTCTGTTTTTGTTTTGGTGCTTAGCAGATCTTTGTAGAGTAAACTGTATTCAGTATTGCCGAGGAATGGTAAAATCTTGGATCTATACGCTCTTAAATGCATTCCTTTAGATGAAACGAAGAGTCTACCGTATTTTTTGCACCATAACACTCACTTTTTTCCTCCTAAAAAGTAAGGGGAAATGTCTGTGCGTGTTATGGAGGGAATGCCTACGGGTGGCATGCCTACGGATTTTCCTCCTCTAAAAACTACGTGCGTGTTATGGTTGAGTGCGTGTTATAGAGTGAAAAATACGGTAATCTATGTTAGCGATGATGGCCCAGGAATCTGGAGTAGGTAGTAAAATTCTAACCCACCTTTTTGCCACCAAAGCATAAGAATTGTGTCTGATGTTTTTCCTCCTCAGTGTTTGTGGAATTGAAAGGTCATGCATTCTCAATGCCTTAATATTTTCATCTGTGGTTGTAGGACATGACCAAGAACTTACACATTGTTGCACGCATCCCACCCAACGTCTTGTGGTGACCTCCTCACGAGACACGACTTTCCGTCTGTGGGATTTCAGAGACCCTTCTATCCATTCTGTGAATGTCTTTCAGGGCCATACAGAGTAAGTGACAGCAGTTTCTTAAAGTTTTTAAGCGGGAGGCTGGTTGCGCTGGGCTACTTGTACAAGATACTTTTTCTTTTTTATAATTATATTTATTATTTTTCCAAATTATTTCAAATCGAACCGAATTACTTTAATGCAGTTTCTTAAAATCAGGTTTCCCTCTCCTGTTGCAAACATATGTCCATCATTTCTTCCCATAGCTGCATCATTTCTTATTCAGTATCCAGTTGTCATCCTTCACTTGCCATTAAGCCATTCTTCCAGCTTTTTCTTCCAGCTTTTTCCTCCTTACAAACAGCACCTGTGTTACGTCTTATAAATATAAAATCCAGTTCATGTGTGTAGTCCTTCATATATATATTTGTTCCAGACCTGGTGTGCTGAGAGAGCTACTATCTTCCATTGTTCAGTTCTTTGCAGTGTTTATCTGGATGAACTTGTACCAAATACTTTCAGACCTCTTCAGGTTTTAACAGTAATCATTTTGAGATGTTCTCTTATCAAAACTCTTTTCTCCCACCCCAATTAAAACTTCGTTAGTGCCAAGGAGAATTAAGATAAGATACCCATCTTCTTATTGCAGAGAATGAGACTTCAAGAGGCTGCATTAAAAAATTGTAGCTATGCTGCATTATGGAAAAGGATAGCACCATTAGACAATGGGCTGGTTTTCCAACAGCAGCCCCCATTGCACCTTGAAGGCTGCTGGAAAAGTCCTGCCACCCCAGGACAGGTGTGAGGAACCTGCGGCCATCCCCATTGGGGGATGTTGGAGCAGCCCTGTTCTTCTAGCGCAGAACTTGGGAATCTATGGCTCTTCAGATGTTGTTGGACTGTGAATCTTAATAGTTTCAGCCAGCATGGCCTGTGGTCATGGACGATGGCAGTTGCAGATGAACAACATCTGGAGGTCCATAGGTTTTCCATTCCTGTCCTAGGGCCTATCCAGTGTTTTAGCAGGAGGATTTAACAGAAGGTTTAGTAGAGACTAGGGATGCTCATATGTAGTTGATCTTGTTTCAAGTATTTATATTCTGCTTTTCATTTCAAAAGATTGCACAGCAGTTTACAAAACAAAATACAGTATATAAAACATCAAAATAGGATTCTGCTCAATATACCCCCCCTCACTCAATCCTAGATTTGTGCGGAAGTAGGGATTTCTGGACTCCTTTAAAGGTCAAATGGTGTTTTCCTAGGTCAGCTGCCATAATCTGCTGATGAGTGCTTATCTTGGATTTTGGCAGTCCCTCAGATAGAGGCAACGGGGACAGATCTACATGAGTCTTACTCAATTTCCAAGGGATAGTGTGGCAATCTTAATGTTGCAGTGTGTGCTGCGACTTAGGTTCAGGTTACCATGTAGCAAGCAGTCATAAGCATATTAAAAACATTTTTTTGAAGATCATAATGATCCTCCCCAGATATAAAAAAGAGGAAAGTGTTGGAACTGCTCAAATTTCAGCTGGAAGATACTATCAAAACAAAGAGCACATGACATGCAAAAGCCCTGCAATAATTATTCACAGTAGTAGCAACAAAGGATTGAGGTTAAATGTCAAGTGAGTTGCCAGGGCTCACTTACAATGGGGCGGTTGGCAGGAAGACTAGAAGTAAAGGCAGTAGAATCACATGTCCTGCAGTGTTCTTCAAAGTCCATAAAGGAGGTAACATTCAGAAGCATAAACCTTAGAAGTGTGGGATCCACCCATTGACTCTCAGCATGCCACAGGTCAGCACAAGTAATTGACTAATCTTATGTCCTGCTTTTCCTTTAGAGAGTTCAGATGAGCTTGCCTGGGTCTCCCACTGGTCTTCTATACAGGCACTGTACAAGTTGTAGCAAGAATATTACTTTGTGCAGGCAGCATTAAAGAACTGGTGCTGAAAGATCTACAGTAATTACCTTTTTGATTTTAGGCTCAGTTCAAAGGGCTGTTTTTGACCCTACACAGCTTAGTTTCCATTTGGAGAGTATGCGGAAGACAGCCCTGGGCCGTTTCACCCTTTAACTAGTTCTCTTTTTCTCTCCCATAAAAACCACACTCTCTTTTAAAGTGTGCTTGCAGTTGCAGATTAAATATACAGTGCAGGTGGATGTTTCTTAAGTTGCTCTGACTGTTAAGACTGTTCTCCTAAGTGCCATAACTGTACCAACTGCCATAACTGCCACAGATTGTCCAGATAAATTCTCTCTGCAATCTGAACTGTGGTGCCTGGCCATGCAGGACCCTTCTTGGTGGTGGTGCCCAACATATATTTCTAGGAAGTTTCACCAACTCCCCTGTCTTAATGACCTTCAAGTGACAGGTGGACACTTTGTTTCAACAAGCTTTTAGCTGAATTGGGTTATGCGCTAGAGTCCCATATTCCTGTTAATTGTTTTTATTTTGTACGTAATATATAATTGTATGTTCCTGTAAACTGTCAGCCTTGCTGTAGTATGGCATTTAAGCTTACTGAATAATAATAAATAGTTTAAGGAATGAGAGGTGTCAACATTTCTAGGCATCTGCTTTAGATGAAAAGCTAGGTTTTCCCCCCCAAACTGTAGTTTTTAGTGCTGCTTAAATTAAAAAGCTGCTTTGTTAGCACTGTAATTAGCTCTGTAATTACCTTTCGGACAAATTGAATTCCATAATGGCAACTTTTGACACCAAGAAATAGAGGTGAACGCATTAAAAACAACCCCTTTCTCTCATAATTTTCTGTCTATTACCAGTCTATTAGCATCCCACAAATGTGCTAGAGTTTCCTAGCAGGTCTACCCATAAGTAAGGAACACTGCAGATCTCCATATACATAATTTCTTTTTCTTTTTAGTTAGCCACATCATCTAGCCAATGTGGATTTTTGCTTGTAGTGAGGGAGGCATCCACTGATCAGTGCTGAATATCCAACCCACAAGTTATTTGTACAGTGGTTATCTGTAAAGTGGAGTTTGGGATAGTCAAAACATAGCATTGGCCCTTATTTGGAAGGTCTGTCTGGGGTCAGTTTACTGTTTGACACTTTGGCAAGGGTCACCATGAGTACTGGGAAGGAGGATAATATCCTTGGTGTCAGTGAAATGTCCCTTGTGTTCTGAGGTAGCTGGGGATCGTGGGCATCAAACCATTATTTAGGACACTATAGACAATGTTGTTGATTGAGACCAGCATATGGTCCCGGAAGACTCCTTAACAGAACCTTAAGAACCTACAGAGAGTTGTCCTCTTTGCCTTGATTCTTCAGACCCAGTCTACCTTTGGTGAAGTTCTGGGGAGCATGGACTTGATCTTTAATCAGAAGACCATTGAAGACCTAGCCTCTTCACCTGAAAGAACCAACAGTGGTTAGGGCATTTTCCTGAACTTGTGACAAGGATTCTAATGCTCCGTTTAATTGTAAACATGGTTTTCCAGTTTTTGTGGCTTCTAAGGGGAATTCCTGTAAACATAATCGAGAATACTCAATAAAAAAGGTCTTAGTATGTTAACAGGTTGGTAGGATTCCTGCATTGCAGGGGGTTGGACTTGATGACCCTCAGTGTCCCTTCCAACTCTACAATTCTATAATTTTGTGAATACTTCCATTAGTAGAAATGAAGTTTTATGCTAACAAGTGTCTTTGTGCCTAACTTTCAAATTTATCAAAGCTCTCCACCTCTCTTACAACAGCCTACTTGCGTTGCCTACTTTGGCTTTGTGTGCTGTGAAGACTATTAATGTCAGTGCTTTAAACTTTCTGTCTAGGATATTTTATCTACATGGCTTGGGAGAGGGACTGTGAGAGTAATGAGTTGTGCGCTGTGTGTACTGTCTTCAGAAACCACCCAGGTTAACTCTTTAAGGTTCTCTAGAAGTGGCAAGCTAAAAATGAGATTTAGCATGTGAAGGTGGAAAATAACATTTGTACCAAAGACTCAAAAGTTGGTTTCCTTAGAAGCTACAAGTGATTACAGGCAAGTGATTATGTCGGTGCCCCAAAAGTGTTCTCTCCCCCCTGCCCCGATCAGATGAAATTTCTACTTGAAAAGCACAGCTTGTCGCATTTTTTGAGCTAGTAACGTCAAAATTCCCTCCAGTGATTCCAGTAAAGTGGAAGCTACCGATGAAACAATTTGTATTGTATGCATGATCAAGATACTAGATGTATACAGGACAAACACTTTTTATGGATTGGCAGCCTAGCGATATTTGGTATCGCCCGAAGGAATAGTTTGACAGTAACTTTAGTGATCATTTATCTCCAGACAACATTCTTCCATTTTGTTCATGGCTGTCTGCTTCTTTATCTGTAGCCCACTATATCAACGAATTAGAAATTTGCCTTTAAACAGGGAGTAGTCATGTTAGTCTACAAGCGAAAAGTCCTACACATCATCCTCATGATTCAGATGTACATCCTCATGTATATCTATCTCTTCATCTGTTATCACTTGATTTTGTACAGCTCAGTGTGTACGTAGGCACTCTGAAAAACTTTTGTAACAAGATTTAGCTCTTGGGGTCAGGAAGACCTTCGGTGGAAATAAACACTAGATTGCCTAGTTGAGTTATTTCCTCCCATGATGGCTGGAACATGTACACTTGAGGCTTGCTCTCATCCCAGGCAGAATCCAGGGTCAAGTAACAACTGAGCTGGCTTATGTTTACGTGCTACGTGGTAGTTGATTCACACCCAAAGATGCTATATAGAAGACAGGTTCATAAGTTGTCTTTGAGCCTCTCCAGGGTGCAATAATACAGCACATTCAATAGGTCTCTATTTTCAAACTGAATTTATGAAATTAGTTGTAACTCTTTTAAAAGTTTTTATAATGAAAGAACATCCTTTTAATTAAAGATGCATCTCTTGATTCTAAAGGGATAGTTCCGTTAGATAGTAAAGATCTATCGGTTTTTACATATATTGGATATAGCTATATCTCTAATTGATTAGATCCCTCATGTAGAAAAGTAAAACTAAAGACAAAGAATCTAGCACAAGTGGAAGCTGAACTTGCCTGTGTCAATGTTGCACTGTGAAGCCTAGTGTTGAGTATTTGCAGAGGAGCTTTTGCTTCCTCACAGTTCTTTGGATCCAGTCTGATGATTCTGTGCCTATTTACTCCATTTTAATGTGTGTGCATATATATTTTCTGTTGTAAAAAAGCAGAAAACACAAAAAACGTTTGGTACATTAAACAAATAATAACCTAAGTGATCTATGGCACCCTTAGGTGCTTTCATCCAGTTTCTTCTGTGAAATTGTGCAGTTTTCTTTGTTCTGAAAGATAGGGTTGGCAAGTTTGCTGCCCCAGACAAGTGGGCAACTGCAAAATTTTAAACTTTTGATTAACAGATGCAAGCTATGCTTCTACAGCTGTGGTTAAAAATTAGTTAACCAATTTGTGTTGAATAATCTGGATGTGTTCCAGCAGATGGCGCCTTAATTCTGTTTTTAAACCTGAAAAACACTATATTTAACATTTCAGGCATACGCAGTTTCTATAAAGAATGGGAAGCTTAGCTATGTAGACTATAAAACAAAGCAGTTTGCGGTTTAGTTTTTAAAAATTTAAGTTACATAGTTTTTTTCAGTAGGATTTTTCGGGTGCCTTAGCTTAAATTTGTGTGTTTTAGAAACACATATTTTTTTCCCTCTAGAGAAGAAAGATCAGCATGAAGGATTAAGTGCAGGTAGAAAATGTTTGCTTCTGTGGCTTGGTGACACTTGATGTAAGAAAATGATGGTTGGAAACTTCCACATGATACTGGTGTATGTAGTACTTCAGGATTAAAATATAAAACAAGGCTTGACATGGCAAGTTTTTCAACACTGGATAAGAAGAGGGTGTTTGCAAGGGAGAGTGTGACTAAGGCTAAGAAAATTCAGCTGTGTTTATTCTTGCTAGAAAATAAGGGTACCAGAATGAGATTTGTTTTTTTCAAAAATACATCTTACTAATGCATGTTTACTAAGAAAGAACCAAAACTGGAATCAGAACTTGCATTGCAATCCTAAACATTTCTAATCAGAAGTAAGTCCTATTGAATTCAGTGGGGCTTATTTCCAGTTAAGTGTGGTTATGATTGCAGGCTTAGTTGCTTTGAAAAGGAAAATTCATACATAAGCTTCTGCAAACATTTTAACATTCGTTTGTAGGCCAGGAAGCTTGTACACTGTAGAGAAATGCAAGATTGATGCCCTGATCTTGGGTATAATCACTTGGTCTCACTGAATACTCTAATACATAAGTGCATGTGTACTCAAGACTGAATTATTGTTTGAAAGCAGTGACCTCCCCACAAAATGTGAGTTACTCATCTTTATCTGTGGGGTGAAAAATCTATATTTAAGACTTTTCTGTGATAGGAGTAGTTAGGGAAGAATGGTGTTTTTCCTTAATGGCACATACATGTTTCAGTTTATCTTGAACAGTTGCCTGGTCTGTATGGTATAGTAGCTTGTAAGTAAAATCCCAATGAGACTTTGGGAACCTTGGCATTTCTTAGATTCTTGGAAAGAAAACCCTTTGGCTTAAATTTATGCGGAGGTAGATATTCAACATTTAAATCCCATTTCTTCCTCTGTATCCATGCATATAACAACAGCAAGGCTTTGGATGTGCTTTGACACGTGTACACATGTATTCACCTAACAGTCCTAACTGGCCACAGAAGGATCTGGAGCAGTGGGAGGCCAGGGCAGTGGTCCACATCTCTTCCCACCCAGTCTGATTTCACTTCCATGGAATAGGTGACAGTAGGCCTCGTGTTACTGGTTCTCTACATATGCTGTGTCAGATATAGGGCATATGTGTCCACATCTACCAATCTGCCTAGAATGCTTCATCAGCGATGGCATAGCCCTGTGCATTCCTCACCATTACTGCGTCCTTTGATAACAGAATATAGCCAACTTACATAGGAGCTTCTTGTTTTCAAAAGCCCCCATTCATTTTAACGATGATTTGGGGGTGGGGTGGGGGTATATATTCTGATGGTTGGCAACTTGGTCAGGCTGACTTTCCCCCAGGCCCCAGTACAACATACCTTATTGTTCCTTTCCCCCTACTTTAAGCAAGCCCTACCATTCTTAGCTTTGATGTTCCTTGATGCCTAAGCACTGGGCTTCTTAGACATCCACTCAGAGCTCGTCCTCATGTTTCTCCCGCCCGCCCGCCAAATGTTTCTGCACATATTCTTCACCATTAGCATTACGTTTCTGAATGGCTAACTTTGCTAACATTTGCCATTTGATAAATAAGGATTACTTCATGCTAGGGAAATGGTAATTATTCACAAACTACCATTTAAACCAGTTGCAATCTCTGCCTCGACACGTTAGCATTTTGCAGCGGGCATACCTCTTCCCAGAATGTAATGGATTTATCCGGTTCTCTCTCCACCCCCCACCCCCACCCCCCCACAATGCACCGGCAACCCTCTCTGAAATATCATGCTGTGTGAGTGAAATGGGCACTGCAGTGTTAATTTTTTTGAAGCGGTTCCAAACAGCACACCGCATCAGCATTTCATGGTCCACCATTTTCTGCATCATATTTTTTTCCCCCCATGAGTGTGAAATTTCAGCAGATTGTTATGCAAAACAGTTTTGTGTCTCTGTGTGACTGGGGAGACAGCTGTTAGTCCTAATGAGGAATGCTAGCATTACAGTATTTCCCTTGATTGAGACCCACGGAGGGAGCAGAATGTTCCAGATCAGGCAGTGGTGTGTGGTGAAAAAGTGCCACTCTGTCAGCTGGAAGTGTATGCTCGGCTGCTCTCTACGACAAGATAAATGAGTTTTGCCGGGGCTTGGCAGAGTCTGAAGTTTTTCCAGAGAATGGTAGTAGCACACCAAGTTCCCTGTGGGGGACCCACAGTTTAAGGGTGTCGTAAGATTACTGTCTCTTTGCCAACTTTTTTTTTTTATGCCCAAAGATGCCTGTCACCCACTCGTGAGTTATGAAAAGCCTAATGCCTTTTAGCGTTCCATTAACACAGAGTCTTAATGATCCTTTGTTGACATTTTTCGTTAATTTAGCCGAGGGGATGTTAACCACCGTTTTAAGTTGGCCACGGTTGCTAGAGAACCCAGCATTGAGTGAGAAGAAAGTGGGGGAAATCTTAATTTACCCTCTGTTCCCCCAATTCTGTATTTAAATGTTCCAGATTCGGCAAAGATCGAGCTTTGGGCAGTATGTGTTTTGTCAATAAGCCCCCACACATTAAATCAAGTGCTTTACTTAACCCCCTGCTTTCCATTGACTTTAGAGTTCAAGCCTCCAATTCTGTCCACATGTATAAAAGTTGGCCTTGCTCCTGTATTGTTTGTTGCAGGAACGGCGATCTTGTAGTCCAGTGTCAAAGAAAGCTACCTGTTAAACTAGCTGAAAGGTGTAATAGGTTTGGGACAAGAAATAATGGTTCCTATTGTGTTGTTGTGCCATGAGGTGCCATTTGTGGAGGACCTCAATTGACAGACTGCTTATAAAGGAGCATGGTAATTAAAGGGTTGCTTAGATGTCTTTATGCAGTTAGTGAACAATCTGTGAGGATGTTTCCTGCTCACTGAAATAATTCATGGCAGGTTTTTGCGTGCATGAGTATATACAATTTTAATTT
This sequence comes from Podarcis vaucheri, assembly GCF_965113315.1. NCBI lineage: Eukaryota > Metazoa > Chordata > Lepidosauria > Squamata > Lacertidae > Podarcis > Podarcis vaucheri. The sequence goes on along the minus strand of NC_138750.1, from coordinate 49,811,276 downwards.
TTTTAAAGCCAAGTGTCCGCTGGAACCTTAACGGCTAACAAATCTATTGGTTCATAAGCTTTTGTAGGCAGGAGCCCACTTCATTAGACGCATGAAGTCAACAGGGAAGTGGTAGTGGCGACTCTTATTAGGTGAGTGAGGTTTAAAATGGACATATTCTTATGCTACCCACGCAGCCATCCAATCAATTGAAATAAACATAACAAGAGCCTGTTGGATCAAGCCAATGGCCAACTAGTCCGCTATCCTGTTCTTATGGCCTCTCAAGTAGGACCCAAGCCCAAGAACACTTTCCCCCCTTTGGTCTCCATCAGCTGGTATTCAGAAGCATTAGAGCCTAACCATTATGGTTAAGTATCTTCTTCTTCTTCTTCTTCTTCTTCTTCTTCTTCTTCTTCTTCTTCTTCTTCTTCTCCTCCTCCTCCTCCTCCTCCTCCTCCTCCTCCTCCTCCTCCTCCTCTTCTTTGGCGATCACTCATAGCCAAGTAAGATTGTCTTCCATAAACACGGTTTTAACAATTGATTCCGTAAGTGACTGTGGAGGCCAATTCTGGACCCACACGTCCTTCCATAGTGGGGACATTGGTTTCCTGGTGGGAGTTGATCACGGTGTGGATTTGCCTTCCTCTTAGCACATTTCTCCCTTGCGTCCAGAGTTCGAGTGTCTTCAAAGCCCATGACACCTAGGAGTCAAGTCACTAGGAGTCAGCATGTCCAGAGCTATAAGACAAAAAACAGTCAGCTCTTGCTGGTTACAGATCAGCTTCCATGATACCACATGTGGCGTTATTATCTTTCTAATGACTTAACCAATCCAGCTCTCTAGTTAAAAGAAATTGCATTAGTGCATTGAGTTAGTCTTTAAGATCCATAAGAAACTTTGATTTTCCTGTTACAGCTTTTTACTCTTATTATTCTTAAAGACTATATTTATTCCAAAGTGCTTGCAAGGAAAACAGATTTTCTTGGTGTTCAGTTTTTGGATAAAGGAAAGCTCATACATGAAGATTTGGGAATGCTTTGGGAAGTATTTCTTTTACATAGAAATACAAAGTGTACATCCTTCAAGGTTATTCAGCTTTTAGTAATAATTATTAACAGACCATTACACTTATTGAGAGCCCCCTTTTCAAAATGAGACCCTTTAATGTACAGTAGACACACACATTTACAGCCAAATCAACATACACACATCACACCTAGCTTAAGACATGGTATTTATGGTGAATAAATATTCTTGAGACTTTACTCTGGTATCTGAAATCAATGTAACTGCATTCTCTTAACTTTGAAATGAAAGTCAGCCATGTGCCTATTTGTTAATAGGTTTTAGTATGTTACTGTAAAGAGGTTTGCATCACATGAAGTTTCCAGACTATCTTTTAAAGGCAGTTGCACATCAATAGTATTGCAGTAATCTAGCTTCGATAACTGAGGCCAGGCCTGTCTCCTCTAGAAATGGTTACGGCTTGTAAACCAGTTGGCAAAAGGCAGTCTTCTTCACCTGAATATGTGAGGAAATTATTGCACCAAGGAGCACCCAAACCAACCACCCAGACCTTTAAGGCGAATGCAGCCTTACTTAAAATAGGCCACATAACCCTTACAGATTCTAAGCACTCTTGAATAGCGGCATCTCCCTCTTGTTCACACCAATCCACTTTGAACTAATGCCAGACATTGGGTTGTCATCTCTACTGCCTCCCTGGGATCAGATGTTGAGAATAAGTGGTAGAGCAGAGTGTAATTTGCATTTGAATGACACTCCAGCACTTCACTCCGTGATATGACCAAAGGGGATATCCAAAGCTGCTGAGAGGTTCAAATGATTGTTGTACATTTGCCCAATGGAAAATTTCAGGAAAATAGCGGGTGGAGAGTGGCAAGCACAAATTGGAAATAGAGGGGGTTTAAATAGAACAGAAATCTGATTAGATCCAATTCAGCTGTTCCGTTCCATTCCGTTTGGAAGGGGTTTGATGTGCATTATAATTGTAATGGTTTTAGTTATTTTTATAATTGCATATTCTATTGTTGTAACCCACTCAAGATCCTTAGGGTGAAGGGTGGGTTAGAAATCTTACTGAATAAACATACATACATACATACATACATACAAGACATTTGAGAAAATCACTGAATTATGGCAGTCATCCATTCTAGCATGCACAAGGTTCAGTCCTTGGCATCTCTGGATAAACAGGGCCTCAGAGAGCAAAAATGGGGAAAGCTTCTTTCGTAGACCTTGGAGAGACCCCCTGTCAGATGGAGCATGCAGTGCTGGATTAAATGGACTTGTGATATAATGCAATCTTACATGTTTTAAAAATCTACTTCTTCTGCGCGAAATCTTTATACTAGCTGTGTTTGATCTTCTCGGTTATCTAGCATTCATAAGATAAGGGTGCTGCTAGTAAAGAGTTAATCTCTGGTATTTTCTGTCTTTTTCAAACAACAACAACACCACATGCAACCTATACTGTAACCTTTTGGGATGCAGTTTGAGATGCAAATTTAAACAAGCGGGGGGGGGGGGGGGGAAGTGTTCAGGTCCTTGGGCAGAAGAAGTTGAAAAGCAGAGAGCTTGGAATGGTTTCTCGAAAATACAAGCTTTTAAATCTTAACTAGATGAATAATTTTAATGCATGATGAAAGAATCAAATCTATTGTCATACGTTGTGGAACAGTGAAATGCTCCGCTTGCGCGACTATTTCCGTGTGTAATGCATATAGTTTGGGAGACGAAGACGTTCTCCTGGCTGTGAATGTGTATGGTAAGTGGCGATCTTCCATAGATTCTGTGGCTGTTCTTAATTGCTTGTGCCTCCACAGTAGGTCAGGCGCATAGGCATCTGTAATTGGGTATTGGGCTCGGAAAGCTCAAGTGAAGACCTTTAGTTCTTGCCACATAATTACCCTGTGGCACTCTGATACAGCATTAAAAAACTTCGTACCACTGACATAATGGTGTTTGGATCTAATTAGACTTTAATTTGATGTCAATTTAAATTAAGAGGGCCTGCACATACTAGTCCATTGTGACTTGGGTAATACTAATCTCAATCAGTAGGCTGACTAGGACATGAAATCAAATTCTCACAGTACAATAGAAGTGACAGGAGCAACTTGACACCTTAAATTAAAATTACTAAAATCTGAGCAATTGATGTGCATGACCCTCAAGCTATACAGGATAGGTCATTAAATGCGATCCATAGAAATTGAGCTAAGAAGCACACTGTAATGAACCAGGGGAGGGAAAGAAAGGCTTTGTTAGCGTGCTGTGTAGGTGGAAACAAGCTCAAGGCTTTGTAGACTAGAATTAAAGCAATACCTTAAAACCTCGGTCTTTGTCCTTTCAGATGTAATAGATAACATGCTCCTGGTTTCTCGGGTTACATATTTTTATCTTCTGATCCTTGATTTGCTAATAGTAATTCAAACATGGCATTTTTATTTTTTTAAAAAATCTTGATTTAGGGTAGGCATAACATAGAAACATGACATCCACTTTTTCCTTATGACTGAAGGGTGATTTTTATATGTCTTATGAAGTCTCATTTCTTGTCAAAGAGATCAGTTGCCTTATTTTAACATGTACTTGTATGTTAAAAATATTAAACTTCTTGTTTGATAAGGGATGCTGTTGATTGATCTCAGTGCTCTGCAACTTTTAGCTACAAACTTTGTGTTTCCAGTAGTAATCCACTTGTTAGGGTTTTAAAATCATTGGATTTAAAGTTTGCTTCTGTCCTCCCCCCCCCTGCCGAATAGTGTTGTATTGTAAAAGTGAAAAATGGCATGTCTATTTTAGGTAATAATGCTAAATATGGCTCTAATGTTCCCCCCTCCCTTTAAGCACTGTGACTTCAGCTGTCTTCACTGTGGGAGACAATGTTGTTTCGGGTAGTGATGACCGTACTGTGAAAGTCTGGGACTTGAAAAATATGAGGTCGCCTATTGCCACGATTCGCACAGATTCTGCAGTAAACAGGTAAGCCCAAACAGTCCAGTTGGTTAAATATAGGAGGTATTGGTTTGGTTTTCATGAATTATTATTATTTTTCTTTTGCTAATGCTAGACTAGGCACAATGGGTGCTGTGTCTTTGGGATTAATGATGTACATGTACAGCAGAGTAACAACTCTGATTAGACATCTCAGTGGTACTGTTTTAGTCATGGGGCCTAGTTTTTGTAGAAACTATTATAGCATGTTCAGAATGGTGCCCATGAGAGTTGGGCTCTTCAAAGAGAGAGAATTCTAGAGAGGTGGAATATTGCGTGCAAATCAGTTACAAATTCTTCGTGGGGATCCCACATGCATTCTGGGTTGGACAGACTAGTTCCTGATTTTGTATCCCAAAGAGAGTATGCTGCTCTGAAGCATTACCTATTTGAGTGGAGAGCTTGGTTCTAGATCTAAAGCTATCATATGTCTTTGGACCATTCTGTGGGCATCAAAGCAAAACCAATTTCAGGCCTCTTAGTCTGGTGCACCTTAGAATTTTTGTTTTTGTTTTTTAACTGTTTTGCATGACTGAAAATATTTGAATTTGCAGGAACAATTAACTGAATTTATGTAACAGGCCTAAGTCCAAAGGCTTGATCCAAAGATTCTCATTCATTCAGCTAAAGCATTTTATTTGGATGTATGACCTTCTGAAATGTTCCTTAGTTCTTGGTGGTGATGGGAACCCAAGAAAATTCATGTGTGCATGAGGAAAGCCTTGCAGTGACGTTCTTGCTACATTGCTGTGTGTGGTGGCAGCGGCAGTGTGAATTTTGATCATCGTCATCTTTAGAAACAAGTGCTTTTCCAGTACTTGATTTTGTTGTAAAAATAAAGTAATATGTATTTGCGGGAAATGTGTACAAGATAAACCTCCAATTAAATCATTTTCAGTGAACTTGAACAACTGTCGGTTCTCATTTGTCAAGCTCCCTAGCTTATTTTTATCTCTCCTGTGCAGGATTAATGTTTGTGTCGGTCAAAGAATCATTGCCCTTCCACATGACAACCGGCAGGTTAGATTATTTGACATGTCTGGAGTGCGATTAGCACGGCTCCCTCGCAGCAACAGACAGGTACCAGAATTTTGAGTTCTATATGTAAGAAAGATCCCTGCTCCCAACCTCTTTTCTCTCTCTGTGTGTATGCATAATTAGAAATATTGATAGCAGAATACCTGATCCGAAGATAATGTCTTTAACAGTCGTCAAGTTGCATATATTGAACAGAGGTTGTCAGTGTAAAACAACTGCCTTGGATTAAGCCTGTTTCTGAGCCCAATTCAAAGTCTTGTCCTTTAAAGCAGGACTATTATTCATTTCATTATGAACTGCTTCCTAGGAACATCTCAGTATGATTTCACAATGCGACTTCACAGTACCAATAAGAACCTTCTTTTCGATTGGGGCCATTGGCCCGCAGAAATGAACCATGGCCTTCAGGTTCTTATTTCAGAAGCAAATGAATGTTTTCCATTCCAGTACTTCCCTCAGATAAACTGGAATCTGGGCTTCTACACAGGGAGGGGTTGTAACTCACCGTAAGTCCCTGTTTTCCCTTCCCACCTCCAACCTTGAGGGTGGAAAGGAGAAGTGCAGGGAAACTTTGGAAGCCTTTCCCTCCCCCACCTCTTTTGCACCCCCAGAGTTGGAGATGTCAAGGAGTGAAAAAGGATCATGAAGAACTTTCAGAACCTCCCTGCACTTCTCCTTTTCATTCTGAAATGTTGGAGGTGGAAAGGGGAAGTGGCTGATTTGAGACAGGGACAGGTAGGGGAGCCAATATTCTAACGCAGCCATTTCTGTTGTCACAGGGGCATAGAAGAATGGTTTGCTGTTCAGCATGGAGTGAAGACCACCCGATCTGTAATCTGTTCACTTGTGGATTTGATCGGCAGGCCATTGGGTGGAACATCAATATTCCTGCCTTGCTTCAGGAAAAATGAGATGCTGAAAGAATTCTTCCCCGGACCCCTCAGTTTTGTTGCCATAGACTTTTTTTGTGCAGACTTTCCTGTAAGCTGGTCTGCTGTTAACATAAAAGGTGCACCTTGAAAGGGAGTGTGTTGCAAATGTTGTTACCACATTGTGCACAGTTTGCATGAAATGTACAGAAAAAATATGTGACCTTTTCAAAGAAGCTAGATTCTTGCATATGGACTTTTATAACTTGGCATCCACTGGTGAGTAGAAGGATATATGGCTTTCCTATGGAGCATATAAGTGTTCATAAGTTATTCAGCCTAGATGAACAGTAGGGCATTATGTTTGACTTAAATGTGAATTCTGTGTACTTATTGTGAATAATATATAGTCTGCCTTTCCCTCATCATTTTACATATCTGCCTTGTGATTAAGGAGCGTATAGGGCTAAACTTAAGATGAAGGGTGAATTTCAGAAGTATGGTGGAGATTTCCCCTCCCATCTATATTTGAGCACTCCTGCTGATTTGAGCACTCCAGTGTAGTATTTGAGTCTGATTTGAGCACTCCAATGTATTTATTTATTGGAGTATTTATTTCAATTCCCAATTTAAGGGAAAAAATACAGTTTTTTTTAAAGCATTGGGCATGGAATGTTGGTTTGCCATGTTGAATATATTCCTATACATTTCAAGAACTAACTGTTTCACCCTTACCCTGTTGGCTGGAGCCACCATTCTGTGTTTTGGTATTTTACATAACTGCAAACTACAAAATAGTATAATCACGGCAATCTGAGCAAGTTTTTAAGCACTTTAGTTTATAGCAGCTGTTATAAACCACAAGCGGCAGATGAAATTTCCTAGAGAATGTGAGGCCTATATCTAAGAAGGATTTACATTGCTACATTTTGTGAAGTTTTTTTATTATAAAAAAGAGAATAAATCTTGAGGATTTTTGGGTTGTTGTTTTTTAAAAGAATGCACCTGTGTTTAACATATTTCAAAATGGGACCTCTCCCATCAATGTTCTGTTTTTGGGCCAACAACACTATGCCAGAGATCCAAAAGATCAGACTAGTTGTACATGCCAATAAACGTGGCAAGCCACTTTTGAAATTAAGTGGCCTGTCAGAAGCAGATTGTAATATGGCATTGTGCTTGGGAGCGGGTCTGCTGTTCAAAGACAAAAGTAAGGCAGCTCGTTGGACATGCCCCAACCCTTGGTCATGCTAACATTGTTCTTTGGATCCTGGCCATTGCAACTATGTGTGCTACCTCAAAAATGAATGTGGGGCTACTATGAATCTTGCTGTTTAACCTTGATAACACACTTTGGGTCTCATTCCAATGTGCTGTCATAAAGAGTAGAAGACAATCATACCAAATTTCAAGCTTGTACTTTGTCAAGACATAACTTGTTAACTTGGAAGGAAGGTCCTTGTGTTGTTTCACACCATTCGACAGGCGGTCCTTAGATGGGTTTTGCTCTTCCTGAGTTGTGTTGTTAGCTTGATGTGTGCGATTAATATTCCCAAGCATTTCTGGTAGCCAACTGTCTTGAAGAAGGTTAATGAGACCGTACATTAGGACTCCTTCATAGATGTTGTATTTGCAGCTGAGGGCAGGCAGTGCTTCTCTAAACTGTCTGTCCACATCTCAGGGTTGGAGCCAAATTAATCAAAGTGGTAATGTAGGTTGCTTGTAAAAGGTTTAAAATTAATTCCCCTACATTACTTTGAGTTACACTTCCTTGATCAGTTCTCCTCTTCCTCCTCCAGTTATTGTGTTCCATAGCACTGTCCAATAGGAATTTAAGAAGCTGACTCTAGGGGAGAGAATGGAGGCACCATTTATGAGAGTGCTGAAATCATAGCAAGTTGAGGCATAACGTTATAGCATGTCATATACAAGTTAAAGTAGTTTATGGAGAAGATAATTAATGCAAGAAGCATATAATAAGTGAATAGCTTGATCTGTGGGCAAAAGGATCTGTGATCCCAAAGCTTAAGTGGCTATGTAGCACTAAAGCCTGGAACGAGTAAATGACTGAGGCTTGTGATTATATTATCAAATGTATAATGATAAGTAAATGATGACGACTTGGAATTTGATTTAAAATCCATAAGTGATACCGCTTTTCGCTTCCCTAATCCATGTCATCCTCTACCCATACTCGATGGCAAAACTCAAATGAGTTGTGGATGGCTTTATTGCATGTTTTATTATATCATTTTGCAGCATGTGCTTCTATTTGGGTCTTGTCACAGAGTGACTGGATGGGGAAGCAGTGTAGAGAGAAGCAATCTTGCCACATCACTCCTTTATTTATCATTGTTAAAAGACAATGTTTTGCCTACATGCTCCCTAGCTAATGGGTGTTGCGGGCATTTCGGTTGAATGCAGCAAACTCCTTTAGAATGTCTAGACCTGCCTTAGGGTAGAGCTTGGGTTCTCAGTGGTTTCATTGACTTGGGAATCACCCATTGAGTGGCTTGGGCTCATAGCTCTCCACCTTCAGTGAGAGATGATGGGTGCCAGTTGCATGGACAGTTCATATAAATGGAGTCTTTACATTTTAAAAATACATATTAAATAACAACAGTGGAGCCCGCTGAAATTGATGCCCGCTGTCACTGAGCTTTATATATCACCAAAGGACCACCCTCCTGTAGCAGAGGTATCTACATGCTTGTTCCCACTCAGCCACATGTCTTGGCTTCATTGAAAGGAGCAAGTTAGTTAAGTGTTGTGTTGAGGCAACAGGTGCCTGTCCCAACAGTAGATGAATGGTAGCAGTGAAAACAATTATACATTTCACATTTTCTGGTCTTCACATGATAATGAACAGGTGTTCTAATAACTGCTGTGAGTATTGATTTAATTATGTCTTGCATTTCACATAGAAGGAAAGTGACTGTTACATATTTTCAGTATTGAAACTTAGTTTTGCATAAGATCGCTGTATCACTGGGCAAATCACAAAGACCTGTGTCTGTCTGTCTTTCTCTGTGTATATGTGGTCTTCAAACAGTGCACATCATTTTTTTGAAAATGAAAACATCTGTACCTATTTCAGAAATCGGAAGAATCTTATTTTGATGCCTAAGTCTTTGAAAACCAACTTCCGCAGAGGAAGAAAATCCTGTACTTGTATGTCAGTGTAGAACCACTTGTTTTTTTGTTTACTGATATTCTGGTGATTTGATTGTGTTTTTTTAGATGTTCAATGTGTGTCTTTGTTGCAATTTGAAAATGCCATTAAATCATTCAGCATTGTTTCTGAATGTGTGTTTTTAATAAGCTCTAAATGACCTGATTTGTGCAAGTCTCACCTTGCTCTCTATGTCCTAAGTGAAAGCAGCCAAGTGGAATTTCCCCCAATATATTTCAGGTGAATCTCTCCCCCCCCCATTTCTTCTGCTCCTTGAATTGGAACTAGATGTTCAGACACAAGGGGCTGCTGCTGAAGGAACAAGCCTATGGGTCCTTTTCCTCCTTATCTATAACATTTAGAAACAACACAGTGATATTCATTACCACGGTTCCACTAACTAGCTGTTGCTTATGGGTCAGGAAAATTCACAGCTTGAGGTTAATCACATTTTGCATATTTCTAGACGTTACAGATAAGAATGCAAGAATGAGATGCGGAGCTGTCATTTTCAATGGTCCTCAGCTGATGGGGTCATGGCCTGATCTAAGGTGGGTCACAACAGGAACCCTACCATCATAAAAATATATGGTTAAAAATTTAAGATATGGCATGTTTGCGTTCAAGGTGGTTCCTGGGTCTGAAAAAGTTGTAGCCATGGCTGGCAGGAAGAAAGCCAAGTTAGCTGTAGGAAATGGGACTTCTCTGTGTTACAAAATGCACCCTACATTTTGAAGTGTGTAACTTAAAAGTGGCTTTGACAGGTATTTGTACGTTTCCATTTCGTACCCTATTCTGTGCAAGCAAATCTTTAATTGCATCTTGCTACACAGGTTATGAACATCCTCCATGTGGCTTGTTTCCCCAGTGTTACGTTAAATTGATTTTTCTTTGCTTAAAGAAACGAGTCAAAACATAGATTCAGTACAATTTATTTTGATACAACAGTCCTCCGAGTATCACGAAACACTCTACAGGCTGAGCAGAAATAAGGGATACAGCTTACAATAAGCTGAAGTCAAGATTGACAAGTGATCCAAAGATTGTCGCGTTCATATAAAAATGAAGTGTTAGGATTGCTATGGAAACATCTTGCATAGTTAACATCCTTCCTGAAATATTCTTGCAAAATTGTCATCAATAGCATCTTGAAGGCCTTATGCTATGGGTTTGTCAGGCAGCACAGGCGAGGCCTGGCATATTAAGTTATTGGAGTTAAACATTTCTCACAGAAGAATCCTTGCGAGCATGAAAATGGAATTGAAAACGGAACACCATGTTGCTCCTCTTTCTTTCTGTTTAAGAGGACGTAATGTAGGCTTGAGAGGAAGAACCCGAAACAGCCCGGGGAATCTACAGGCAGGTGTCTAGCCACTCCGGAACCATAAGGGCTATTGGGAAATGTGCAGATACTGACATGGTCAGGTTTCTTAACACCACTGTACCAACTCCAAATTATATGGAAGTCCCTTGTGTGTAATTCTTAAAAGTTGAAGAGGCTGTATTGCAGGCAGAGTAGGGGTTCGATGTGGTATAGTGGCAATGGGAAGATCGTGGTCCCCTGTGACTGTACCTAAACAAAGGTGGAAGTGATTATGTTTTAAAACAGTAATCATGCTCCATAAACAATATTAAACATAAAGCCAGACTTTCTTGATATATAAGCACCATCTGCTGATTAAAAGTTTTGTGCAAAATGGACCCTGCACGTAGCAGTACAGTGGTTGCACTGCTATAAAATAGCCCCACTTAATGGGGTGGTGGACAGCCAAGCTGTCTCATAAGGATTTATCCACCAGCAAACGAAAATTAAAGGGTTGATTCTTGAATATACTTACTAGTGCTGTGAAAGGTTGGCCAGGGTGACTGCAGCAGGCCGTGCTATGGACATCTAAATAAGTGTTGTAACCAGGGTGCTTTGTTTGTGTGGATGGGCAGGCACGAGGGAAGCAAAGCAAATATGCAATATACGATATTGGGAGGGGAGATTCAGCATCTTAAGAATCTCCAATTTCATTTTGAAAAAAAGCAAGTTCCTGGTCCAGCCTTTCTCACTGATGAGCCCCCCCCTAATTTTTTGAACTTAAACTCCCATCAGCCCCAGCCAGCAAAGCCAATGGTCAGGCCTGATGGGAGTTCTAGGTCGAAACATCCATTGAGCATCAGGTTGGGAAAGATTGTCCTAGTCCTTATAGCTGAAAAGATGTACATATCTGTGATGCTGGCTGAAATAAGAGAAGCCAGTGGTGTGGCCTCTTCTCCCCACCTCCGTGAGCAGAATACCCACAACAAAGGATTCAGGTATGTTTTATTTGCAAAATTTATGCAGGTTGCAAAATTCAGCATGTTGGGGTACAGAATTATAAATATTGGCACAGTACTCAATTTATAGCTGGGGTTTGTCAGTTTGCCTTTCTGAATGGTATTCTACTGTAAGACTACTAATATATTAAGTTCCCACTTTCTGACATTCTGTGTGCTTCTTCAAACAAAAGAAAGGCCAGCAAGCGGGGATGGTAAATAAGTTAATATAACTACATTGTTTAATGTTTGGCTTTCTCACAGGCTAAGACAACATCCCCAGAGAAGGTGCACTTTGCTATTTAAAAGTGAAATGATGGAATAAGGTTTAATCTGATTTTAATTTCTTATCTAGCTTTGTCAAAATGTTATCTGCACCTTTGCAGCATAACTTATCAGAAGCCAAGGAAAACAAAGGTTTTTTTTTAATGGAACCAATCTCAGAGGAAGACGTATAGCACAATACAAGGCTGCTGCTAATCCACAAAGAAAAGGGAATTTGGAATTTTGGTGTACTTGCTGTGTAAACCAGAGAGATGATGGAATTAATCAGATGTGGTGTGGCTTTCTTTCTGTGATCTGTTACTGTACAGCTGAGCTCTTACACAGTCCTTATTTTTGTATGTCTTGGTTCTAATTTTTGCAAATGGAGAAAGAGCACCATGTTATGTACCAGCTTGAAGGTGGCAGCTGTTGATATAGTTGGGTTCCTTGGAAGATGCAAGTCCAGGTAAGATCACAGTGCCAAGGTAGTGGAGGCTGGGCCATGTGAGCAAACGAGGCATTGCCCCACTAACCTTAGTCTCTGCTCAACCAGCCCCCACCTGCCTACATCATTACTTACAACCAGTCCTGGGGGTGAGACTAGCTGTAAGCTTCTTCCTCCTTAGCATATGTGTTGCCCTTGTAGAACTGGTTGAGGAGGAGGAGGGGAACAAAACTAGAAAGTGTTGGTTCTGCCTGCTTTTGGTTCCGGCTCCATCCACTTGCGGTGTCCCTTCTGCAATGAATAACAGCCACCACTGTCCCAAGGGCAAAAGGCCAATCCGGTCTGGTGAGAATGAGACAAAGGCCAAGTCTCTTGTTATTTTGCTTGCTTAGAAATTCCTTTGCTTAAGAAAGCTTGATGATTTTTAGGCTGCACGATAGTCTGCAGTTTGCTGACAAAATGTGGCAATAGAGCCATGGGGGAGGAGGCATGTTTTAGGAAGTGAGAAAAGTTCCAACTCCAATGTATATTTGAAGGCCTGGAAAAGGAAGTTTCCTGGACTCCAACCTGTAAGCAGTAATCTTTGAAAGAGGATTCTTATGGAGATAATTATGTCAGTAACATAACAGGATTAACAAAGGAATGACTGGGTCACACATTTGACCACGAATGGCTCATAAGCAAGGAAGAGTTTTTTCATGATTGGTCTCTGTAGCTGTATTAAGATGAGAGCACTGAAGGGCAGTGAAGGAATAATTCAGGGCCAGAGGTGAACAGAGTTATATGTAATTACATTCTAATATTTTCAGCCCACACATAACATTGCAAAAGCTTTTCTCATATGCTGGACTTTAGCAAGCCTAGACAGATGGCTGGGTTATATTTACATACATACATTCATATATTGTTTTATGTGTATGCTACCTTTCCACAGTTCAAATTATGCACAAGGCATGAAAAAAAATACATACCTACAATATAACAAAAGTAGTCATAAACAGTAAGTAAAACAGAACAATTTCCACAAGATCCAAAATATACAAAGCAAAAACCAACCCAGCAACAACTCCCATCCCAACAAAAAACTCCAAACAATACCCCAGCCACAGTCTGTTCAGCAGCCGCAGCTTTTGCAGCTGGAGTCAGTCCTGCCCTCCAAGACCAGGTAGAAAATGACCTGCAAGGCAGGGAGCAGGACCTCCAGGACTCGCAGCCAAGATGCATCATAAACCCACAAGAAGAGTGCTTCTGGATCAAAGCGATCTCCCCATTTGTGATTCCAAGCAACTGGTAATCAGGGCCATGCTGCCTCCAGCAATGGAGATAGAAAATAGCCATTGTGGCCAACAGGCGTTGGTAGACATATCCTCTGGGAATTTGTGCGAGCTTTAAGATCGGCATGCAAAGTGGTGTGCTGTTTTAAAGTAGTACAATAAATGGCATGATCTGGAATGGGTCCTGGTGGGGAGGGAATGAAGCAGGTCCAGATTGCAGGTTTTGATGTTGCCTCACTTCTCTTCTTCCTTCTCACAAGGCAGATGGTGTCCATTGGCTCAGGGGCTGAAGAGGGGACTAAAGCAGATTTGTAGCAGTGCTTGAGTGGCTTAAAGCCATCACTCCCTTTCTATCTTATTTTATTAATTTATATACCACCCTTCATCCATAGATCTCAGGGTAGTTCACAGCATAAAAATACAAGATAGGAACAAACAAACAAAAAACCAACCATAATAAAAACAACAAAAACAAAACAAATCAATAACACCCACACACAAAATTATCACAAAAGGAACACAGATAGGTTCAAGCCGCTGAACCAGTTCTGCCTCCTATAACTGGTGGTGATTCTCCAACATCTTGGACAGAGACGTCTTTAAGTTTTTAATATTTAATGCTGTATTGTTTTTAACAGTTGATTGGGAGCTGCCCAGAGTGGCTGGGGAAACTCAGCCAGATGGGCGGGGTATAAATAAATTATTATTATTATTATTATTATTATTATTATTATTATTATTATTATTCCAGCCTTTCTGGGATCCTTTAGCTGGAGATGCCATTGGGTTGAATCTGTGCCATTCTCCTTTTACTGTGAGGTTAAGTGGGGGTGGATAAGAATCTCCATCCCTTTGAGAGGTTTACAGTCCAGAACAGGGGTGCTCATCGTGCTGACCTCCATATATTGATGAACGTCAACTTCCTCCACCACCGCTGGCCGTGCTACCTGAGGCTGATACGAGCTGCAGTCCAAAAACAGCTGGAGGGCACCATATTCATCCTTGATACAGAATAGCATCCATATCTCGATTAGAATATGGGAACACACGAAGAGGAAAATGAGTTAACCGAGAAGAGTCTATGGGGGAACCGGAAAGGATCTTTGCTTAAGGCTAGAGCCTTAAGTCATCCCACTCCTGAGCCCGATTTCCATCACACTGAATTGAATTAGGAAGCCTGTCTGGTTTTGATGCTTCATAACCTGCTTCATATCACTAAACCGCAGGAAATTTGGCATGGCTGCTTGTGCCCGCTTCTAGAATAGCAAATCCATTGGCAGGCCTGCGCTGCGAAGTTGACACAACATCTGTCGTTAGCGCTGTGCTTGCCTATAGACCCAGTCAGCCGTCAGTCCCTGGTGTCTTGTGTTTCTGCTCAACAAATCCAGGCTGCCTGGTTTTGTGGCTGGGTGTTTTAAGGGTAATGCACCACTAGGAAGGGAAAGTGCACACGGATCCTAAATCTGAACACCTGCAAAACTTTAGGCAGCTCCAGAGAAGAGTCCCATCTTCACAACAGCTTTGATCCAGACAGAGCTCTGTGTCACTGACTGCCGCTGGTGGAGAAATGCAGGACATCCCAGCCGAGACGCAGAAACTTCCAGATAGGAACCTTTTCCGGCCAATGTCCATAAACAACATTGGGAGGACGAAATTGATGTTTGCTATGTACACTAGGCTAGATTTGGGCCACACGAAAGTCAGGGGTTTATACATGTGCACATACCTACCTCTCCATCCAGGCAAACAAGGGGCGTTATCCCAATTCAGGGACATCTTCTAGGCAAACTTGATGAAGATGCAGAGCAGTGCTGGTAAGGGGTATGGTCTGAGAAAGTCCCAAGGGCCTGGAGTGTCATATTTCTGTTTCCCTTCACGCAGTTCTCCACCAACTCATTTGCAACCTCATGGGAGTTTAAGGCGAGTTCTGTTAGAATGGGTTGTTGAGGAAATTCTCCCAAGTGCCTTCTGGATCACAGAATCCTAGAATTGTAGAGTTGGAAGGGACCCAGAGGATCACCTAGTCCAATGCCCTGCAAATATGCAGGAATATGCAGCTGTCTCTTACGGGAATCGAACCTGCGACCTTGGTATTATCAGCACTACGCTCTAACCAACTGCCCTCCAGTGTGTGTGTCTCTCTGAGTTGTGTATACAAGTATATGTGCCTGCTTTCGCTCTGCTTTCATCAGATGCACCTCGATTCCACTTAACTATATGTCAGCATATTGCTTTTCTGCCTCCGAGATACCTCTTATCCGTGGAAGATTTCTGAAAATACTTGACATGTATGAGGGTTTTCTTAAATGTGCTGACGGTCAGCCTTCTTGATCTCAGCTGTTTCGCAGCTGTGCTTCCTTCCTTCCTTGGAAAGCCAAGTTCACTCTGCTGTTCATTCACTGTTTCTTCTTCCCTGTTTTGATCTCAAGCAACCTTTTCTTGTGTCAAACCATGGTGTGTGAGAATAGTTTCACACAATAAGGTGCTCTTAGTGTTAAATTCCACTAGAGGGCAGGGCAAGACATACAAGGAAAAAAGCGTGAGTGTTTAAGTATAAGACTACATTTACAGATTATTTGTCTATGAGGCTAAAATGTGAATAGGGTTAGGATTTATGTGCCTTTAAGGCATCATCAGAACAATGCACTTGCTTTCATTCATTCGTAATTTTTGCTCTGTCAAGACAGATGCTTTGCATGAG
Source organism: Podarcis vaucheri (assembly GCF_965113315.1). Classification (NCBI taxonomy): domain Eukaryota; kingdom Metazoa; phylum Chordata; class Lepidosauria; order Squamata; family Lacertidae; genus Podarcis; species Podarcis vaucheri. The sequence goes on along the minus strand of NC_138750.1, from coordinate 49,795,206 downwards.
AACATGCCTCAATCAACGCTTACCTTGAAAACAACCAAGAAAACATGCTGTAACTTTTACTTTTAAAATAATGCTGTACCCTTTCCTAAACCTCAAGGCAGCTTACTAAAACTTCAAAGTTTACGGAATGTTAAAAGGCATAGAATACAGTAATATAATGTAACCCCTCCCCAAACCTAATATAAGCCATGGATTATAGGAGAAAAATTGCCCAGAAAACCAAACAACATACTGAACAATGAGATACTTTAACGTCTTTCATGAAGGGGTTTACATAAAATAATACAAGCTATTGTGTGGTTGTTTTAAAAAAGGGATAAAAACAGACATTAAAATTGTAGACACAATCAGCTTATTAAAACATAGATAAAATCAGACATGTTTAAAATGTACATAATAAAATTACATGGTTTACCTAAGCAAAAAGTGTTTTGTTTTTTTAAGCAGGCATCAATAACTGTACAGTGAAGGTTTCTGACTAATGTTGTTGTTGCCATCTGTCTGTCTTGAGATACAATGGAGTGGGCCTATGGGGATGAAGTCAAATTGTGGAAGAATCACAAGGCATCACCCAACCGTCTTAGGGACACTGTTCCAGATGTGTGTAGAGCGTGCGTCTTAACCTTTTCTTCTCCTGAAGGTGTCCTACAAGGCAGTGGGTACGAATTTTTCCTCAGGGCTTACTCCCAAAGCCTTTAGAAAGGACGAGTGCAGCTGCAAGGCGGTGGAAGTTTAGTGTCAGAGTTTTCTGATGGGCAACATTCCCAGATTGATGGGCCCCATCTGGCCCTCACTTCCTTCCCTCTGCAGCACATACAGAAACTGCCTTCTTGATCATTGGACCCACTGCTACATCCGCCAGAGCCTGGCTTCACATGCAGGGGAAGTCCATAACTCACTGAGGGTTTGAGACCCATCGGCTGCCCAATCAGATCCGTTTCCTGGGATGTGGCCACTGTCAAAAGCTAGATAGCTTCTGGGAACCACAGGTGAGAGCTGAGTGCAGGGTGGGGACCAAAGGTGGACAAACTGCCCCAGGAGGAGCACCAAGATATCTCCCATCAGAGATATTACCCATTCCCTAACACCCCATACACTCCTGACAAATATTAATAGGCAGAGAATTCCAGAGAAAATAGCTGCCGCCGCACTGAAGATTGGTGTCTCACAACAGCAGAAAGAACACTGGGTAGAATTCAGCGTAGGACACATTCATGCCATACATTTAAAGCACTATGATGCCACTTTAAACAGTCGTGGCTTTCCCCAAAGATTTCTGTGAATTGCATGTTTCCAGAGAGTGGTTTGACAACCCACTTTTCACAGAGAACTCTTGGAGTTATAGCTCTGAGAGGAGAACAGGTCTCCTAAGAACTCTTGGCACCCATAGCAAACTGCAACTCCCATAATGCTTTGCAGGAAGTATACCCTCCAACGCGCTGAGTCCCCAAACCGGGATGTCCCGTCTTCTTGGCTCTGCTTCTGGCACAAGTCACGTGACCTGCACAAGAACCCAAAAGATGTGCTTTTATTGGGGCCGAAATCACAGTGCCCAAAATGGCCACCATGATCTGGCACGATGTCCCACTGGGACAGCTGCAGGGTATGAGGAAGTGTTTAAAGTGTTGTCGGAATGCTTTAAACATGGTGTAGCCTTATGAGGCTTTGCCCTCAGGTGGGAAAAACATTGCGCCTGGGAAAGGGAAGTGGGAGTCAACAGACACTCAAGGAATAGTTTTGGAGAAAAGGCTTTTTATTTCTACCATCCATGAACTGGTAGAAGGAGCAAGTGTGATAAGTCACAAAAAGCATGCACGAAGTTCACAGTCATTTGCACAAGCATATATACCCCTTTCCAGTTCCCTCCCCCTTTCTCCTCCCTCAGGAGTCCTGCCCCATGTTGAGGTTCCTGAGCATGTACAGAAAGCTGTCTTGGGACTATTGTGGACTCTTGGCAGGAAAGGGGGTGAGGGGGTTTTCAGAGTGTTCCCGTTGTTTCATTCTTGTGCTTTGGCATGGTTCCCGGAGAGAAAGCAAGTTGCAATGTGGTTCTGAGAAAGGCCTGAGAAGACAATGGGCTCTGTTCTCTACCTTGTTGCAATCTTTTTAGTTACAGCAAGCGGAATGTTTCTGATGCTTAGCTGCTGAGGAAATGATTTTGAAAAGCTTTGAGAAGCTTTGAGCCTGCTTTGGTGGGGGGGTGACTTCGGGCCTAGGTGAGGTCACCTGTCCTCACCTTCCTTCAATGGAGTGACTGGGCCTAAGATCGACTCAGAGTTGACACATTGACATTAATGGACCTTAGGCATGTTCATGCATTTCAATGGTCCTACTCTGAGTAAAACTTAGCTAAAAGGCACCCATTTTGTGGCACCAGTTTCACATCGAGCCTATATGTGCTAAGGACATCCTTCAAGTAAACTGGCCGGTCCCTTTCAAAGGATACTCTTCGTCCATGGTCCCTAACTTCCTCAGCAAAACAACCGTCCACAAAACCACGACAGACACCAAGAGCAGTGGGCCACAAATAGGCTGGGAATATTTGCAGGTTTCTTCTTTGCTAATTGTTCGCAATGACACCCCTGCGCTGAAGTGAACAGAGGGAGAATTTCAACACAAACGCAACACTTTCTTTAACCTGGCTAAAGAATGCACAAGAGGCAGCTGATGAGGCTGTACGTGAAGTGTTTTATTTATTTTGTGAAGCCTGTGCTTTAGGCCTCGGGCCTTGATATCCTCACTTGACTCTCAAAGTTCATTAAACACTGCCCTGTAAACCTAAGGCCCAGTATCGTCCCTGGCTGCCTGCTCTGCCAAGTTCTTGCTCTGTTACTCCCTAACCAGGGTAATTTCCTAAAAAATCTAGCCAGCAGCAGTATTGGAAGCAGCAGCTGTGCCTAACCCGTCAGAACTTGTGCTCCTTTGTGCGCTGCTATGCCTGTAGCATGCTCAGGCCCCGGCTTTTATTTTTATTTTGAAAAAAAGCACCCTGCTCCATTATGTCATTATTATGATCGTGATTGTGCTTAAGACTTTTCTAGGTGCTTAAGAAAACAACACAGTCCTTGCCTGTAGGCTTTAATAGATGTGATACAAAAGCGGAAGACGGAATGGTGAGGGAACAGGCCAACAAGGGAGGTTTGGGGCCCTGATGCCTCATAAAGGCACAGCAAGGTTTAATGATGAGTAGGCTGAATGGCCGCTGAAGAAAAAGGGTTCTGGGAAATAGCTGGTATCAGCCAATGATGTGGGCTGCTCTCGCTTGTATGTCCCAGGCTCCTTTTGCCACGGAACACCTGTTGCAGCCATTGTAACTTCCGAAAGTTAAGGACTGGCTAATGGGGTCTTTTTGTATGTGGTTCGTTCACTGCCTCATCAGAAATTGTCCTTGATACTTCAGGCTCCCCTACTGCCTGTAAACTGTTTTTCTCTTTAGCAGGTACCTGCAAAGGAATCACTTGGTTAAGCAGCGACACTCAAGTTACATGTAAAACAGGCCTTTGCAGTTTATCAAATGGATAAGTGGGAGCCAACTGCCTTGCTTATTGGTGAAGCAATTCTTCTTGCCCTAAGGAAGAGTAGCATCGGAAATGTGTTGGAATTTAAAGATTCCCTCTTTTGGTTACGCAGCTGGGTTTTCCCCCCTATCTGGGCGGGGGCATTTTGGCAGGGCATCAGTTCTGCATCAGAAGAACTCTGATGTGCATCTAGGCCTACAGACTTAGATTGATTTTATACCATTTCCCACCCCCCAAAAGAGAGTCTCCTCCAGGAGACCTCTAGCCCCTTCACAGAATCACAGTTCCAAAGATGCCCTCAGAAGAGAGAGTGACTGTCACATCTGTAGTGTGGATATGCTTAGACTGTGGCCCACTCACTCTTAGACTCCTCACACACCATACTTTTAAAGCACCCCTACTGAGAATTCTGGGAACAGTAGTTCACCCACCACAGAGCAACAATTCTCAGCACCCTTCGGAAACTACACTTCCTGTGATTTTTTTCTTTGGGGCAGGGAGAGATTTCCTTAAATGTATGGTGTGTGCACAGTGTTAGTCTGGCTGCTTAGAAAGGGGTTGTGTTGTGTGGCAAAATATGTTCCAGCCTCTCGGCCGACGACTCTGGAGTTTGCTCCTAAGAAAACCTTGACCGGCGCTATATTTAATGCAAAAAACCCGACACAGGCATTGACATCTCCAGACCTGAAGACGGCGGAGTCTGGATGAGCTGCAGCTCTTGACACTTGCTTGCTGGGCTGTAAAATATTTGCTTGTTCCGAGGGCTGCTTGTAGGTGACGTCCAAGAAGATGTCTGGAGAGTGCAAGGGAAAGCGCTGGAGAAAATAGGAGGTGAGGACCGTGAAGGTGAAAGAGGTGATGATGAGCTTCCAGTAACAGCTGGCAATTAATTTCCACTATCGAGACTTTCGCAACGTTGGCAGCCACACAAAGCTCACTTCGCCCTTAAAGTCTCACAGTAGCTGTTCACAGTGACTCGGATTTCCTGCTCAGTGTGGAATTCCAACCCTAAGCAAACCGGCATTTCTCACTCTGAAATGGGACAATGCAGTACACTATCAAAAATATAGGGTTTTGGGGTTTTTTGGGTGGGGAGCATAGCTGTCAAGCGTCCCTTATTTGGCGGGACAGTCCCTTACCCCAGTGCCATGTCCCGCTGCTGTCCCTTATTGATGAGGCTTCGTTTGGCTGCTGGCTGGGCTTTCTGCCTTTGGCTTGGAGGGGCTCAGAAGTTGAACATACCTGTGCCCGGAAAATCCCTTATTTTGGCTGCTGATCCCTTATTTTCGAGGCTGCTGTTCCCTTATTTCCAAATCTGTAAGTTGACAGCTATGGTGGGGAGGGCGGCTTGATGTTGACCTGTGCAGCTCCCACTGCTACCCATGTACCCAGGCATCTGATACATGATGAATATTAGGCTCCTTTAGCTTCACACTACCGGTGAATTGTGTAAGTTGCAGGCTCTTGCTGCCAACATAGGCAGACACCTACTGGGCTGTTTATTAGCCAAATATCTGTATTGGTAAAATAACCAACAGCTGTTTGCAATTGTGAAGGAGAAGCATCTCTGCCTCCATTTTGCACACGGAGCTCTAGCAGCACTCAGCATAGTCTTGCACTTGACACTGAAGGCCAAGCACAGTTTTGGGGGGCAATTAAAGACACAGGCTCTTTCCTGCAAGAGTTCTGCCACTGAGCTATATCCCTTCCTCAGCATTTTAAGGCACAATCGGCTAAAGAGAGCATGCATGTTTACCCCTGAACTTGATTCTTCTCATCTGTGGGATCCTTTGAAGGCTGCTGTCCTGTCTCCCAAGTTAGGCGCCTAGCCTGGGTGTGCTTCAGACATGAAAGTTGCATCTCAGCAGAAGTATGGAAACAGTACCAGTCAATACGCTGAGTATTCTCCAAAGCCAATCCCATTTCATTGGATGGGGGACCTATGCCCTAAGTTGTATAGCTTCACATTGGCTCAAGGATCAGATGCCTTTGCTTTATCTTAGCCCATCTAAATGAGCTGCGTGAGGCTGGGATTCCTCCGGCTCTGCATCCTTTTGTAGGGCAGACTGCTGCAAGGTAACATTCTGTTCTTGGAACAATGCGCTGAGCTCGACAACACGCCCTCGCATCCCCCCGCAGGCCTGAGAGGCCCAGCAAGCATGTAAGAACACAAGAAGCCGGATTCGAGATCTGCCCTGGAGATCTCCAAACAGCATTTTGCCCTGAAACGCGAGGCTTCATCTGGACCTCAGCCATTCCCAGAGCCTTTTTGAAGTAGCGGCAGCTCTGACAGGAAACTGCGACGGAAAACAATCCATCTGTATTCTGTGCACAGATGGAGAGTCTGAATCGGCAGAACTTTCTATTTGTGCGTCTGTGTGCTTATTGATATATACATTAGAAGCCTGGAGCTAAAATGTTGGTTCTGTTAATAATTCAGATCAGAGTAAGAAACTTGGCCGGTTCCAGCACGGATTCTCGGTGTTCATTGCCTCCTTGCCAAGGCCAGGGACTAAATGTCTTATGTCACCTCCATAGGAAGCTGCCTTATCCTGAATCAGGCCACTGATACATCTAGGCAGTGGTTCTCCAGGGTTTCAGATAGAAGCATTTCCTACCATATCAGGAGAAGCCAGGGACTGGACCATAGCTGTTAACTTTCAGATTTGAAAATAAGGGACCAGCAGCCTCGAAAATAAGGGACCAGCAGCCTCACCTGTCCCGGGGACAGTCTATGGGATATCTAACAATCTGGGATAGCAGCGGGAAGCAGCGGGAAACGGCGCTGGAATAAGGGGATTTCCCGCAAAAAAAGGGAAGGTTGACAGCCATGGATTGGACTTGCGCCTTCCCCCATGAAGATCAGCTGAGGGTGGCCAGAGGAACGTTGCGTTGAAGAGCTTGCTGAAGCCTGACCCTATAACGTGCCCCCTCTCTGGCGCTGAAAATCATAATGGTGTAAGGAAGCAGGATGAGCACAGGCCGCCCCTGCTATGTGATTGAACCTTCCTCTTTGGCAGTTTTCTTGCTGTTGTTGGCACCTGTCTGTTTCGAGACACAATGGAGTGCGTCTCCAGGCGCAAAGTCAAACTGCTGCGTTAGCAGCACAAAAGTGACTTCCCCAGGGCACAAGCCTGGGCAATGTGTATAATAATAATAATAATAATAATAATAATAATAATAATAATATATTATTTATACCCCACACATCTGGCTGGGCTTCCCCAGCCACTCTGGGCGGCTTCCAAAAGAATATTAAAATACTATAATACATCAAACATTAAAAGCTTCCCGAAACAGGGCTGCCTTCAGATGTCTTCTAAAAGCCTGGTAGTTGTTGTTCTCTTTGACATCTGGTGGGAGGGCGTTCCACAGGGCGGGCGCCACTACCGAGAAGGCCCTCTGCCTGGTTCCCTGTAACTTGGCTTCTCACAGTGAGGGAACCGCCAGAAGGCCCTCGGTGCTGGACCTCAGTGTCCGGGTAGAACGATGGGGGTGGAGACGCTCCTTCATGGAGGTCCTGGGCTGCTCAGACAACAAGACCCCCCTCTCGGTCTTGCTGATGTGGTCTAATGGAAAGCAGAGCAATATACTTGGCACCAACTTGGCTGCAGAAGTTGCCAGAAGGAGGCATACAAAATGCCATCCAACAGTCTTGGGGACTCCAGTCTGGATTTGTGCAGGTTTTACTCCTTAGCCTATTCTTCTCCCGAATGTACCCCACAAGGCAGCAGAGGTTTAGGATCAGAGTTTCCCTTCTCCTAGATGGGCTACCTTTCCAGGTGGATGAGTCCCCTCTGCCCCTCAGTTCCCTCTACAGCACGTGCAGAAAGCACCTTCTTGACTGTTAGACTATGGGTCTCATCTGTTCAATCCACTGGAGCCTGTCTTCACATGCAGGGGAAGTCACTGAGGTCCAGCTCCGAGGGCCTTCTGGTGGTTCCTTCACTGCGAGAAGTGAAGCTACAGGGAACCAGGCAGAGGGCCTTCTCGGTAGTGGCGCCCGCCCTGTGGAATGCCCTCCCACCAGATGTCAAAGAGAACAACAACTACCAGACTTTTAGATGACATCTGAAGGCAGTCCTGTTTAGGAAAGTTTTTAATGCTTGATGTTTTATTGCTTTTTTATTATTATTAATATTCTGTGGGAAGAAACCCAGCCAGATGGGTGGGGTATAAATAAATTATTATTATTATTATTATTATTATTATTATTATTATTATTAAAAGAAGACAAGAAGAGTTTGGATTTGATATCCCGCTTTATCACTACCCGAAGGAGTCTCAAAGTGGCTAACATTCTCCTTTCCCTTCCTCCCCCACAACAAACACTCTGTGAGGTGAGTGGGGCTGAGAGACTTCAAAGAAGTGTGACTGGCCCAAGGACTAGCCCAGCAGCTGCATGTGGAGGAGCGGAGACACAAACCCGGTTCACCAGATTACGAGTCTACTGCTCTTAACCACTACACCACACTGGCTCAGATGGTTTGAGACCCATCACCTGGTTTAGCCCGCCACTTGAGCTGTTCCTGGTGTGTTGCTGCTGTCACATGCTGACAGCTTCTAGGAGCCACAGGTGAGAGCTGAGTGCAGGGTGGCGACCAAAGGTGGATAAAGTACCCAGAAGGAGCATGGTGTGTCCTCCACCAGAGATACTACCCCTCCCTTAACACCCAGTGTGAATGTTCATAAACATGCTATGGTGTCATAGTAGCCCAGCCAATGCCTGGAGTGCAAGAGAGTTTTGCACACTAGTGACAAATGATATGTTCATTACTCCCCTATAAAACCAGCATATATGAACCTTGTCAATCACCATTTTATCTCAACATCATGTTTAGCAGGGTTTTGTCTGTCGACATTATTAGAGGCCTGAAAGTTTACTGGCACAAGCAAATGGCTGATAGCTTTCTCATGGCAGGACAGGGAAACAAGATCTTAAATGGCCTAATGGAAACAGCCAGGGTCATGAAGAGTGTTGATAAAAGAGCACATAAACTGCACCAGCGCTGGATTTAATTACCTGGGAAGCTAGCATGAGCAGGGTATTCATGCAGAACTATTTCAGGAAAGGGAAGTTGGTGATTATTAATCCCCATTCTCCAAGGCCGCATTACTTATCTTTCAGAGCCTCAGGCCAACTAGATGTTTCACCCGTTGCTGAATTGCAAGCATATATGAGGGGCTTGTGAGACAGCAGCAAATGTAGCAAAACATTCCTTATTTTTAAAGGAGATGGTGGCTATTCACTTCCGTGATGAAAACCATAAAGGCACAAAGACCTGTGTCTATTTGGGCACGTGGAAAAATTCAGGAGTGTGCCACTTTAGTCCATGACGTACGTATTATGAGCAACATGGGGAGGGAACCTACGGGACCGCCTCTCCTGGTATGTCCCGCAAAGGACCTTACGGTCTTCAAACAAAAACATCTTGGAGGTCCCAAGCCACAGAGAGGTTAGGCTGGCCTCAACCAGAGCCAGGGCTTTTTGGGCTGTGGCTCTGATCTGGTGGAACGGTCTGTCAGAAGAGACTAGGGCCCTGTGGGACTTGACATCTTTCTGCAGGGCCTGCAAGACTGAGCTGTTCTTCCAAAGCACAGCCTGACCCCCTCCTTTGGTAATTCTTCACAGAACTCTAGCCCAATGGTTGCCATTAATTTGATTTGACCTGATTTTATAATGCTCCACCTGTCCTTTAGTTTGATGGAATGGCTGGGAGATGGGAAGAGGTTGCTGGAGGGATGTCATTTTAAGTGGCATATATTCAAAGCACTACGATACCTCTTTAAGCAGGCATGGCTCCCCTCAAAGAATTCTGGGAGCTGTAGTTTGTTATGGGTGCTGAGAGTGGTTAGGATGTCCTCCCAGAGCTACAATTTCAGAGTGGTTTAACAATCAACCCCACTTTGGAGAGAATTGCAGCTTGGAGGGTTGGGGAATGATAGGAGCTTCCTAACAACTCTCAGCACGCTTAGTGAATCACAGCTCCAGGAATTCTCCAAGAGAAGCCATGGCTTTTTAAAGTGGCATCACAGTGCATTCATTCATAAGTCAGTTCCTTTGCATTTCCACATTTTAAAAAACACCCTGTATGAAAATTCATATTTAAGTATGTGCTTATTTTATCGCAAAATGATTACCTAAAAGCACATTTTTTTTCAATGTATTTTTTAAACATACCCTAAACAGTGCATACCCTTAATGCATTTTGGTACATTATTTGAGCCAACAACTTCATGGCCAAAATTCAGAGAAGTGCAAAATTCAAAGGTTAATTGCTTTCAAGTCCAGGAGGGGAAAATTAGGCCAGTTTGCTTAAGAATACAGACACAACAAAGTCTTCCTTCATTCCTGGAAGCAGATCCACATATGGTAGCCCATTGCTTACACCAGCCAGTCTTCTGTGTTGGAAGTAGTGTGGCAGCTCCCCCATGTGAGAGCTTTTCCCTGTGTGGGTGGGTGCTTGCCTGCCAAGTGTGATTCAAATACAAATCTGGTGTTTATCTTTCAAGAAAATGAGATTTAGAAATACAGAAGTCATCCATATGCTTCATCCGAACAACTGATTTGTATTTTTTGCTCTTCTTTTTTCTTTTTAAAAAAGAAACATAACATAAAAAATCACCCATGAGACTACAGCTGCTGTGCAACTCTTTTGGCAAGTCGGGATAGGTGATAAATCCAAGAGCATAGATGAATCCTAAGGACCACTGAAAAGTTCCTTGCTGAGAATAAAGAAAAGTGATTTGGGCAACTGCAGGGCTGAGAAACCTTAGGTACAGCAGCCAAAAAGCAGCCCACCAGGCCTTTCTCTTCGGTCCATAAAACTCTCCCCGGGCCATACTGCACTGCCACATCCCCCAAGTGTTTTTGCCTGGCTGGAATTTGTCCTTGTACTCTGATAATGCCTCTTTCCTTGCATGGCTGAAGAGCTGAGAGGGGTATGTGTCGTTGGAGTAGAGACTAGCCTGCTGTACAAAGCTGAACTTCACCTTCATTGCCCCGCCCTCTTTTGCCTCTGGCTCCTCCCACCACTATATAGGGTCAATGGAAGGTTGCCCTCAGGCTGGAAGATATTTCCCATCATGCTCTAGACTAGAGCCTCAGAAAGCCTGATGCCCAGAAGACAATGCTGTGCATGTCTGAAGGAGGAGTGGAAGTCTTGACCTTCAGGGCAGCAGCTGGTTGAAGGAACTGAGGGAGAGCTGTGGCTGCCATCTTGTGTGATTTGGTAGCTTTACTTAATAGGCTGCTTTTCCACAGTCAGCTGTGCCCAAAGTGGCTTACAGCTAACATTCAAAACACTGCAGTACAGAGCATTGGAGAGACAAATAAAAACAGATTAAAAAATGACAAAAATGAACAATTTTAACACACAGAGAACAATTTGCTGCACTCCAAGGAGTCTGGCCCAAATACAAGGTAGATGACAGACAACTGGCATACAGGCTAGATGAGGTGCAGTTGGCTCCCATATAACTTACTCCAGAGGAGGCTGACAGCAGCGAAAGGCAAATGTTGGGGAGGGCAAGTCTTTTCCCCAGACTCCTGGAAGCACATACAGACATGATTTTACTTGTATGTCGCCTTTCTCTAAGTAAAGCTCTGCTCAAGGTGCCTCACAACATGACTTTTTTATTATTACAAACGTAACAAAAATGGACCTAAACAATGAATGAAACATCAAAAAGCACAACACCAAACCAAACAATTTCCACATCAATCATAAATAAGCTGAAATAAAGATTCAGGAAAATTTGTATCACTAACAACAACAACAATCCCCAAGAGTCTGTTTAGCAGCTTCAGCTTTTGCAGCTGGAGTCAGTCTGGGCCCCGCCCTCCCAGGCCAGGTGGAGAAAGGCCTGCAAGGCAGGGAGCAGGACCTCCAGGACTAACAGCCGGCTGCTGGTGCAGTTGGGTGGATTGTGTGTCCTACTTCACAGAACACAGCTCTCTATTTTGAAGGCTGCCCAGCCCAAATCTACTTTGAAGATAAGGAGCAATAAAAAGGGATAACAGGAGTCTTGAAGCTGCAGCAGAAGGTCAGCAGACTTAGCAGACGCACCTGCTTCCTCCTCCACTATGGTGAGCATTATTTAATTTCTAATTTATTGATAATTATTATTTCTAAATTTGCACCTGTACATATAATTACCATATGCAAATTTTATTCCGATTGGTGTCTGTTTTTCGTGAGGCAAAGCCTCTTACTGGCAATGCATTGCTAACCATTCTTGTGAGATAGAGCTCTGTTTTGGCCTTGTTTTCTTAGTGTTAGGCTTTATTATCTCTCATGTATACTTGGAAGCTGTTAAATTCAATTGGTTTGTCTTGTTTTATATAATGTTGCATGGGCTGATTTTTTAAAAAATGATGTATTAACTTATTAACATGAAAAAGGGTTGTAGCTCAATGGCACTGCCTGCGATTTGCTTTCAGAAGGTCCTGGGGTTCTCCAATGGGGAAAGGCTTCTGTCTGAGACCCTGGAAACCCTTTGCTTATCTGATAATAACGAGTTATTCAGCTTCCTATGGTTATTTTAAATCATACTTATTGCATTTTTTGAAATGCTGTTGTCCATTTCATAAGTTGTGAGCTGTTTTGAGCACAGTTTTGTGGGAAAGTGATCCACATGGAAACATTTGTTGTTGTTTAGTCGTGTCTGGCTCTTCGTGACCCCATGGATCAGAGCACGCCAGGCACTCCTGTCTTCCACTGCCTCCCGCAGTTTGGTCAGACTCATGTTTGTAGTTTCGAGAACACTGTCCAACCATCTCGTCCTCTGTCGTCCCCTTCTCCTTGTGCCCTCCATCTTTCCCAGCATCAGGGTCTTTTCCAGGGAGTCTGCTCTTCTCATGAGGTGGCCAAAGTATTGGAGCCTCAGCTTCAGGATCTGTCCTTCCAGTGAGCACTCAGGGCTGATTTCCTTAAGAATGGATACATAGTTGTGGTGATGTACAAACTGAATGGCTTTCTAGGACGTGTTGTGATCTTTGGCTTAGCAAGTTGTCCAAGCTGGGGCCAGTGGGTAACCTCTCTCTGCACTAACTATGAGTTAGTTAGTTGGAGGTCCTGGGCCTCAAGGAGGTTAAACTGGCCTCAGCCAGGGCCAGGGCCTTTTCGGCTTTGGCCCCAGCCTCGTAGAACACACTATCGCAGGAGACCAGGGCCCTGCGGGACTTGACATCCTTCTGCAGGGCCTGCAAGACAGAGTTGTTCCTCCTGGCCTTCGGTCCGGGCCCAGTTTGACCCCCCTCTATGGGACCCTGTAAGTTACCTCTTTGGCCCTTTTATCAGCTCAATGTGGGACCAACATGGATAGCTGGCCCTGATGAATACTTGAGGTTCCCGACCCCTATGGTTGTAATTCATGGGCAATCGTTTAATTTTAACCTGATTCTAATTTTTAAGCTGTATTTTAATCAATTGTTTGATTGTGTTTTAATGTATTTGATATTTGATGTTAGCTGCCCTGAGCCTGGTCTTGGCTGGGGAGGGCGGGGTGTAAATAAAAATTTACTTACTTACTTACTAACTGGAAGTTGTAACCAAGGTTTGTTTTTGGCTAAGCTGTGGGCAGCAGCAAAAATGACCAGGGAGGAGCACAGCAGTTGTGAGCACCTCTCCAGATGCACCCATGTTTGCACGGTTTAACTAAGCCATGGTTTCGCTTGGTGTGTCTTGTGAACCAGGCATGTATGTAGTGTGTGAATGTCGAAATGAATGCGAGCCAAGCTCTAGTTTATGATTCTTTCTGATGCTGCTTTTTTCATTGGTAGAGTCATACCTTGGGTTACAGATGCTTCAGGTTGCACGTTTTCTGGTTATGGATGCGCTAAAACCCAGAAGTACTGGAATGGGTTACTTCCAGGTTTCGGCGCTCACGCATGCGCAGAAGCACTAAATCGCGCTTTGCACTGCGCAGAAGCACTGAATTGCAACCCGTGCACATGCAGACGCAGCGCTGCGGGTTGCGAACGTGCCTCCCGCATGGATCACGTTCGCAACCCGAGCTTTCACTGTAATAATAATAATAATAATAATTTATTATTTATACCCCGCCCATCTGGCTGGGCCTCCCCAGCCACTCTGGGCGGCTTCCATAAAAACCAAAAATACAATAAAATATCACACGTTAAAAACTTCCCTGAACAGGGCTGCCTTAAGATGTCTCCTGAATGTCAGGTAGTTGTTTATCGCCTTGACATCTGCTGGAAGGGTGTTCCACAGGGCGGGCGCCACTACCGAGAAGGCCCTCTGCCTGGTTCCCTGTAGCTTTGCTTCTCGCAATGAGGGAACCGCCAGAAGGCCCTCGGCGCTGGACCTCAGCGTCCGGGCAGAATGATGGGGGTGGAGATGCTCCTTCAGGTATACTGGACCGAGGCCGTTTAGGGCTTTAAAGGTCAGCACCAACACTTTGAATTGTGCTCGGAAACGTACTGGGAGCCAATGCAGGTCTTTCAAGACCGGTGTTATATGGTCTCGGCGGCCGCTCCCAGTCACCAGTCTAGCTGCCGCATTCTGGATTAGTTGTAGTTTCCGAGTCACCTTCAAAGGTAGCCCCACGTAGAGTGCATTGCAGTAGTCCAAGCGGGAGATAACCAGAGCATGCACCACTCTGGCGAGACAGTCCGCGGGCAGGTAGGGTCTCAGCCTGCGTACCAGGTGGAGTTGGTAAACAGCTGCCCTGGACACAGATTTGACCTGTGCCTCCATGGACAGCTGTGAGTCCAAAATGACTCCCAGGCTGCGCACCTGGTCCTTCAGGGGCACAGTTACCCCATTCAGGACCAGGGAATCCTCCACACCTGCCCGCCTCCTGTCCCCCCAAAACAGTACTTCTGTCTTGTCAGGATTCAACCTCAATCTGTTAGCTGCCATCCATCCTCCAACCGCCTCCAGACACTCACACAGGACCTTCACCGCCTTCACTGGTTCTGATTTAAAAGAGAGGTAGAGCTGGGTATCATCCGCATACTGATGAACACCCAGCCCAAACCTCCTGATGATCTCTCCCAGCGGCCGCATGTAGATGCTGAAAAGCATGGGGGAGAGGACAGAACCCTGAGGCACCCCACAAGTGAGAGCCCAGGGGTCTGAACACTCATCCCCCACCACCACTTTCTGAACACGGCCCAGGAGGAAGGAGCGGAACCACTGTATAACAGTGCCCCCAGCTCCCAGCCCCTCAAGACGGTCCAGAAGGATGCTATGGTCGATGGTATCAAACGCCGCTGAGAGATCCAGCAGAACTAGGAAACAGCTCTCACCTTTGTCCCTAGCCCGCCGGAGATCATCAACCAGTGCGACCAAGGCAGTTTCAGTCCCATGATGAGGCCTGAATCCCGACTGGAAGGGATTCAAATGGTCCGCTTCTTCCAGGCGTGCCTGGAGTTGTTCGGCAACCGCTCACTCAATCACCTTGCCCAGGAATGGAAGATTTGAGACTGGGCGATAGTTGGCCATCGTGGCCGCATCTAAAGATGGTTTTTTAAGAAGCGGTTTAATAACCGCCTCTTTCAGCGGGTCTGGGAAGGCTCCCTCACGGAGGGAAGCATTCACCACCCCACAGAGCCCATCACCCAGCCCTTCCCGGCTTGCTTTTATTAGCCAGGATGGGCAAGGATCCAGGAGACAGGTGGTTGGTTTCACTCGTCCAAGCAGCCTGTCCACATCCTCGGAGGTAACAGATTGGAGGTAACCACACTGTAGTGTGGTTCTTATGAATACAAATAGTAGTACTGAGGTACCTCAGGTTACAGACGCTTCAGGTTACAGACGCTTCAGGTTACAGACTCCGCTAACCCAGAAATAGTGCTTCAGGTTAAGAGCTTTGCTTCAGGATGAGAACAGAAATCGTGCTCCAGCGGCAGCAGGAGGCCCCATTAGCTAAAGTGGTGCTTCAGGTTAAGAACAGTTTCAGGTTAAGAACGGACCTCCGGAACGAATTAAGTACTTAACCCAAGGTACCACTGTATTTTCATTCTGGCAATATGATCCGATACATCCTGTTGATTTGCCAGGATGCAAACTGGTTTGTGACGTGGCAGCAGCAGAATAGGGCAAATAGGGGGAAGCCATCCATCTGGGCTCCATTTTCCAGCATAACTTTGAATTGTTCAAAAGCATAGGCACAGACAAGACTGCAGCCATTGATCTTTCTGATGGCTGTTTGTTTGCAAAAGTTTAGGTTATTAAAACTTGAATTTCACTGAAGTCTTGTCAGTGAAACTTTAGAGTTTTGATGCTTGAAACTCTCAGCCAAGTCTAGGAAGTGTAAGTGTGAAATTCGGTTTCTCTGGATCTCTGAAAGCGCTGCACATTAGTGTGCGTAATTTTGAAATTCTTCCTCTCCCCTTTCCTCTTCTGTTAGCCCTTCTTGAAAGCAAAGCAAGTGGTCTGGTTCAAGGCATTCCAAAGCAGCCATGAATCAAAGGGCTTAAAAAGTGGTTTTTCCTAGTGACATGTCGTTTATCCAGTACAGAGGCATGTCCATCAAGCCTTAACTGCAACAGAAGGACTTGTTTATTTTAACTGAGAAACAGACATGCAGTGAAACCCTCAGTTAAGACAATATATTGCAGAGTTTATTCCAACAAACACAAAGGATACACACAGCAAAGTAATCCATATCTGCAAAGTGTGAGTTAAATACGGATCTCGTATGATCTTTCAAAGAAACTGGATTTAAAAATAGTCACATATATACTATCCACAAATAAATGAATGTACTGTACAGCCTTTTTTTTGGCGGCAGGGGGTGGGGAAGGTAGCAATATGGCTAAAGCCCAAAACAAGCAGAAAGCAATTCAAAGGGTTGCTTCCAGATGGCCCATTTATTGAACATTCATTGGGATTTCTTTGTTCAAAGTTTGCAAGGAGTTTATATGCTATTGTCTATTTCTTGAGCAAACTCCTCTGAAATTGTTTCTTGAGCAGGTTACATAACATTGCATCAAGCAATTGTTAGGCCACACCTTCCAGTACATTTTCCTGGCACTTTCCTTATTGTAAAAAGTCCAGTATTTATTTATTAGTGTGTTTGTTGCACCAGTGTGCGGAAAACTGCTTCAACTGCACATCCAGAATTGGCTGGCATGCGATTGAATGCTACCTGCAAATCAGCAATAGCTCTAGCCCAGTATTTTCTTCAGGGGAGTACTGTATCTCAATGGAACAGCATTTGCTATTCATATTTAAATTTAATCATGAGAAAGGCACTGCCGGTCCCTAGACCATACTTCACCAACCAGGTATCCTCCTGATGTTTGCACTGCATCTCCCATCAGCCCCAGCAAACATCCGAAGGGAACCAGGTTGGTGAAGCCTGCATTAGAGAATACAGAGGTAGCTGAACCAACAGTCTCTCTCCATAAAAGCTTGATTTATGCTTAGCGCTGTGCTGAGACGGTACTCCAATTGCTGCATAGTTTTCTCCCCCTTCAGAAGAGGCTTCTGTTTTTCTGAGTCTTTCACAGGGCACTTTGGCATTTGGGGTGGGGGGATGTGGGTAGCAAAGTAGTCCAAACCACTGAGCCTCTTGGGCTTGCCGATCAGAAGGTCGGCGGTTCGAATCTCCACGACATGGTGAGCTACTGTTGCTCTGTCCCAGCTCCTTCTAACTTAGCAGTTCAAAAGCACGCCAGTGCATAGCTGTCAACCTTCCCTTTTTTTGCGGGAAATTCCCTTATTCCAGTGCCGTTTCCCGCTGCTATCCCGGATTGTTAGATAGCCTGTAGACTGTCGCCGGGACTGGCGAGGCTGCTGATCCCTTATTTTCGAGGCTGCTGATCCCTTATTTTCAAATCTGAAAGTTGACAGCTATGTGCCAGTGCAAGTAAATAAATAGGTACTGTTCCGACGTGAAGGTAAACAGTGTTTCCGTGTGCTCTGGCTTCCGTCACGTTGTCCCATTGCACCAGAAGCGGTTTAGTTATGCTGGCCACATTACCTGGAAAGCTGTCTGTGGACAAACGCCGGCTCCCTTGGCCTGAAA
Organism: Podarcis vaucheri; assembly: GCF_965113315.1. NCBI lineage: Eukaryota > Metazoa > Chordata > Lepidosauria > Squamata > Lacertidae > Podarcis > Podarcis vaucheri. Next base: position 49,777,687 of record NC_138750.1, on the reverse strand, counting down.
GCAAGATGAGTGCTGCAACCCCATAGTCACCTTTGACTGGACTTAACCAGGGGTCCTTTATATTTTTTTAAAAAAACCTTACTTTAGCGTTTCTTCTTAATTTTAGAGGTGCAGGCTTGAGCTTATTTATCTCATCACTCTTAACAGCTACAGTTCCCATGAATCTTTGGGGGAGAGCATGACTGGTGAAAGTGGTCTAATGCTGCTTTAACTGTGTGGTGCAATTAAGAGCCCCTCATTTTGAAGGACCACACATATCTGCTATTTGGGTCCCTGAAGCACAGATTCACACAAAGTGGCAAAACGCTCTTGCAGGTTATTAACAGGATTTTTATTTGAAGTGCATATACAGAACAGGGCAATCAGTACACAACCTGTACACAGTAGTCAGGGTGCGCCCCTTTATATAGATTTGCAAAATAGAATACCACCTGATCTCTTGTAAGTCACCTGATTTCTTGTAAGTCACCTGATTTCTGGGAAATCGAAACTTATAATAAGTTCCTATTACCATATAAGGTCTTGGTCTTCTCTCCCTCCTTCCTGCAACCTCCCTCATCCTGGTATTACAAGAAATCCTTGTTCCTTATCTCTATCTGCCCAAGCTAGACATTCCGAGAGGCCCATTTGCAATGTAACATTTAAGCATGTCCTTCAATAATAGAACAATTATATTGTACAGTGGTGCCTCGCAAGACGAAATTAATCCGTTCCGCGAGTCTCTTCGTCTTGCGGTTTTTTCGTCTTGCGAAGCACGGCTATTAGCGGCTTAGCGGCTATTAGCGGCTTAGCGGCTTTAAGAAAAAGGAAACAAACTCGCAAGAACTCGCAAGACGTTTCGTCTTGCGAAGCAAGCCCATAGGGAAATTCGTCTTGCGGAACGACTCAAAAAACGGAAAACTCTTTCGTCTTGCGCGTTTTTCGTCTTGCGAGGCATTCGTCTTGCGAGGTACCACTGTAATATGCTCCTTCAATTTAAATAGATGAAAAGCCAATTGTTCCCTGGGTGCCTAGGGTAAAATAATAATAATAATAATAATAATAATAATAATAATAAAAAATAAATAAATAAAAATAAAAAATAAAAATAAAAATAATAATAATAATAATAATAATAAAAATAAATAAATAAATAAATAATTTATTATTTCTACCCCACCCATCTGGCTGGGTTTCCCTCAGCCGCCTCTAGGTGGAAGAACAGTTTGTAAGAAAAAGCTTCCCATCCTGTGTGAATATCTGAAGGCCTACATTAAGAATTCCTTAACTAGGAAACATTGTTGTCTTTGAATAAAAGGATCTATGATGGGAAAGAACCATCCATCAACACATCTCCATGATTAAAAATAGACCAGGCTCTTTCTTGCCACTGAAACACGTAGATGACCTCCCCTTCTGCTGCCCTGAGTGTCCTCCTCTGTTTGATTTCAGCCTGCAGCAAGCTTGTACCAAACTGTTGAAGGGAAAGCTGAAGGTCTCCTCAGACTGCTCTCATTGTTTGTGTATAATCTTTATTCTGCTCCTGGGTACTTAGTCAAGGGCTGTGTAGGGTGGAATACTAATAAAAGCAACCAGAGTTTTAAATCGTAGGAGCAATGCTGGAAACTTCGGCTGTGGTTGAAACTTAGTGACAGGCGTGGTGAATGGGAAGGAGCAAAAAAGAACAAATCCAACAGAAACCTGTCCAGGCCTTTTATATCTCCACCCCCCCCTCTGCCCCAACCTGATGAGGGAGATGGAGATGGGCAAACTAGTCTTGACCCGCCTTCACTGCCCTGGTGCCCTCCATCAGTTGGAGAGATTACTTCTGCAGCAGGAAGCCTTTTTGACCCATGTAGCAGCTCCTGTAGGAGGGCACAAGGAGAAGGGGACGACAGAGGACAAGATGGCTGGATAGTGTTCTTGAAGCTACCAGCATGAGTTTGACCAAACTGCGGGAGGCAGTGGAAGACAGGAGTGCCTGGCGTGCTCGGGTCAATGGGGTCACGAAGAGTCAGACATGACTAAACGACTAAACAACAGCAGCTCCTGGCAAATGTTAGAACCCAGTTTTCCAGAGTTCTAAAACGGGTGGGGATTCTGTGTGAATTGAGCAGGCTCCTTCTTACAGGAACTCATGGAGGGTGATGGGGCCAGGGGGCTGGAGCACTCATCTTCGCTCTCCCTCATCGCATATGGGATTTAAAGCATTTTTTCCACACGGTTCTTCACGTTTGCACATCATTTTGCAGATTCTCATGAAAATGTACCAGCATTTTCGTGTTTGTATGCACTTTTGGGCAATGTACACATTTTGCAAAGCAATTTCCAATCATATAATTCATTTTAAATGTTCTTTTTCACACATGTATTCACGTTTATGCATACTTTGCCCCAGTACAAGTGTTTCTGTGCACATTTCCTGGCTGAAGAAGTGTATTTCAAACTTTGGAGAAGTGTGACTTTCAAAGGAGGGCTGTGTTTTGGTTTTCGTATTGTTTCAGGAAGTGTGAATTAAGAACATAGTGGCATAAGTTTTCTTGTAAGAACTTATGTATTTTTGGATGTATGTATGTTTTTCCTCTTGCTTTTACTTTATTATTTTTGTTAACTTTTTGTGTGTGTTTGTGAAGTAAGAAAACTAATAAAAAGCGTGTGCGCGCACACACATGTGTGTACACACACACACACACACACACACACACACACAGTACTGTTCCGTGTACAAGACTAGGTTTTTATACTCTAAAATAATGTTTAAAATCTGTGGTCATCTTTTACACGGATATAAACCTCCCCATTTTCTTAAATCAGAGTCCCCCAAAATAGGGGGGCCGCGTCTTATACATGGTGGCATCTTATACACAGAAAAATACAGTGTGTGTGTGTGTGTGTGTGTGTGTCTGTCTGTCTGTCTGTCTGTCTATCTATCTATATCTCTATCATCTATCTATATGGTGTGAATTAGTCTGGGTTGCCTTTAAATGCGTACTGAATCAAATCCTCTCCATCCCTAGTGCTCCCTTTTTATTGGACTACAGTGCCCATCATCCCTGACCATGCTAGCTGGAACTGATGGATTTGGAGTCCAATAAACCTGGAAGGCCAAAAGAGATGATTGACAGAGGTGTGCCTGTATCTCTCGTGATCCAACCGACTTCAAGTGACTGTGATGTGCAGTCAAACGATGGACCTGAATTGATAGCATTGCCCTATATTCATTGGCAAGCACAACACAGTATCCTCCCCACTATTAAATTTATAAAATATACCAAAAGAAGTTTTTGAATTTTGCCACAAACCTTGGTTCCCACCCTGGTTGTCATCAGTTTGAACTTGGAAATGACATCATTGTGAAATGCCACAGGAGTCCCTCAGTGATACAAATATTATTAAAAAGATAAGGTGACCTGCACAAGAAATCGAAGCGAATTCTGCAGGGCATGGTGCCCACTTGCAGCTGTTCAGCTGGTGCCACTTGGAACGAATGATCAAGTAGCAGCAGAATGTTGCGTCTTGTCTGGGGTTTTGTTCCACGCTGCTTGGCCTGTGTGTGTGTGTCTTTTTTTGGTGGGGTTGTGGTGGCACCAAGCTGAGTTTGTATATCACCTGGATCACCTGTCTTTCAAACACGGCAGGGATGTTGCTAGTGTGGTAAAATCCTCTTAGTTTTTGGGCAGAATGAAGAAAGATCAACGAGAGAGAGAGAGAGAGAGAGAGAGAGCATTTCTTTTCCTCGGCGTTTTATTCACTTATAACAGAAACATTCACTTATCAGGTATCACTGAAGTGCAATTTACAGAACTTAGCAGCAAATTCACATCTGTAAATTCAGATTTAATTCTGTTTGTACAAATCTTACAAATGTACATCCATTCGTACAGTATTGCCATTCACTCATGCTCGCATATGTACACTGTCTTCCCTTTAGAATATCCTCACGAGTCATTCTCCCTTGCTTCAGGAAATGCAGAGGGGGTGCTGAGTGATGGGTTTTGTCAGAATGCGTCAACAGAGCATCGCACGGGGGAATCGAACTTGGGGGGCCGTGGAGTCAAACAAAAAGAATCCTCCGGGGCTTTCAATGGAGTTATCAAACGTAGCCCACAGAATTTTGCCACATTTATTGTTTGTTTCTTTTGCCTTGCCTTCAACGACAAGAGATGGTTTGGCAATTTGCTTATTTCTGCAGTATTGGGCTGTTCTGCCCAGAGTGGGTGGGTGGGAGATTAACACAAAGGGTGAGTAAACTCGGAAAACACCACAAATATTTTTCAGGGCATATTATACGGGGCATTTTTGTAGGTGGCCAATTGGGGCAAGGGGCTGTGCTGCAGAAATCCAGAGGCTGTTTCAAACCTCTACTTTTCACAGATGTTTGCTGGAGCCAGATAAACATTTGAGAGCTCTGATTTTCTTCAGGCCTCATATGATATAGTTCCCTTTGCACTCACCAAAATTCACATTATAACAGAAAGTCCTATTGTATGGGTGAGGTGCTGGATGAAAGCCAGCTTCTACGAAGGTAAGGGCAAGGAAAGGAAGTGGGTTTAGAATTATGCTTTGTTTGCTGTGCTGTGCCAGTCATGGGACTGTCATGTATGCGCTCAAGCATGTGCAGAGTTCCAGCTTCTTTATATTTAATTATTTTGCACTACCTACTAAGTACATCTATAATGCCCTTCAATATGCTGGCCTGTGTGGGGAATAGCTTTGGGTTCTTTATAAAGAGGGGGAGGTAAATCACTTCAGATCTTTCTTCTTGCTGGAAAATCCTTTTAGGGGAAAAAACAGCCCTTTATATTTTATTTTCTCTCCCTGCTTCCCTTTGTTACAATGATCTGTTAAGGCATAAGAGAGTGCAATGAAATCTCCCTTTGTATGTCTTAATGACACTGTTCTATTTTTCCTTTACTCTCTGCTTTGCTTAGTGTTCAAATCTGAAGGATTTTCCCTTCTTTTTTGTATATTTGTTCTTTCTCCTCACCATAATTGTTGCTTGGAAGGTCTAATGTTTATCTCTTTAATTTGGGAAGTTGTCTATTTGTAATGCCTTACAGTGACATGTCGCGACTAAAATGATTTTATCTATATTTTTAATGTACAGTGGTGCCTCGCAAGACGAAAAGAATCCGTTCTGTGATTCTCTTCATCTAGCGGTTTTTTCATCTTGCGAAGCAAGCCCATTGACGGATTAGCGGATTAGCGCTATTAGCGGCTTTTAGCGGCTTATCTGCTGATCGGATCAGCTGATAAGCGGCTTAGCGGCTTAGAAAAAGGGGGGGGGGGAGGAAAAAAACCAGCAGGAAATCGCAAGACATTGTCATCTTGCGAAGCAAGCCCATAGGAGATTCGTTTTCCGAAGCACCTCCAAAACGGAAAACTCTTTCGTCTAGCGAGTTTTCCGTCTTGCGAGGCATTCGTCTTGCGGGGCACCACTGTATATGTTATGCAAAGAGATTTGGGTGATTAAGCAGTATATCAATCCTGTTTGGCATACAGGCTGTTCTTTAAAAGGCCTCTGTTTGAACCTTACACCCCAGGCTCCATGTTTATCATACTAAGAGAGCTGGTGTTATCAGGAGTCAAATCCCCTCTCAGTCACGAAACTCACTGGGTGACCTTGGGCCTAGCTCTCTGCCTAACTACCACACAGGGTTGTTGCGAGAACAAAAGGAGGAGAGGAAAAACCATGTATGCTGAACCTTGATCTCTTTGGAGGAAAGGAATGGGCATACATGTAACAGTAATAACAGCATCAAATCTTTTCCTTCGATGAATGTTTATTCTGCACTACACATCAGTGGTGACTTAACTTTTTTGAAAATTTTATGAGGGTTTTTGATGGACTGAGGCAGGTCAGTGCGTTCCCACTGTGTTTGTGTTTATGTGAAACGTTTCGTTCCATCAGCATGTGAGCCCTGTGATGAAAGTTTCTTCACTGTGCCATTTTTCTACACTTAAGTATCCTTGCTTAATAGGCGAGCTGGAGCCAAATTATTGTATTGTGAATGTCTTTTTTGGGGGAGAAATTGAATTTCATGCTTAAAAAAAAAATAGCAGAGAGAATCCTTTAATCTTTTTTCCTGTTCTTGGTTTGACCTGCTGCTTTGATAGAACAGTGCCACAGAGTTATTACGGCCTTGTAAGGTCAAGACTTGAGTGCCTGCTCATATCTCAGCACAGATGGGCACGTTCTGAGCAGAAAACCTTGATGGAGAAATGTAATATGCTAGGACTTCAAATAAACTCCCTCCCCACCCCTCAGATGTTCTCTTTAAATGTCAGGAAAAGATGGGCTCTACACCTTACACACACTTTGTGTGTGTGAAAACTAAAGTGGATGAAAGAACAAAACAGGCAAGATTGACATTTATTTCTCAGTGGCTTGTGCACTGTGTTGAACATGTGGCATCCCAGGCTATGAGAGACTATTCACAAGATCCACATAGCATTAGAATGGCAAAGCATCATAAATCCTTTGAAGTTCAGAGATAGAAAATAGGTTAATTTCTGCCTGGGAATTTCAAAAATCCAGTATTTTGTATTGTTTTTCTTTCACAATAGGGGATTATTGTCAAGAGTCGAGAGGTGTGCAGTTTGATGAGGAAAGAGAAGGGGGAATAATGCTGTTTCCAGGAGCTCCCGGAAACCTGGTCCCAGCTCTGCTTTTCCCCATTTGCTTTTTAATCTCCCTGCATAGAAAATTAGTATGGTTTGGATGTGCAAGATGAGTGGGAGCATTCAAACATGTGGTAGCCACATGCTTTCCTAACCATGTGATTTCCCCAAATATGTACAGGCCCTCAATGACGCTAAAGTCCTATTACAATTCAGTGGGGTTCAGGCTGCAATCCTCCACACACTCACTTTGGAGTAGAGTACCACTGGTCAATGGGGTTTACTTCCTAGCAAACATGCATAAATTCAGGCTGCATAGGACACAGGTCATTGGAGAAATTCCATTCATTCCATAGTCTCCGTCTATAATCTTTGAGAATTCTAGGAAAACAGACAAGGCCCCCCGCAAACTGGAGATGGGCAAATGTTGTCCCCATCTTCAAAAAAAGGGGGGAAAGACCCAGGTAACCAGTTTCTCTGGATTCTGACCCAAATCTCTCTTTCCCTACTGCACCCCACAAATCTGGTATTAAGGGCAAAATGCTTTCCAGACCAAATTAACAACTTTTTGAAAGGCTTAAGGCCTGTTACATCTTATTTTAGAAATGGAGCACTTTCTATCCTAAAATATCATTAGTATCCATTCCTAACTCATTAAAGCAATTCAGATCTTCTACTATTTCTACTCTAAGGAATTTTTTTTGGTAGTTAATATGGAATGTATTATTTTTTGAAAACATTTCTGTAAGGGGAAGAGTTCTTTTTATTTTTAATCTTTAAAAATTCTAGTTTATCACAATCATATCATTTGTACAAGACACTATAGATACATCTTGTAATTTATAATCTAAAAAATAAAAATTTCATCAAAATAGTGTAGCTATTACTATTGCCTGGGCATCGATGCATTAATGTATTTACTGAATATGGCTAGTTTTACCGGCGAAAAGGAAGAAAGTATAGCATAAAGGAAATTCAGTGGGGGAGGGCAGTGAGAATGAGCTATGTGCTTGTGTTTGAAAAGTATTGGATAGCTCTAAGAAAGGACACTAAGACAGGTCACAGATAAGTAGCAGCTTGTTAAATATATACACATTTCATGAAAACCACAAGGTTAAAAACAAAACAGTGGTGGTATACCCGCAAATCCTGTCATTTGCAAAGACAAAAAAACAAAAAAACAAAAAACAAACAGAACAAAACCCAAAAACAAAACTACAATTGGGGTAGAGGTTAATTCTGGAGTTGCTTAGATTTTCTATAATGTTTCTCTTTGGGCATCCTAAATAACATTTCTCATGTATCAGAGGACTGCTGTACCGGCAAATTAGGGACCAGTTTGCACATTTACAGAAAAGAGTGTGTCCTGACTTATGCAACTATTTCACATGGCACAAAATAACTTCATGTGACGCACTTGGTCTGTATTCACATGGAGAAAGAACCACTGGTGTCCCTTTTTTCAGCCAGCGCAATTATGGGAACTGGGGAGCTATGGATGTTTCTGAGAGTTTGGTTCACAGGATGTTGTCCTGTCCTCCATGAAATTGTGTCTGTGCAGATGCTACAGTTTCATCCAGCAGAAAGGGACTGCTAGGCTTGTTTGCTTGTTTTTGGCATACTTTATTCTGCGTCTTGGAAAGGTGATCAGAGCTGCTGTTCAGGCCAGCAGAAGCCCCTTTCCCTGATAACAGATGACTCTGCTCATCTCTGCTGGGTTTTAAGATGTTAGTGGACACTGATCACACTTTCGAGCCTATGTTCATAGATGCAGGGGCATAATATTTGTTGTATTTTTATCTGTTTGAATTATCCCAACCCTTTAGACACAAATACACACACACACACTCACACACACACACAAACACAGAGAGAGGGCTTTCCTCTTGTGTTTCAGTGCAAACGGTGACCTTCTGTGGCGTCCTGATTCTAAAAGTTACCTGCATGTGTTTGCTACCTAGAAAAACCTCTCATTCTCCAATGTTAATTATTGCACTAACGATGAAGGGGAACACGGCAGGGTTTTTCTTTTTTTGTTTTAGCTAGAAGCGGGACCTGCTGTTGCCCGAAATGCAGGTGCCAGTTGGATAATTACAGTGATCTGTAATGTGCTACGAAACAAGGAACAAACAGTGAAGGTCATTTTTGTAACCTGGGCTTTGTACATCCTTGAGGAGGGAAGAAGGGTATGCAAAAGCAGTTTCCTAAAGTCAAGTTCAGTGCATTAATCAGAACATAATCTTATACTTAATGCATTGTTAGGATTTCCAAATTGAGATGCTTCTACCGGAGGTACGTCTGGGACAGCATCCGTCACGCAGCCAGCTCCGGCGGTCCTCTCCTGCCCCTTCTCTCCATCTTCAGTCAGCTTGATGGGGTCACGGCACAGAAGTGCCAAATGATTCACACAGTTAGCGGGAACTGATCTTGCTCCGGGGGCTTTTTCACCCAGGTGCCCAGACCGGCTTTCTGAAATGCTTTAAACAGCTGCTGCTTGACAGACTGGTATGTTTGCGCCAGCAGTTTGGCCTCGCTGTACACAGAGGGCAGATCTCCATGGCTTAATATCTGTGTGCTCAGCTGTAAGAGAGATGGGGTAGGATGAGGGTGGGGGTGGAAAGTGGGGGGGGGAATCCAAAACAACCCAAAATGCAAATGAATGAACAGCAGCTGTACAAAATGGTTCTGTAAGATACAAACAAATTCTGCTTAAGATTTTACGTGTTGGTTTCAAGTAACAATGGAAAGGGTTGAGAACCAAAAACTGGACATGATATTGACTCCGTCATGCAGGCTTAGTGCCAACAACCTACAAAAAACACTGTCCTGAGTGAGAAGCAGGATTTTGGAGATCAAAAACATAGTTTATACACCGCTTGGAAGTGTGAACTGTAGTGCAGAGACTATAAATTATACCAGGGTTTTGGGGGTTTTTTTGCTTTCCTTTTTTGTGGCGGAAGGTCTTACTAAATAAAGTAATAATAATAATAATAATAATAATAATAATAATAATAATAATAATTTATTGTTTATACCCCACCCATCTGGCTGGGCTTCCCCAGCCACTCTGGGCGGCTTCCAAAAGAATATTAAAATACTGTGATACATCAAGCATTAAAAGCTTCCCTAAAAAGTAAAAAGAATGCAACCCCCCCTGTGCATTGTTGTGTTCCTTCTGAATGGGTCTCCCTTAGCTTCTGGAAAGGGACCAAGGGATTTTGGTGGCCAAACTCTTCCTGTTAGTGTGCATATATCCCAAAAATTTTGTTTGGGATTTTGAAAGGAGAGCAAAATTGAGAATCTTGTGGATTTATTTGGTGCTATTCATCCTCCCCGACCCCAACAAATATGATTCAAGTCAAAATGTTTCACCCAGATTTGAAGAAAGGTGTATTACCACTTATTAATATTATGTATAACTCCCAAAGTTGGGACGTGGGTGGCACTGTGGGTTAAACCACAGAGCCTAGGACTTGCCGATCAGAAGGTCAGCGGTTCGAATCCCCGCGACGGGGTGAGCTCCCGTTGCTCATTCTCTGCTCCTGCCAACCTAGCAGTTCGAAAGCACGTCAAAGTGCAAGTAGATAAATAGGTACTGCTCGGGCGGGAAGGTAAATGGCGTTTCTGTGAGCTGCTCTGGTTCGCCAGAAGCGGCTTAGTCATGCTGGCCACATGACCCAGAAGCTGTACACCAGCTCCCTCGGCCAATAAAGCAAGATGAGCACCGCAACCCCAGAGTCGGCCACGACTGGACCTAATGGTCAGGGGTCCCTTTACCTTTACCTTTATAACTCCCAGATCATATCCTAGGTTAATATTCACTGGAGCAGAAGTCCCCACAATATGAACTTTGACTATGCATTTAAGAGCCAACCATTTCCCAAAGCCCTGGGGCTCATGCATAGGCCTCAGCCCCTACTGTCTTTGGGGGGGAAATACAGATTCAAACCCTGCAGCCCAGATTCATAAACCTGACATTCCTATAATGTCTTGTCAGCTCCCTTTGGCTATATCTTGACATGAGATATACAGTGATATACTTGACATGAGATATACTTGACATGAGCCAGCAGTGTGACGCGGCAGCTAAAAAAGCCAATGCAATTCTGGGCTGCATCAATAGGAGTATAGCATCTAGATCAAGGGAAGTAATAGTGCCACTGTATTCTGCTCTGGTCAGACCTCACCTGGAGTACTGTGTCCAGTTCTGGGCACCACAATTCAAGAAGGACACTGACAAACTGGAACGTGTCCAGAGGAGGGCAACCAAAATGGTCAAAGGCCTGGAAACGATGCCTTATGAGGAACGGCTAAGGGAGCTGGGCATGTTTAGCCTGGAGAAGAGGAGGTTAAGGGGTGATATGATAGCCATGTTCAAATATATAAAAGGATGTCACATAGAGGAGGGAGAAAGGTTGTTTTCTGCTGCTCCAGAGAAGCGGACACGGAGCAATGGATTCAAACTACAAGAAAGAAGATTCCACCTAAACATTAGGAAGAACTTCCTGACAGTAAGAGCTGTTCGACAGTGGAATTTGCTGCCAAGGAGTGTGGTGGAGTCTCCTTCTTTGTCTTTAAGCAGAGGCTTGACAACCATATGTCAGGAGTGCTCTGATGGTGTTTCCTGCTTGGCAATGGATGGCCCTTGTGGTCTATTCCAACTCTATGAGTCTATGATTCTATATCTGAAATCCCAACATTTAGCGGGACATCCGTGGAGACTGAAACATTTCTTTGAATACCAAAATTGAGTCTTAAAGGCCGAAGTTCTGATTCTGATCCAATTAATTATGTGTCTGCGCAGGAGTTGGCTGCCGTGGGCATAGCTCCTGCTGCTCAAAAGCCCTTCCAGCAGTCAACGCTGTCTGTGTGCAGGCCCCACTCACACCATGAGCAATAAGAACAGAAGAGGAGAACTGTTGGGTCAGGCCAAAGGCTCATCTAATCCAGCCTTCTGCTCTAAGCACAGCCAGCCAGATGCTTAAGGGAAGCCCACAGGAATGACCCGAGTGCAGCTCGCCCTGCCTGTGATTCTCAGCCACTGGTTTTCAGAGGCATAATGCCTCTGACAGTGGAAGGAGAATATAGCTGTCATGGCCAATAGCCACTGATAGCCCTACCCTCCAATATTTGTCTAATTCTCCTTTAAAGTCACTCAGGTTGGTGGACTTTGTAGTTGAGTGTATACCATGATCACCATTTCTTTCTTCATTCACCTGAGGTATGGGCTGGGAGGAGGAGGATTCCCTAGTCAAGGGGAGGGTTTTCAAATGCAAATCAAACTAACCACACTCACCCTTGAGGGCAGCAGGGTCTAGACTCAATCAATCTAGATTGAAAGCAGCATGTTGAGGATGAACATGAACTTCTGGATTGAGAAAAACTACCTTTTTGTAACAGATTAGCATGTGCACAGCCTAAAATAGTTATTAATGTATTCTACTCTCTCTCTCTCTTTAAAATGTTTATATGGTTTTATAGTTGGAGGTGATAATTTTTTTAAAAAAACAAATAAATAGCCTTCCACACAAGCTCTGAAAAGTAAGGAAAAAAGGAAAGACTCTATGAGTCATTCAAGGCTTCAGGCAGGCCAGTTTGAGAGAAAACGCAAGGAAAAACCGGCTCCCTTCCTTCCAATCTGTTATAATAAGAGATACTGTGAAACATGCCTAAGAAAGGGCAGTAATCGAGCATCTGGGATTTGCCCACAGCTGAGAGGCTGTCTTGTTGAGCGGGAGAATGGCATCTGAATGTTCTGAAATGCTCACCACCCCTGAGTTGCCTGCCAGAAACCATCTTAAGAGACAAAGACACACATCCTCAGTCCAATAATCACCCCGGGCGCACCTGGGCGCCCAGAGAGAAAGAACTTTTTGTTTTGCAGGAGGATTAAATCAATCGCCTCCTTCCTGACCTGCCAAAAGACGTAGCACAACCAAGCCAAGAGTGAGAGAATTTGATGTTTTGGGAAAGGAATCAGAAGTCTTGGGAGAGCCGTAGACCTGGGGAAAGTTCAATCCGGCGAGTGAATTAGTATTTTCTGTGGGATTCTGCTCCCACTACTCTGGAATATGAGCCTGTGTACAAAGGGGCATTTTCCACCATTGCAACAGCACTACAGAATGCCCTTTCCCTCTGCCATAAACGAAGCAAACTTGATCCAAACTTCTTGTAAAGGCGTATCTTTTTTCTTAGATTTCCCTCCTGACCCATAAGAATAGATGTGGTTATTACTGAATTCCTGTTTTGATCTGGTTTTTTTAAAAAATAATAGTGTTTTACTAGTTTTTATCTTGTACCTCTCTTTTTATGCCACAGCATAAAATACTGTGTTTTATGTATTTTTGTATATTGCTTAGAGATGGTTTAATTATGAAGCAGGATAGAAATACTTTTAATGTCAAAGGTGAATGGGGTGAATTATTTGCTTTTCTCTGATGTCACCAATAAATGTATCCTATTCAAATCGGGCACAATATTTGCAAATTGTATTTTGCCTTTGAGCATGTCTATTTGGAACACACACTCTCTTATTGCCAGTGCAGATCTTCAAGGGCTTACATCATTTCAGGAAATTGATTGGCAGAAGGCAAAAAGTACACACTACTTTCCTCAACCACCATGTACACACAGGACCTGCTATGTGAACCAGTGGCGTAGCGTGGGTTGTCAGCACCCGGGGCAAGGCAAGTAATTTGCGCCCCCTAACCCGTGGATTTGCGCCCCCTAACCCGTGGATTTGCGCCCCTAACCCCCAGATGTTGCGCCCGGTGTGGCCGGCCCCCCCTGCACCCCCCACGCTACGCCACTGATGTGAACACAATGCGTTCTCAGGAAATGGTCCGTTAGGCGAGTGTTTGTACAACAACACCCACCCCCCTCCAGCAGATGTCAAGGAGATGAGTAACTATACAATTTTTTGAAGACACCTGAAGGCAGCCTTCTATAGGGAAGTTTTTAATGTTTGATGTTTTATCATGCTTTTATATGTGTTGGAAGCCTTCCAGAGAGGCTGGGACAACCCAGTCAGATGGGCAGGGTACAATTATTATTATTGTTGTTGTTGACATTTTCCATCAATTCCTATGGGAAAATTTCTAACGTGTTCCCAAGCACAGGCTTTTGACCCCCAAACGGTGAAAAAAGCCAGGGGAAACCCTCTGGAACCTTGCAAAAGGCAAACAAGGAAGGGAAAGAATGCTCTTATTTGTCTGATCTACGCCCCTGTCTTCACCACCCGCCATGTTTTCTGACAAAACCGCTGCCATGGACCAAAAAGTCAGGCGTGTTTAAGACTGCTTATTTGTTTACAGTACTACATGCAGGTCCAGCTGTTTGGATATCTGAATCGGTGGTGTGTTGGATAAGTGAATTATCATGTTTTATAATGAGCGTTTGAATAGCAGGACCAGTGTGTAATTAATTTATGGCATTGGTTTTCATGGCTTTAAAGAAAGAGTTAGGCAAATGCATTCCAGGAGGATTGGTCTACCAAGGAGATATTAGTCCAAAGGCAACAATCCCACCAAGTACCATTTGCTGGAGAGCAACAATGGGAGAAGGCTGTTGCCCTCATGCCCTGCTTATTGGCTTCCCTGAAGCATCTGCCTGGCTGTGACTGGAAATAAGATGAACCTTTGACTTGATCCAGCAGAGCCCCTCTTATGTTTTTTAATGCCTCAGAAACCCTGGAAGTGTGTTAGGGCTCCTCCAGATCACCAGATTATTGCATATTCTGGATTTTTATTACTTCTCCAAAATACTTTATTTTTTTGGCACTCAGATAAGCTAAGTTCATAGGTGCTACTGCCTTTCAAGTGTGAATGTTGCATTCTACTTAAAAATACACGTGTTGGTGGTTATTAGTCTGGATCATATTCTCCACTTGTATGTACAGTCATACCTCATGTTACGTTTGCTTCAGGTTGAGCGTTTTCAGGTTGCATCCTGCAATGACCTGGAAGTACCGGAAAGGGTTTCGCCGCTTGCGCATGCACAGATGCTCAAAATGATGTCACGCACATGTGCAGACGTGGGTTGTGTTCTGCTCATGTTGCGAATGGGCCTCCGGAAAGGATCCCTTTCGCAACCAGAGGTACCACTGTATATATAAACTCTTTCTTTCTTTCTTTCTTTCTTTCTTTCTTTCTTTCTTTCTTTCTTTTTCTTTTCTTACACACAGAGAGAAAGAGAGAGAGAGAGATGCTCTGCCCCGCACACTTGCTGGGCATCACATGTGTTTTGGACTATGATCGATATCTGAGTACAGAGTCTGCTGTAGGAAATGGTGCTTTGCTGATGATACGAGGCCAGGGAGATGGCTGGGAATGCTATATTGTGATGGACACCTAGGTTTGCTTTCACCAAGGCAGGAGTCCTTACCTTTCCATAAAGCTTTGCCCATCGAGTGTAAAACAGGTGCTTGCAGAGTCGTGAAGGACTCCCGCAGTTCCTTTTTCCTGTTGTTGCATTAATAAGCTCGAGGTCTGTAGTGCCCGCTATCCAATTCACACTGAAACCAGGTGATTTCCCTGACTGCCGCATCTTGGCGTTGCTCACTCCTGTCGAAGGGGAAGCAGAAAACATCAAAGCATTAAGATCAATAGCCCCTACCTTGCTCCTCCTGGAAGATAGGAAATGGAACTTTCTTTTTTTACTAGGAAATGAATTCCATTGCCACATAAACTATTCTCATATTTTGACAGGATTGGCTCCAATCTGCCAAATCTTATAGGTCATAATTGTTGTGGTTGTTGTGTGTGTGTTTCAAGGTGTTTTGAGCACAACAGTTTTTGGTAAAGCAGCTTATGAATTAAAACATAATAGAAGATTCTGTGTTTTTTTAGCACCCGGTCCTTAGATTTAGAAAGGAAAAAAAAAAAGATTGTCCAGGAGTAGATAAAACACTGCTTTCTTGTTCCTCCCAGACCATCCCCTCAAAGCAGAAATAAACCTGACTCTAACAAAAGTGATGGGAAGGGGGCTGTGGGAGAAGGGTAGTGAGAGAGTGGAGGAAAGAGGACTCTCTTGCCCACTAGGGATGGGAGAAAAGTTTTATTCAGTTGCATTTAAAGGTGAACCTACTTAATTCTCACACCTTAAAACAATATGCAAACTGAAACACAGCCAGCTTTTGAAATTTGAACTCCAAATTCTGCAGTGCAGTTCTCTAGCCATGCAGTGTGTACAAATAATGCACATAATAGGACAAAGCGTGCATTAAAATGCATATATTCATGAGAATAGCTTGCATAAATGCATTATATTGGAGAAAATTGCTTTGCAAAAATGTGCATATTAGGCAAACTATACATGTAGATTTAGAAAAAAAGCCACACAAAATGCTGGTGAATTTTCAGGAGTTTTTTTTTTTTAAAATTGCATACCAGTGTGGAAATGTAAAACTGAAATGGACAGATTTGCCCATCCCTATTTGCCCACATACCCATTTGCTGCTTCAAACTGCACTAGCTCTCATTCTGCTTTATATGGGATTGAGGCAGAGGTGCATTTAAAGAAATAGGTCTGCCATCATTGTGTGTACTTTTGTACTTTTGCCTGCCCTAATGCTAACTAGAGTTAAAACACTAACCAGGATTTGAAACCAGGGTTAAGAAGGACTCCAGTCAATGTTAACCATGGTTATCTTTGGGAGACCTGGAAATAGATTAGCATTAAAACTTCTGTTCCGAATGGCTTCACAGAAGAATGTCACTAATATGCAGAAGGTAAGTTTCAAAATAATCTAAATGTGCTATAAGTCAGATTCATATACCTCTGCCCCCAAATGAGGGTGTGTGTACTTTGCTGGGCAATTTTGAGAAGCCGTTAGATTTAGAATGGGGGCGGGGGAACTACTGAAAATCAAAACTTTTCCAAGGGTAAAAACAGAATTAAAAAAAAGTTAAACTCTGAGATATTCCTGAACATCACGAACAGTGGAAGAGAATAGCTCCCTAATTATTGTAGATCTTCCTAAACAAAAACAATTGCACATCTTCCTTCATCCCCTGCCATCTAATTTTGTTAACTTCATTAGTACTACAGGTACATGAGAGAGAATCGCATCCCATGATGCAGGAGGACTATGTCTACTGCACGGCAGGGGGAGGCTCAAAGAGCATGCTCTTGTCAGTGCTGGAAGATGGCAGCTACAAAACAGGCTAATTAGGACTAGGTAATATTGCGGAGCACAAATAAGGTTACTCAGAGCAGATGAGATAGCGGCTTGGCAGCTCAGCTGACAATCTGTAACGATAGCTACAAACTCATTAGCTGGCCTTAGAGTAGGCATGGCCAAACTTGGCCTTCCAGCTTTTTGGGACTACAACTCCCATCATCCCTAGCTAACAGGACCAGTGGTCAGGTATGATGGGAACTGTAGTCCCAAAACAGCTGGAGGGCCAAGTTTGGCCATGCCTGCATTAGAGGAAAGATCTGGGTTTTTTTTAGCATTAGCACCACCTCTGTCAAATGTAGAACTGGATCGGTGCTATGGCACTGGGGAGGTTCTACTCCCCCCCCCAATTCCCTTTCCTTAGCATCACTTGTATGCTTCCCTTTAAAGTTGTTAGCCCCTAAGTTGTGGGGAAGGAGGCATCTATATTGCACTTGGTTTTGTTAGGATATTTCCGTTCCACCTTAAAAGGGAGCAGGATGTTTGTGTCACAGCCTGCATATTTCCTGTTTTCACAGGATGTTTCTGTTGTGTCTTTGCTTTCGTTTTTCTCTCTGTGCTGGAGACACTGACGCAGGCAGTCATGTCTTTCTTTGTTCTAAGTCCATTGAATAAAACTTGTAAATAATGCTCTCCTGAGTGCGACTTTTGCTGTGACTATCTGCTGATAGAGTGTGCATGAGCTCTAGAATGTGGCAAGTTTTTTTCTAGAAACTCATGTCGCTAATTGCTGATACTGCGTGCCTACGGGAGATCGATGGATCGTCCGGCAGATGGCTTGGGGCCATGATGGACTTTATCTCCCTGGCAATATCCCAACAGGTTTATCTGCTCTTAGCCATTTTTGGAGGGGGGAAGGTTGACTTACGCCCCAAAAAGAGCGGACACAGATCTGCGTAAAACTGGCGTATGCTGATGTAAATGTACATATGCATGTTTACACATGATTACTATAATTTAAATAGGGATGCGGTACGTCTCAGCACAGTGGGGGAAGACCGTGACCAGGTCGCTTGTGAATGAATCCCTGCTGCCCAGATGTTATCGATGGGGAACTTCAGGCTGTTCTCCCTTCTTTGGGCTCCTCCTTTTTAAACAGCCCTTCAGACAGAGGCCATCTTCAAACAGAGGGCTGTTCCCTGTACAGCAAACAGAGCACTGCCTTCTTACTTGATTTCCATCAAGGAACTAGTGTATATACAATACGATATACAATATCTTTATTGTCATTGTCCTATACAGAACAATGAAATTGAAAAACTACATAAAACATTCAAAACCCCTTAGAAACTCTGGTATGAGGGATGTGTTGATGCGAAAGGTAAACCTACCATTTCCCAGAAACATGGCCCCGATCCAATTTCACCCAACCCACCTGCAGACACTTTTAGGCAATTTTTTAAAAATTAAAAAACATAATCAGGAGATTTGATGACATAACTTTCCCACATAATATTTAGTTTGGTCCTGAGACTCCTGCAATCCTGAATGAAGTGGGGTGCATGTCGCAGAAAAGCAAGCGTCTGATTGTGCTGCAGGAATCCAGAGACTTTCCTTCTTATTATTATTATGAGAAGGAAAGTGCTGGTGTTTCCTGTGCATGAAAATAGCGTTCCTCCGTGAAATGGGAAGTAAATGTCCATGCTGCTGAGTTGGTAAAGTCATTAATGTTCATCATTTGACAGCTGAACACAGTGCAGAGCTCAGCGACTTGGAGGGCGTATAATAGGGAGTATAAGATCGCACATATGGGCTCTGTAGATAATCCTGGTGAGATGCAATATGGCATCTCTTGCACTGGTCCCTGGCTCATTTATAACACACAGCATCTGAAATCACATCTCCCACCACCTCCCCGTGTGCATGTGTGCGCGTGTGTTTGTTTTACACAGAAAAGCTCAGTGTGTTTGACAGATGATGACCATGATTCGGTTTTTTCAGAAACCAAAGCGTAGGTTTTAATGCATATGTTTCTATTAAATTCATTTTGAACCAGGTAATTATTATTTTTTAATGCGAAACTGGATTTTTTTTAAGGATCAAAAGGGGGGGGGGAATCACTTGTTTCTTTAATAATTTATTTTTATGCGCCAACATGCCAGTTCAGAAAACAGTACCAGATACCTCACTGTCACAAGCAGTATACAATATGGATCAGCCTTCTCTAACCCAGTGCCCTCTGCATATTTTGGATTATACCTGGGAGCTGATGAGAGTTGCAATCCTAAATATTTAGAGTGTACCAGGATAGGGAAGGCTGATGCAGGTTATATAAGTGTCAATGATTATGTTAGGCCAGTTCATCTCAGTAAATTACCCTGCAGTAATTCCCCTACATGGGCTAAGTATCCCCCCTCAGAGTCAATTGGAAATGCCCAAGTAAAATTCATTGACAGCTGTTTAAGATCCTTCGCATTTCTTGGCTTGCTGTCATAAGTAATATCCATTTGCCTGGCTAAGAGGCAGTACCCTAAACCAGTATATACAGATGAGTTTGGATGGAAACATAATAGAGTTATCATCTCACACAGGGCTTTTAATCACATTTATGTCACTCTAATAGCAATTTCGATTCTTTCACCAGGATAACCGATCAGTTTGTATCTCCTCCCCCCTTTTTCTTTTAAAGACAAAAACTACCAGAGATACAGTAATATAACTGTGTGTGCTGACACTGTCGTGCTATTTAAATATTTCCGTGTTGAGTCTATTGCAAGCAGATCTGAATGTATGACTTGACACTAATGCGCCAGTCTCTGTCAAGCTATCACCCAAAAGCTTAGCAGATGGAATGCCAGAATATGACAGCACTTGCTACGATAAGGCCTGCCTGGAATTAAGCCACAGGTAGAAGAACAAACATAGACGTGGCAGCCCTAATGACCAGAGGAAAGCAAAGCATTCAGTCAAATTAACAGCTTTGCATACATGCATTGACAATGAACGCAGAATACAAAAGCAAATTGCACACTGTCCCCAGATAACTACTGTCAATATAGAGAATCACTTCTGATGGAAAACAAAGAGTAACAGAAACTTGTGGAAGCTAAAATCCAAGGATCAATATTTGCTGATTTAGGAATGGAGACTGCGAGAATCTAATCCCCTGTCTTTTCTCTAAGAAAACTTGTGGAAGGAGCTGCAAGGAATTTGGAAACATTAGCATACCCGCCAAGTGTCCCAGGGAAAAATGGGAAATCCTGTTTTTTCCTGTGAGATTGTGGTGGCCATTTTTGGTCCTGCGATCTCTTGTGCCATGATCCTACCCCCCAAAAAGCACTTTTTGGCGGGACAAGATCGCAATGCGGCTCACATGACTTGCCCGAGAGCGTGCCCTGGAAGATGCACGTCCCATTTTTTTATCTGAAATAGTTGGACGGTATGCATTAGTGCTGTAGTAAAGCACCAACCCTGTGCTATAGTAACTTCCTCTAATTCTACTCCCAACAGGGAAGCATTGGCTTTGAATCTGGGACCTGTACAATGGTCTCATTATATCAAATCTGACATAAGGATACATTTTGGCCTTGGGCAATCACTGTCTCTAGGCCTCAGTTCCTCATTTCTTAAATGGGAGCCATAAATAGACTGCCTCAGAGGTCTGTTATGAAAGCTAAATACAGCGAATCACCTCACAATTAAAATAACAGTGGAAATTATAGTAGCAGTAGTAGTAGTAGTAATAGTAGCTGGAGGTCTTCTGATCAGCAGGAAGTCTTACAGAGGTCCCAAAATACCTTCTAGTCTGTAGACAAGGCTAGAAACAGAGGGAGAAGTTGGCTAAAGAGGAGAAGACCTCTGGAACACAGTTCTATTAAACTATTCATTGTTTAACTCCTCTGATCTGTTTAGGTCTGCTGCCAGGACATCATGATGTTGTGTGTTTCCCAGTCCTTGGCAGAGGCAACCAATGGTGTGTAGAGAAGGAAGAAGGGAACGCCCAACATGATGATGTTATGCCATGTGAAAACAGGAAACTCAACACAGGGTTGCAGTTTTCAGTGGCAGCCCAGTTTGGGGTATAATCTAGCCTCCCAAGTGAAACCACCCATAAATCTACCTCTTACCTGTTGGTCATCTGCATGAAGATTCTTCGTTTGCTTCACACCCTGGCTTTTTGCAAATGGATTCCCAGTTTGTTCAGTAATTCCCTTCCCTGGTACTTAGCTTAGTTCATTCAGCTGATGTGCTTTAGCACACCACTGAATGGGGAATAGGTTTAAATCTGTTCTTAAGTAAATTTTATGACTCAAGGCTCTAGTTTGGTTTTAACACTTATGCTGTGGCTTTAAAGTATCTGGATGAGTGGTGATATACATACCAAAGGGCCAAGTATAAAGGAAAGATTGCTGTACTGGATAATGATTGCTTCCAACTATTTGGCCTTTCAGGTCAGCCAGAGATGGGTTTAATCATGCTCAATGGTGCAAGCCATTTTTAAGAAGTCTAGTAGGAGTCGGTCACAGAATAAGCCATCACCATCTGACTTCGAACTTGTGGAAGTTTTCTTTATATAATGTGCTTTGTTACGTTGTGGTACAACCAAATATGATCCTCTGCTCTTTGACAACTGGATCCAGCAGAAATCCTGCTAGTATTACCAAGGGGTATGGAGTGATGCCCTTGATCATTTTAAGAAAAGTGGTGCCATAGCTTCTGCCCTGGCTTATAAATATATCACAGTAAAGATTCTTGGGACAGGAATTATTTGTGGTGGAGGACAGCCACTTCCAACAGGAATGGAGGCAGAGAGGTAAGAAGAATCTACAGTGGTGCCTCGCAAGACGAAAAGAATCCGTTCTGTGATTCTCTTAGTCTAGCGGTTTTTTCATCTTGCGAAGCAAGCCCATTGACAGATTAGCGGATTAGCGCTATTAGCGGCTTTTAGCGGCTTTTAGCAGCTTATCAGTTTATTGGATCAGCTGATAAGCGGCTTAGCAGCTTAGAAAAAAGGGGGGAACCCGCAGGAACTCGCAAGACATTTTCGTCTTGCGAAGCAAGCCCATAGGAAATTCGTTTTGCGAAGCACCTCCAAAACGGAAAACTCTTTCGTCTAGCGAGTTTTCCGTCTTGCGAGGCATTCGTCTTGCGGGGCACCACTGTATTTCAGTTAGTGTTGCAATCCTATATAGACTTACTCCTGGGAGTAAGACCCATTCAACAAGGTAGAACGGGGTTCCCCAACCTTTTTTGGATATGGGGGCACATTTGGAAAGCTAAGAAACCAGGGTTAACACCACAAAATACCCATTTCACAGAAAACAAACAAACATCCAGGTGATGCTCAGCACCCTCCAAACAGACAACTCCCCCCAACGGAGGCCAAATAAACAGGGCTCCCCTCAAAATGTGACCCCTCCCAACCAAACATCAAAAAATTGGGAGGGACAGGGGGACCTTGGCAGGCACTGAGGGTGCTGTGGGGGTCCACAGACTCTAAGTTGGGGACCTCAGCAGTAGGACCTACTTTTGGGCTGTGCTCTTAGTGTGGTAGAATGTCTAATCATCAGTAGCATCAAAGGAAAGTGAGAAGGAAGCAAGTTTCCCAAGCTGTGAAGGGACACTTGGTTATGTTCCGTGTAGGAGCCCAACAGCACCAGCAATGGGGAAGCAGGCGGTTCATGCTTCCAAGCAAGGGTGTCCTTACCACTCAGGAGCAGCTGATTTCGCCGGTATGAGGCTGGCAGTTGACCAACATCTTCTAGTCTATGGCTCATTACCCGTGAAAGGTGTCCGGTGTGAGAGAGGCTTCCCACAATAATGCTATGCAGGTACACAGGCTCGATGAAGTAGCTGAGGAGAGCACCTTGTAAGCCAAGGACATTCCACCTGCAAGAGGAATTTGGCAGTGAAAAAGGGGTTTGGCAGGTGATAAAATAAGATACGAGAGTGAGAGCGAGCGAGCACCCTTTTTCATTTGCCTTTTTATCCTGGAGAGAAATAGCGGGCATCTTCAGCTGATTCCAACTGAAATTTTTGTGACAGATGATGGACCTTGATGTAGGCCAGAAATTCAGAATTCCCTAGCTCAGGAATGAGAACCTTACCTGTCCATAAGAACATAAGGAGAGTGACCCATCACATTGGCCAACCAGATGCCCATGGGAAGCCCATGAGTAAGAGCTAAAGGCAACAGCACACTCCTCCTGCAGTTTCCAGCAGTTGTTTTGCAGAAGCAGACTGCCTCTGGCAGCGGAGGTATATGGAACAAACAGGCCTATCTCTAGTTGACCTTTGGGGACTCTCCAAAAGCCATACACCACTGTCCCCAGGCCACAAACCACACCAGTGCTGCTCCACACCCTCCCAGTATTCTTTAACCTGGCTGAAACCACATTTGAACTGTGATTATCTCACTTGCTTTCCTGGAGGGAGGACAAAAAGATACGTTTGTGGGTGCATGTAGAAACATCTGGTTTTTCCATGGCTGGAATTTAGCCTACCACTGGCATGTGGCCCCAAGAAAGGTTGCCCATGTGAGATGTGGCTCTCGGGCTGAAAATTGTACCCCCCTGGACTCCTATTCAGTGAAGATGCCATCCGTGCACACGAAATGGAAGACTGAAATATATGCATCTCAGCTTAATCATAGCTGATGTTTCATATTGGATGGAAGCTGGATTGAGGGGAAACATATGAAGCAGAAACATTTCTCAAGAAACGGTGGGATATGCATGGATTGTGGCTAATATCCTGTGTGTTAGAATTCCTGCTCCATGATTGCAGTCATGGGTTTTTTGTCTATCACATGACAGTGTATGTTTTGATTCCACAAAGTGGGAAGTGACGGAGACAGGATGTTTGTGTTACTGTGTTCCGTGAAGTGGAACTATTGTCCTTTGTTTTTTCTTTTTGCTGTCTGATGCTAGAGAGAGAGGGAGCCATGTTGCAGTGCTCCGTGTGTGTTTATATGTAAATAAAGTACCGTAGATTAGCCAAAATGCTGAGTTACTGAGGTCTATCACGCAAGGTGCGCAAACTCTGCAGATCCCTAAGTATGCTGATGTCTGTTGGCATTGGTTGCTGTGATGTTTGGGCTGAAGAAGCTTTTTGAAGCTCCCGAATGAATGACCAGGGGGGAGAGAACATGCCAGTCGGGCATGTGTCTCTGTTAGGGTCCTACTCTGTGTACTCGTTGTCAAACACCTGGCGGAAGTGGATTGGAGCCAGAATAAATGTGATGTGTACACACAGTCTTACACGGGGGAGAATAGGGGTCCTCGTTTGCCTACATGGATTGAGAAGCACCAGGGTGGCGATGGTGGTAATCGAAAGCAATGTAAGCTGCAGGCAGTGCAAGAATTCTGATTCTTCACCCTTTTGCTTTTGAAAGCGACACTCACCCCTCCCCCTTCACATTTGGTTGGGGCAGATCCATCTTAAAACACACCAATCTGCTGTCGCCACTCTTAATCTGGCCCTTGGTTTCTAGGCATTAATGTTGACTGTTAAGGCCCTAAGCATCTTGGGTCGATGGTGCCTTAGAGAACTCTATTTTGAGCATTCCTGTGCACGAACATTTCTAGGCAAGGCTCTGTTTCAGAAGCCTTCTACACCTGAGATTGGAGTTACATGTACTCAGTTTTGAAGCCCTCTGGCTGACCTTGAGCCAGTCACTGTCTCTCAGCCTAGTCTACCTCCATAGGCGACGACTCCATGGGGCCTGAGGGGGCTCAAGCCCCCTCAAAAATTTTTTTTGGGGGGCTCAGCCCCCCAATAATCTCGGGCGCCCTTCCAGCAGAGCGCCGCCGCCGTCCCCCGCCTCCTCCCCACCTGCTCCCTCGCCAGCCAGCCAGCCGCGCGCCCTAGTCGGAGAGCCCCGGCCGTCCCCCGCGAGATTAGGGAATCCCCGGGGGCGGGGGCTCCTGCCTCGCTGCTTCGCAGCACCACCGCCACTGCCAAGGCACTGCCGGGGGGAATTTCCTTCCTCCTGGCGGTTTCAGCGGTTTAGGGCCGTAGCGGAGGGGGCTCGCCCTCTCTTCTCCGGCTAGCCCCACGTTTCCCGCATATCAGCTGTTCCGGAGCTGATTAATAGGCGCAGCACGCTCTCCCCTATTCGCTCACGAGGAGGCGGCGCCACTTTATTTGCATATTCATGAGCTTATTTATTATTCATGAGCTTTCCCGGCCCCCCCCCAATATTTTTTATGTCTGCGTCCCTGTCTACCTCACAGGTTGGTTGTGAGGAGAAGCATTGCAGTACCTTGAGCTCCTTGGAGGAAAGGTGGGATGAATGTGATAAATAAATACAATTAACCCACTAAGAGCAGGAGCTTTTTCAGTAGTGGCTCTGTTTGCGCAATGGTGTCCTCTATTAAGCCCATGGGGCTCTCTGCTGGTCTTTAGGAAGACTTTAGGTGAAGACTTTTTATTTTGACAAGCTCTTGTGGGGTATAAATAACCAAAATAAGAGCAACAATAACATATGTTAATTGCTTTTCTCTGAACGAAATCAGTCTATGCATTTACAAAAAGCCTTGCTCCATTCTTGAGCAGCACTCCTGAAATGCTTTATCACAGAAATTGCGGGGTTGGTTTTTTTCCAAACTTAGTTGCTCATGAGCTGAAATATGCTTGACATTTTAGAGCACTACAGAAAGGGTTAGAGAGATTTTGCTATTTAAGGCAACATCCAGTGGTTGCTGTGCTTAAAAAAACCCCACACATTTAAAGTGCAAATCTGTACCAGCAGGAAGCATTATGTAGCTAATTTCTTACATCATTGTTCTTTTCATTAATTAACATTTCTCCCCACCTGCTCCCTCGCCAGCCAGCCAGCCGCGCGCCCTAGTCGGAGAGCCCCGGCCGTCCCCCGCGAGATTAGGGAATCCCCGGGGGCGGGGGCTCCTGCCTCGCTGCTTCGCAGCACCACCGCCACTGCCAAGGCACTGCCGGGGGGAATTTCCTTCCTCCTGGCGGTTTCAGCGGTTTAGGGCCGTAGCGGAGGGGGCTCGCCCTCTCTTCTCCGGCTAGCCCCACGTTTCCCGCATATCAGCTGTTCCGGAGCTGATTAATAGGCGCAGCACGCTCTCCCCTATTCGCTCACGAGGAGGCGGCGCCACTTTATTTGCATATTCATGAGCTTATTTATTATTCATGAGCTTTCCCGGCCCCCCCCCAATATTTTTTATGTCTGCGTCCCTGTCTACCTCACAGGTTGGTTGTGAGGAGAAGCATTGCAGTACCTTGAGCTCCTTGGAGGAAAGGTGGGATGAATGTGATAAATAAATACAATTAACCCACTAAGAGCAGGAGCTTTTTCAGTAGTGGCTCTGTTTGCGCAATGGTGTCCTCTATTAAGCCCATGGGGCTCTCTGCTGGTCTTTAGGAAGACTTTAGGTGAAGACTTTTTATTTTGACAAGCTCTTGTGGGGTATAAATAACCAAAATAAGAGCAACAATAACATATGTTAATTGCTTTTCTCTGAACGAAATCAGTCTATGCATTTACAAAAAGCCTTGCTCCATTCTTGAGCAGCACTCCTGAAATGCTTTATCACAGAAATTGCGGGGTTGGTTTTTTTCCAAACTTAGTTGCTCATGAGCTGAAATATGCTTGACATTTTAGAGCACTACAGAAAGGGTTAGAGAGATTTTGCTATTTAAGGCAACATCCAGTGGTTGCTGTGCTTAAAAAAACCCCACACATTTAAAGTGCAAATCTGTACCAGCAGGAAGCATTATGTAGCTAATTTCTTACATCATTGTTCTTTTCATTAATTAACATTTCTCAACCGTTAGTGCAATAATTGCGGTGCCTCTGTGCTGTATGTCTCTTTCCATGATTAATAAGGAGCCATTATACTTCCCTTTCCTGAAGCAGTCAATTAACACGAAATACTTTCCATTAATTACTGAATGTTTAAAACCAGCATGCTGTACCTGGAGAGCAATCTGCTCACAGAACCTGTGACAAAAATTGCTTTCAGAAGTTCTTTTGAAATTTTATTCCACACGCGAAAAAGAGCAAACCGCAGGCAGTTTAGTTGGCTATATTAATTTGCTTCAGAAGCAGGGTCTGCCAATGAGAAACATCTTTTAATCTCATGGAAGACAAGGCAGCCATCTGGCTGCTGAGGATTTTGGAGTGAGACTGCCCCTCTCTCTTCCTCTCTAAACGCAGGTCATTAAAGTAATGTGTTCATCCTACATAAAACTCAAATGGAAGATAAAAGGTAATATTTATATACAAACAATTTAGTCCCACCATTTAAACAGTCATTGGTTTTATGAAACATTTGCTTTGCTCTTATCAGATTTGCATACCTTTGTGGTGTCACTGCTGCTGAAGAAAATATATGCATGGATGTGTGTGGTCATTTCTACAGATGTCTACCTGTCTGTCTCATTTAGGCTACATGCTGTATAGTGTACACATTTACTTGGGAAATCATGGGAGTTACTTCTGAG
Organism: Podarcis vaucheri; assembly: GCF_965113315.1. NCBI lineage: Eukaryota > Metazoa > Chordata > Lepidosauria > Squamata > Lacertidae > Podarcis > Podarcis vaucheri. The sequence goes on along the minus strand of NC_138750.1, from coordinate 49,750,500 downwards.
TGGACACACAAAGGATTGTGCTGTTAAAGGCAGAGCTTAGCTGGAAAAAACCCTTCCAAGAATGGAAGCATGGAAAACAGTGTCAAATTCTCTGAAGTTATACAGTTTGGGATTTGATAAGTAATAGACTAAAATCATCAGAAAGCAATGATTTATTCGGGGTAGAAATATGTGCATGAACTCAGTAACATTTTTGATGTTCAGATTAAAAAACACCTGCCTCATTTAATTTGCTGGAAATGAAGAAGCATAGTATCTGCACAGGGGGAAAAATATCCAATGTTCAAATATGGCTACTTATTGGCTGTAGGGAAAGCTCCGTTGAATTGGATCTATCTAGTCCCAGAATGATTTCTTCTTCAACAGCTAGTATTCAGACACATTTGCTGTTTCTAAACATGAAGATCCACTGAGCAGTTTAAGAGCTCTAACCACTTCTGCCCTGCTCCCCGAGAAAAAAGCTACTTCATTTTGCAATTCCTGTTTCTCCAAGACAATGTGTGGCTGCACTTGCTCAGACATTTACCCCACAGAAGCTTATCATGTCACGGCATCACTAGGCACAGAGGAGGAATAATTACAATTGGTTGTTAGAAAAGGAGGTACAAGTAAGAAGTTACTAAGCTGTGAATGCACATATCTTCTCGCTTTATCATGCAATAAAAATACATTTACAGCACAATTCCAACCAAGTCGACTCAGAAGTCAGTCTTATTGAATTCAGTGGTGGTTAGGATTAGGGTCATGGGCACGTGAGGTTAGGGTCACAGCCTTAGCTATTTACTCTATTTATATATCACCTTTCAGCAGGGCTTTTTGCAGCTGGAACTCAGTTCCGGCAGCTCTCAGCTAGGCACCATTGCCATGATAAGAGAAAAAGGGAAGAGTTCATGGTGAGTTCTGGCAACTCTTTCTGCCTTTCTGTATTTAATTGAGCGGCTCTTTGGCTAAATTTGAATTGATTGATTAACATTCACTCATACCCTTTAAATTACCCCCTCCAATTGATTAATCAATGAAAGCAGTTGTTCCCAAACTTTCCCCCACATGGACCACTTGAAAATTGCTGAGGGTGTTGATGAACTGCTTAATTATTTTCCTGCCTCTTGTAGCAATTGTAATGGTCTGTGCGAGAAGCTGCATGATTTTTAATTGTATATTATGGCTTCTTTTGTTTCTTATATATGGTGTTTTGTTGGATTGCAACTTGAATTCCATAGAATAGAAGAAACAAAAGAAGCAATGGAAATAAATTAAAAATCAATATGAATATTCAATGTGATGGATGTGCTATTTCCTGTCTTATACCACAAATCCACAGACACACCATGGACCACGTAACTGAAGTTTGCAGAGCACAGTTTGGGAGCTCCTGAACTAAAGCTTTACTTGCAGAATCTTCTGATTATACCGATTCAATATTGCAGCCCCGGGTAGTGAACTCATTTCAAAGCCCAGAGAAGAGCTTCTGGAAATCTCAGACCAAAAACCAGGAGTAAAACCACTTTTATCATGTGATCTTCTCTTCAAGTGAACTAGGCCTAACTGGGTAAAGGAAAGTAAATTAGCTTTAGTCATAGAACAATTTATGCCTCTTCAGGAACAAAAGTATCTATGGCGAAACTCAGTTCTGGAGGAGGTTTGCTTCTGTTAGGTGCAAGAATGCTGCTGTGATTTTACTGCTTTCTCCATGGGCAACGTTTTCAAAATTAACATTATTATGCAGAGTAAATGTGCTGTTACATTCCAGCTTCTCAATATATCAAACTGACTTGTCTAGGTAAGACATATGATGGATTGTTTGACTTTCCCCCCCTAATTGTGCAAGACTTTTAAAATGCCCCTTTCAAGGACATGTTCCCTACTTAGATAACATATTTTAAATAACTTTTGTCATACTGGAAAAGAAACCCGCTGGTCTACCTGCATAATGCATGGATTTAAACCAAATTATCTCCACAGAACCCAGGTGATATGAACTGGCTTAAAGTACACTGTGGACTGGGCTGTTATAGCTCCTTGTTTTTGATATGGGGAGTATAACACTGGTACTAGGGGCTTTGTCCACTACCATTACGTCTATATTTATTACAGAAGTTGAGGGTGGTCATTCTGCTTTCGGTACATCTAATTCCTACAAACATATGTGGTCCCCATCTGTCTATAATTGAAATGCCAGTAATGACATGGAAGATATCAGAGAGAAGCTAGTCTTCCATTCAGTAGATGACACTTCCCCCACCTTTTAAAATACCGTATTTTTCTGTGTATAACCCCCCCCCGTGTATAAGACGCCCCCTATTTTGGGGGACTCAAAATTAAGAAAATGGGGGAGATTGCCCTCTTGTATAAGACTATCCCCCCTTTTTAACATTATTTTTTGGTAAAAAAAAAACCCTAGTCTTATACACAGAAAAGTACAGTAATCCTCTGCAGCTGCCTAACGTTGCATTTAAGAATGGGAGTTGCTGTCCAGGGTCCTGAACGCCAGCTCATGAAAGCCCCATCATGTTTGTTGTTGTTGTTTAGTCGTTTAGTCGTGTCCGACTCTTCGTGACCCCATGGACCAGAGCACGCCAGGCACTTCTGTCTTCCACTGCCTCCCGCAGTTTGGTCAGACTCATGCTGGTAGCTTCGAGAACACTCTCCAACCATCTCGTCCTCTGTCGTCCCCTTCTCCTTGTGCCCTCCATCTTTCCCAACATCAGGGTTGATGAACCTGTTCATCTTGGGTGCCCTGCTCGGCATAGTTCATAGCTTCTCTGAGTTCTTCAAGCCCCTTCGCCACGGCAAGGCAGTGATCCATGAAGGGGTCCATCATGTTTACCTATGGCAATAGACCTGGGTGGATCCAACTGCTGAAATGGACCATCAGTTGCTGTCCCCAGGTCCTGGAACACCAAGCATGATTACCTCCAGCAATAGTAGGGGCATCCAGAAAGAGTTTTCCTGGTCAACCTTTACCCCTTTGCTTCACCCCTACAGTATGCAATGTCACTTATACTGTGCTGGCTTCTCTTCCTGAGTCTGATGTGCACCGTCACAAGGCTTTCCTGTTTACTATGCTGGAGGATCATGCAGCCAATTATCAAAGCTTCCTCCTGTATTTTCATGCAATAAGGATTGTTATTCATGGTAGTCTCCAGTCTGCAGAACACCTGTGGTTTTTCTAGTTACATGACAATTCAGCTATTATTGGTTTGGAAACTGGAACTACTACATTAGGGTTTGATCTGTATTTTAGCAGTGGGTGGTTCGTCTTTTTGTATCTGACAGTGAAAGACCAAGGCCAAATTCTGATTGATGCAGAAAGGGGTTAAGTAAGAAGAGAGAAGATTGCAAATAGACTTGTATCATCTGTGCAGATTGTCTCTGGTTGGGGGAGCTAGTTGTGTTAATTGATTTCCATTTTCATTAATAAGCTGCAGATTCCAGGGTCAAACCTTCCAAGCCAGCATATGTGATCCTGATAGTCTTTCACTAAAAGACATGCAAAAACTTCGATGTTTTTTATAGTTATCTTGGAACATTTCTCTTGCATGCAACTCATTTTGCTGAGATCATTGTGTAAAGCAATTGTGCTTTAGCGCTTAAGGCTTTTCATAGGTGGCATTAAGCTTTTCAGGGTCCCAGTGGAAAAGGAAGGAAGACTCCCAGCAGATTGGCCTGGAAAGTCTGAAAGATGGTGCCCATGTAATAATCCAGGGGGTGCCAATATAGCACTTGTGAGCACATGATAACAACTTTATTATTTATACTGCATCCATCAAGGGTATATGCCCATGGAAGCTTTCTCTGATGCCTGCAGGGTCCCCCTCTCCACCCACCCATCTCCTGAAATTAGGCTTGAAACAAGAATTCTCTTCTAGCCAACAGTGTGTGTTTGGCTGCAGTGGGGTGTGATACCCACAACACTGTTTCTGGTTTGTAAATGTGTCCCTAGCCCCCAGAAAGTCATTGACCTAGGTACCAATCAGTGGACAGAGGAGACATCTTATAAAAAACACATACACTACACCCAGGAAGTTTTAGAAATTTTAGATCCTCCTCTGGGCAACTCCCTGTAGCTTTTTGTTACATCTGCTTCTCAAATTGTCCCCAAACAGAAGTGCATTCCACTTTAGCTTCCTGTTACCCATATATAATGTATTTTGTCAGCACATTGGCAGGGTCCACTGACACTGCTGAACCCCACACTGGGAAGTTGAGTCTGTGGAGTTGCCATTTTAAATCATATCAGGATAATTGTGGGGAATTGTAAATCATGGCTCCCAGTTGCCCAATGGCACTGCCAGCTAAGTCTGTGGCTGATATCTTCCAGCAATATGATATTAGGCATTTCTGATGTTCTTAAAATGGACTTGTAATGCAGAGGGTAGCACTGAATTTTAATTTACTTGGGATTAACATGCACAAAAACTGCTGAATGCTGTGAATGATAACTGAATGGAGGGAAATGCTTTTTTGATGTTGCTTACAAATACCTTGTGAGCAAGAAAGTATGATAACAGCTGTTGGGATAAATTATTAATTGTGCATTATTTGCTCAGCTCCAGTAATTCTTTCCAATATATCAGAAAACTGCTACTCTGGTTCTCCTTCTCTTTGTAAGTCATGCAAAGTAGGCTGTTTTCAAGGTACTGGGGCCAATGTTCTCGATGTGGAATTTTTCTCCAAATCGCTAAAACCCCCGAAGGACAATTCAATCAAAGGACTGCTTACTCAACAATCTCATTTAGGCATATATGAATTCGTTTGAGCATTTGGACCCAATGAAAATCAAATCAGCCAATATATGAACACATGAGATCAGTGGTGTGCAGTGAAATTTTTCACAGGGGAACATTTAGGGCCAGAGGCACTAGCTTGTGAGGGTGACATATGTGTGAGCATCACACCTCCCTCCCTAAGCAAGACAGAAGCTTCCCAGGCTTTGGGAAGGAGGCACCAGGCTTTAATACACCAATTTACCAGGAACATTTAGGGGATTAGCCTAAATGGGGAGATATAAGGATGCCTACCTTCCCAAATATATGTTTCTGTTATGGTGATGTTATGGACTGGCAGCATGCAGAGAAATGGTGGGAGGCATCAGCTGGGGAACCCCCAAGGGAAGAAAGCTCAAAGCCAGGGTACTGGTGGTGGAGCGGTGATGAGTGGTCAGAGAGAGAAGAGGGAGCAGACTGGGAGGAGAAGGTGTCAGAAGTTGAAGAGGCAACAGGGTATTGTGAGCAGGAAGCATCTGTGGAAGAAAGCAGTCCAGGAACAGAGGAAGAACAGGAAGTTGGAGAGGGGGAGGGCCAAGAGGCAGTGATGAAGCATACTGACTAATAAGCCAGTGGCTCTCCCCCTCCTGCTATGACCAGCTCCCCTCACCCTTGGTGCTTTCCTGAGCTATTTTGTTTCTTTGAATAAAGAGAGTTAATGTCAAGGCTGGAGTCAGATACAGGTTAGCATGAAGAAACAGTCAGTTGTCAGTGAAGTTGACTCTTTATTCAAGGAAATGATATACAACTCAGCAACACTTCCCAGTAGGTCTTATCCCTGTAGAGCAGTTGCCAGAACTAAAGGTCCCACCTTCCACCCTTTCTAAGGCTCCTCCCCTCCTAGGCCTAATGAGCACACCAACTTTTCCCGGTAGGAGATAGTTGGGAGGACTGAAGCCTTCCCACAGCTCCCTAAGTCGTCTCCTCTTCCTGCACTCTCTCTGTCTGGCCCTCAGGACTCCCAGGACTCTCCCACCTCTCCAGGACACAACTCTTGCAAGCCTTGCTCCATGCCTTCCTTGAATGCCTTTGCCTGGCTGGAATGTGTTCTTGAACTGTGATGGTGCCTCTTGCTTGCCTGGCTGGAAAGATACGTACGGGTGTGTGTGGAAATATCTGACTTTGTATGTGTGTATGAATGCATGTAGTCTACTGTACAAAGGTAAAATTGGATACACAGTCCCTGTCTGTTTTGCTACCTGTTCTTGCTATCCACTCCAGCAAGCCTGGTCTGCTTCCTTCAAAGCTCCTCTGTGAGTTCAGCCTCACCAAGACTGGACAGCAACATGAGCAGTTTCTTTCCTTTGAAAGGTGGCCTATACATTCCACTCAGTGCAGGGATGCCACCCAAAATAGCACTCCCACAGTGAGTTCTTCCTCACCCTACTGCAACATCTAGCATATAGGGTGTGGTGTTATTGAGTTGTGAGTTTCTCCTGCTCCCATCAGGCACGTCCAATGGCACAGAGCAGGAGCAAGGAATCTCGCAAGGTGATGTCACTAGACATCAAGGCTGGGAGCGGATGGCAGGAATTATGACATTTCTGACAGCATCCTTGTGGCATGTGTAATGCGTGGAATTTAGAGAGAAGACAGGTGGAAGATGAAGTAGGAAGTCTTGACAGCCAAGAAACCTGGAAGAGTCTGAGCCTCACCTCCAGACTGAACTCAGAAGCAGAAAGAAGTCCCCCAGGGAAGGATCTCAGATAGAACCAGGGATGCTTAAGGGATTTGGTTTCTGTGAGTTCCAGCGCAAGTTGACCTGATCTGCACCTTCTTGAGTAAAGCACAGATTGAAACAACTATCCTTTGGAATATGCACTTTTCTTCATTTTACAACACAGTTCTCCTTTCAAAAAGTACTGAAATGCTTTAAAAGCATATATTTTAAGGATAAAATATGTTTAGAATTTAAACATTAAGATTTTGAGGGTACTTGAACAAGAGTTTACATATGTATTTAAATATCAAGTTTTGTGTGGGTTAAAAATAATTTTTTGATTCATTTGGAAATGGGATGGAATAGATTAATGAATGAACACATGTGAAATGGACATGGGCCACAAATAGAGTGATCTAGCCATTCCTAGAAAGAGCCCTGGTGGTGGGTGAGTGATCACTAAGGGGAACTTTACCTCTATTGCCTATTTACCTCTATTCTTCTCACATTAACATGTTAAGAGCTGTCTAAAACCCGAGTTCATATTCATACCATTAATAAGTCATAACATGCACAACTGGAATACTTTTGAACATCAAAACAAAGGTTTTGCCTTTGATCCTGGAAACACAGAACATGACACCAGATTGCCCTATTTTACAGCTGTGGATGAATGTAAGAAATCTTTAAATACTGTAGACTGATTTTGTAGTGGATGAAGGCAGGTTTCTTTGGAGAAAATGAAGTTCTGGACACTCTGTATTGCAATTGAATTTTCCGTCAATATTAAATATAATATTGGTTTCTGAGTTTATATTTAATTTACTGTCTATTGACATTCAGAAAAACAGAGGCAGTGACAATATGGTTTGGAACCCTTAATTTACTTAGTCATTCTCTTCTGCCTGAAATTTGATTTTGAAACTCTGGTCATTCTTGGAAGAAACAGGGAAATTGTGTTGGAGAGTTTTCCCTTCCCTCTTTGAGAAAATTATTACAACAGGGGAAGATTTAACCCAACAATATTATTTTGCAATATTTTCATAGTCTGTGTGTCAGATTATTTCAATATATCACCATTGGACTTTTTCTCACTCCTATGATTGGATCAATCATGTAAAAAACAATTGTAACTGTACAATATTCAAACAGATCAGCTAAGAAAAGTGAGAGCAAAATGTAGCATTTTTGTGCTGTAGCATCAAACCATCAGAAACAAACAAACAAATAAACAAACAAAACCTCCTCCAAAGAGCATTACCATCCTCATATGTACAAATCTTAAGGCCTGTGCATGGTTTCACATTTTATCCTTTGGTTTGCAGTTCTTCTGTTTTAATTCAGGAAGGATTCAAGTCTATCATTAAACATTGGCCTGAGGCATTTTGCACAGTGTGTTCCACATCGCAATTGCCCATCCAGTGCTCTTCGTGAACCAACACTACATACCCCAGAATCCTCTACAATGCACAATAGGGTCCTCGTCAAGCAAGTCAAAGTCCTTGAAGCTAGACAGTCTGAAAACCACTGTTCTGAAACATCTGAGGAACAGATGGCAACCACCCCAGGGGAAGCCTGAGTTACCAAAGATCAAATCTATCAAAATCCTAATAGCTCTGATCCAGGGGCTCCTGTATATATGTGAGAGAGCTGATGCACGTGGAACATGTTCTGATGTCGAAGTGCATGGCTGTGGCAATGTTCATGATAGGTGGTTATGGTGGCTACCATTTCCTTAGGAGTTAATTAAATTTCCCACCAGAAAACAATCACCGTTTATAATTTTAAGGACATTTCCATGCTTGCTTGCTGCCCAGCCACTTAGCAATTTCACTATAAAGTTACCTGGCAATTTTGTCCGTGCAAGACATGGTGACCAGCTGCTCCCCCAATAACACGCCATCCCACATTTGCACCGCACTGGGATATCGGGCTGGAATGGTTCCTTCCCCAGATTCAATCTTCGTTCGAAGGTGCCCACGGTACTTTCTTACTATGTGCTTAATGCTGTTCACTGGAATGGATAAAGGAAAGAATAGAAAGGAAGTGTCATCAATGATACAACAGATCAAGAGCTTTTATATTTATCTTCTAAGGTGAACAGTGATGGGCCAAGTGGGAGCAGAAGGCAGCTGTAGCAGTGTCCTACTTCCTTCCCTCTCCATAAATACGAACTGGAATTTGCACATTACAGCTGTACCCTATACACATTTAGCAGTGACAAACCTAGACAGCATCTTAAAAAGCAGAGACATCACCTTGCCGACAAAGGTCCCTATTGTTAAAGCTATGGTTTTCCCAGTAGTGATGTATGGAAGTGAGAGCTGGACCATGAAGAAGGCTGATCGCCGAATAATTGATGCTTTTGAATTATGGTGCTGGAGGAGACTCTTGAGAGTCCCATGGACTGCAAGAAGATCAAACCTATCCATTCTGAAGGAAATCAGCCCTGAGTGCTCACTGGAAGGACAGATCCTGAAGCTGAGGCTCCAATACTTTGGCCGCCTCATGAGAAGAGAAGACTCCCTGGAAAAGACCCTGATGTTGGGAAAGATTGAGGGCACAAGGAGAAGGGGACAACGGAGGATGAGATGGTTGGATAGTGTTCTCGAAGCTACCAGCATGAGTTTGACCAAACTGCGGGAGGCAGTGGAAGACAGGAGTGCCTGGCGTGCTCTGGTCCATGGGGTCATGAAGTGTCAGACACGACTAAACAACAACAATACACATTTACAGGGGAATAAGCCCCATTGCATTCCACCAGGGATGGGCAACCTTACTCAGCCTGAGCAACCTTTTGGAGGCCACATTCTTGTGGTAGGTGGCGGCAAAGGCAAAGATGGGTGGAACAATGAAGAATACTTTTGTACAGTGGGTTTGTTTCTACTAGGGCTGGGCGATATCTGGTTTTCAGCATCGTGATATATCAGCAGCTAAACATTGCGATATACTGATATATGATGATGTCTGAAATTGGAGACTGGGCGTGCAGTTGAGGGAAGGAGCAGCCATGGATAATTTGCATGTGGCTGATATACACAGAAGCTCTATTTGCCTGGGCAAAAGTAGAATTAGTTGGCTCCAGCTACTGTTGGTCTCTCTGCCTTTTGCCCTATGGGTCCCAATGGACACTGCCTAATTCTCTTTTCCTGGATGCTTTAGGCTGTGATTTTGCACACTGAACTCATGGGACTGTTGCTGAGTAGACATGGATAGGATTGCATTGCCAGGCTGTATCCTGCAATTGGCTTCCTAGCTTCTGGCTCATTTGTGTCAGATGCTGCCCGCTGTGCAGGATACGTCCTGAGAAAAGGCAAAGCACCTTTTCTGCCTTTGCCACAATTGCAGGTGTCAGCCGTGCAGACTGAGCACAGCATCCCCAGTTGGCCTGCCATGCTACCATCCTGCTCACATCTGGATGCATGCTGAGGATTGGAACGGCTGGACCAGTGCTGTTTATTTCAGGAATAAGTGCCCTCTGGTGGAAAGCTTTCAGATGTTCCATTACCTTGCCTAATTTTCTCCTTGTTTCATCCTTACCAACAAAGAACCTCATAGAGGCTTTACGTAAACCATGCCTCTCCTTTTTCTAACCTTGACTGGCCTACTCTTTGATTTTTCAGATCTGAAGTCCTCAAATTGCAACCAAAGCACTGCACTTCCTTCTGTATTTCAAAGCTTGAAAATTAGAAATGGCAGAAGGGAGACATACACACACAGACATACCCACAGATGGAAGGCGCTACCTGAAAATACCAGCAATTCCAGGACAGGGTTGAATACACTGCAATTTGCATGACTTTGATTATACTAAGTAAATGTTAGCTGACAAGGATCAAAGCCTGAGCAAGGTGCATTGACAGGCATAATTACCAAATGCAAACGGATTCAGACACAAATAAGAGCCTGCTCTTGACAGGCATTCTGCAAACTTCACTCCTATTCCAGGCAGATTTCGGGAACATCTGAGACCTACTTTTACATGTTCATTTGTTTGGGATGGAAAGAAAACCCATAGGGTCACCAAGCCCAACCGCCTGCCCTAAGGCAAGATTCTTCAAGGCACATTAGTCAGCCTGCCAAAGATTAGCCCACATCATGCAGACCGCACCATGCCACCCACATGCAGATTGAAAGAGCGAAGACAGGGCACACCATTGAGATGTGCACAGAGAACAGAACCTTCATGCAGTTCAAGCAAATGAGCCAGGTGGACTGCAGCTTGAAACTAAACAATTAAGACTTCTGTGATGGGAGTAACGGATCACTCGTTCCTAACAGTAAAAACTGCACTTCTTACTGCATTTGTGCAGTTGCATGTAGAAAGCAATGTCCACAGTCCCAGAGACTTGCCCAGAATGCACCACTGCCTTGGACACCACCTGACAGTACAATCAATGGAGCCTATGTGATTGAGAGGTTCAGGTTTGGGCTTGGACATAGTCAGCCCTCTCAGTAGCCTGAGAAGCCATGTACAAAATATGTCAAAAAGAGCAAACTGATGTTGAATTCCAGCATTTTAGGACCAAAAGCTTTGGACCAGCTCTGGCCAGCAGACCACTTTCTACCAGCTAATGGGCACCTCATTTCCCGTTACAGTCATACCTCTTGTTACGTTCGGTTCAGGTTACATCTTTTCAGGTTGCGACCCGGAAGTACTGGAAAGGGTTACTTCCAAGTTTCGCCGCTTGCGCAGGCGCTCAAAATGATGTCACGTGCATGTGCAGAAGCGGCGAATCGTGACCCACGCACGCGCAGGTTGCCTTCTGCTCATGATGCGAACGGGGCTCCGGAATGGATCCCGTTCACAACCAGAGGTACCACTGTACTTGTTATTTAACTGTTATTTTGGGTTCAGCTTCTTTAAAAAGGCACACCTCTCAACATTTATTTACTCATCCACTGGTAAGCCACAAGCTCCTGCCGGCTGCTGCTCTCTTCTTCAATTTGATCCGAGCCTCTGTGGCTGTTAAGTCTTCCTAATTTTTGCATCGCTTATTCTCCCCCTTGATTATCTTTGCTAATTGCCGCGGGGAGGGGAAGGGAGGAGGTAGGAAGGAGCAGGAGGGAGGGAGGGAGAAGTCAGCTGAAGATGCTACTTCATCCGGAACAAGATGTCAACCCGACCCCAGCATTAGAGAGGGCCAATTTAAAAATCATTTGGAGTGGGTTTATGATGTGTGCCTGACTAGACATTAGATGTGTAAATCACTGCTCAGAGCGTCAGAGAAAAGGGAAGAAGGAAGTGCGGAATTATTAGTATCAATTTTGATCCTTTGAATGTATAGAGATAAATCCTCCCCTGCCCCCCCCCGTTCCTTTCCTTTCTCTTTTTATATATAAAAAAATCTAAAATGCAATATACCGTAAGTTCAATTATTTTTGCAATGATTTGCAACTAGTCAGCCTTTGTGTTATGACAGACGATGGATTTTTTTAGTAAAAAGCAAATTAAAAATTCTCCACTCCCCCACCTTAAAAAAAAAAAAATTGCTGGAAATGAATGGTGATTAAACAGAATCACAAGAGTAAAAACCTGTCTGAAATTTACGTGTGGCTGCCTCAGAAGTTCATTTTCTATTTCTCTGCTTCACTGCATGCTACTCCCCCACCATGAAGGGGGGGGTGAGGCCTCTTGCACCCTCCCTTTTATACTCGCTTCTCAGTTCATTACGATAGTTTGTTTATAAAGGGTTGATAGAGCGCTTGGAAACAAAAGCGAGTTCAAACGGCAATGAATTCCACTAATCCTTCGGATATGCATTTGTAATAGGGCTGGAACCTGCAAGCAGATGTCAACAAGGCATTACGTTGACTAATTGGTGAAGGACAATTTTAATAGGTAGGGATTCAAGCTGAGGGCACAATTTTGGTGCTCTTAGCATTGTTATAATACAGTGGAGTGTGAATTCCAGAGAGCTAACCTTGATAAAGATAAATAAAATAAAAAAATGAAGAAAAATGTAAAGAAAAAGAAAGCCCAACAAGTACTTCTCTGGTATCTTATACCTAGGGCTTGCCATACGTCTGGAAAATTCCAGACATGTACGGAAATTGGATGCCTAAATTGGCTTCCAGGGGGATTTTTTTTTTAATGTTAAGAGATCTCCAGAATTTCCTGAATGTATGGCAACCCGTTGTTTTTTTTGGGTGTGTGTGTTTCTGTCCCACCGCTTTTGTTTCATTTTTTAAAATTCAAACAATTTCTAGGGGAGGCTACACCTCGGCGGCACTGGAGTGATGAGAGGGCTGTGTTGGAGAAAGGGGTGCAATAGGGTCTGTCCGTTTTCAGGTTTTTCTGGGGGGCGTGGTTCTGTGTTTTTTTTTTTAAATAAAAAAAAATTGCATGGTGAAAATTCCTTTCTTTCCCTGCTCGAAGAAGAATCAGCTCTTGGAGATGCTGGCGACGGCAGGGGGTGGGTGGGTTTGTTTGCTTGTTTTTAGAGGTTTCCTTAAAATAGCTCAACTTTTTGAAATATGACAAGCCTACCTTATACCTTAAACAGTGCGTTCAGACATATGCTTTTGTGGAGTAGAACCGGTTTCAATTTTGCCATTTTCATGCGTTTGATGAAGTGTTTTTCACCCAAAGTGAAAAACAGCAAGGCTGTGTCCTTAACCTCACAGTTGTACTTGAAGACTGAAAATAACAATACAATGTGATATTTTCTGAAGTTTAGCCTTTCCCCTTTCTTCCAAATTGTTTGGTCTCTTTAGTAATCTGTTTTAAATGTCTGCTCTGCTTTTGGGAGTGCAGTCCCATTATGTGTTTTACAAGCTAGTCTCTGACCGTAACAATAAATTATTATTATTATTAGTAGTAATTTGTCATTTCTGGGTCTGGATTATAACAGAATGTCTGAAGTAGAAAACACACAAATTAATCAGAGGAATTCAGATTCTGCACAGGTGGTTTGCTTGGAGATACCAATCAAAGCAAGAGCAGCTTGAAGATTTCAAGAGCATTATTTTTAATTGCTAATTGCGTTGCTCATCTAAAATTAGCACTTGAGCACCTCCATTTTGAAGGCGTTGCAGGGCCCATAGGGCAAAGCATGGACACCTGATGGGAAGAGAGAGAGAAGCACCTCAATTAAACAAGCTTAAAAATCCTGGCTGCCATTTTGTATTTACGCTTCCAAAATGAATGCCGAGAAGCACAGAGGCATAACGGAATGCAACAATATAGTTTTACCTATAATTCATTGAGGATTAGGCTCTCTATGGCTGCTAGGCATGAGGGCTACATTACGACATCCAGGATCTGAAACGGCATGCCTCTGAAAACCAGAGGTATTCGATTATTTAGGAGTAAGTTTCTGGCAGTAAGAGCTGTTCGATAGTGGAACAGTCTCCCTCAAAAGTTGGTGGAATCTCCTTCATTGGAGGCTCTTAAACAGAGGCTGGGTGGCTGCCCATCTGCCAGGGATTTTTTTAGATACGGCTCTTGCATTGGACTTCCAACTCTACAGCTCTGATTCTACTCCAGTTGCTGTTGTGTTTATGTCCTGGTTGTGGGTTTCCCATTGGCATCTGGTTGGCCACTGTTGAAAACACTATGCTGGACTAAATATATTGGATTTTGGTCTGCTCTTCTTATAGTCACACAACAGAGAGGCGCAAACACAGCTGGAGAGAGAGAGAGAGAGAGAGAGAGAGAGAGAGAGAGAGAAAACAAGAACAAAAGCCAGGACTCGAAGGAGACTCTCCACTATTCACATAAGGTCTGGCCAAATTTGTGTACTAGATACAGCGTTTCAGATACTGTGGCTCTCCTGTGCCATTTGTGCTGCAGCGCTCAAAGGGAGTATGACTATACATTCCATAATATGCCATGCGTTCACTGTAGCAAGATGCCCACAGTGGGAAACTCATGGGCTGGTCACACATAGGGTACTTTGGGTTTTCTGTGCTTTGGCTGGTATCTCTTCACCCTGCTCCCCCCCCATCCACCTACCCACACTGATGCACATAAGATGAGTAACCTCTGTGTGACCAGCTTGGAAACTTAGGTTTCTGCTTCCCTATATTAAACTACAAACTTTTTCATCATTCTGACACATTTAAATAAAGGGTTTGGGGCAGTGATTTAAAGCATTTTAGCATACATAAGGTAAAAGGTAAAAAAAGGTAAAGGGCCCCTGGATGGTTACATCCAGTCAAAGGTGACTATGGGGTTGTGGTGTTCATCTCGCTTTCAGGCTGAGGGAGCTGGCATTTGTCCATAGACAGCTTCCTGGGCCAGCATGACTAAACCGCTACTGGCGCAATGGGACACTGACGGAAACCAGAGTGCACAGAAATGCCGTTTACCTTCCTGCCACAGCAGTACCTATTTATCTACTTGCACTGGTGTGCTTTTGGACTGCTAGGTTGGCAGGAGCTGGGACAGAGCAATGGAGCTCACCCCATTGCAGTGATTTGAACCACCGACCTTCTGATTGGTAAGCCCAAGAGGCTCAGTGGTTTAGACCACAGCGCTGCCCGTGTCCCATTTACCTTTAGCATACATACCTGGAAAGACTTTCCTCCTTATCTATTTTTATTCTGAAATGGTACTGTAACATGGAATGAACAATGAGCCTTATCAAATTACAAGTAACCTTGTATGTTTTTTCAATAGTCCAAAAAAGGAACCTTTGCTGAGGGGCTTTGTTGCTAGCAAACTTATTTTGAATCAAAATTAACGGAGGTTAATGTCAAATGACCAACTAAAACTTTAATTGATAAATGTATTGATTCAACAGGCGGGCAGCCCTACTGTTTATGCCAGAGAGCCTGTGGCAGACATGTCTATTTGTGTGCTTCCTTGAGAGACATGTTTCTGTGCAGTGTGGCCCCCTGCTAGCTCTCTTCTGGGGGAGGAAGAATCCTGACTCTGTGCCTCACCCTCAGATTACCTACAAACCCAACGACCCAGATGTCGTGGCTGCATGCCGATCCTGTTGCGATGGAAGCACTACAGAAATGTGTCTGCCTCACAACTCCAGCACAGCTGTAGGTTAATAGGCAAGCAGGAAGAAGACCACATGCAGAGAAGATGCAATGGTGTGTTTCAGACCTAACGGGACTGTGGGATAAAACGGGAGCTGGGCTATCAGGAAGTCAATGGCACAAGGCAAGACAACATGTTAGCAAAAGATAGAAAAAGCAGCCTGGGGGGAAGACAGCAGAGGCAGCCTCAGGGCAGACTTGATTTGCCTGCTTCTGCTGGTCTGTCTAGAACAGCAAAAAATGCAGGCTATGGAAGAAAAATGAACCGAGAGCAAAAGGGGTGGAAAAAGGGGAAGACCTTGGCTGAGTTTTCTCATGTAAAAAGTTGAGGAATCAAGTTTCCCCCTTGGAAAAACTTCTTCATCTTTTCCAAAGTCTGTGATTGGAAGAGTTTCAAAAACACACCTAAAAAGTGTACTATTGCTGTTGTCATGTACATACACTATCAGGTCACATACCGCCTCATAGAGAAGCACTAGGAGAAAGAGGTCCCTCTTCTAAGCTAACTCTCAAAAAGGAAAGCAACAGCGAGACAGGAGGGAGTGGAGGAAGCAAGAAAAACAAAACAAGGGATAATGTGAGCAAATGCACTTGGGCTTTGATTCATCTGAGAATGAGGACTAAGCCAGCAGCTTCCTGGGAAAAAAAGCTGGGTTTCGAGGAGGGAGTTGAAAGAAGGTGCCGTAGGTGGTTTTAGAGGGCATTTCAGGCATAATGGACAAAGAGGAGGAGAATGGGGCAGATCAAAGCTCAAATAACTTTGGAACAAACTTTGCATAACATAATACAAAGCAGTTCTGTACTTCAGTGCAGAGACACCTATATGTCCCCTCTGGGCATGCTGGGATCACGTTACTGGCTTTGGCAGGCAGAATTCCACTAGCTGCGCATATGGGAATAGGCATATATAACGCTCATAAATTTAGAGAGGGCAGAGGAGTGGCCTAGAGCTTTGACAGCTGGTAAGGGCAGAGGTAATGCTGATTCTATCTTGACTGTGTTCCTGAGATTTGGAGCCAATTATTGGAGTATACATGCTTGCTTTCTCCACCAACTTCTTCCAGGTCTAGCTCACCCTTCTTCTGCATTCTGGCATTCACTGTGAATAACATTAACCAGGGTTCTTGTTTAACTAGAACCAGAAACCAGAACTTAATGTTGGTTTAGGACCCTGATACAAGAAGAAACCTATTTAGGATTAACCACCATTAAGGTTGATGGGGTGAGAGAAGGGAGCACGGATTGCTTGTCTCCAGATTCCTTTGCATCAGCTGTAAATCTGGTCAGATCTGCCCATGTGCTTTCAGATCCTTGCTGGCTTTCCCAGAGGCTAACTGTGCTTAACAGAAATCACAACGGAGGTTCTTACTCCCCACATTCCCAAGGAGAGGTCCACAGCATCTGTACCACTGAAGCTTCTGAGTCCCACATAAAATGCTTGGCAGAGGTTACCAAGGCATGGATGACAGAGGCGAGACATATATTTTCTGTGTTGAGTGCAAAGGCCAAACAACGCATTCTATGGAAGATCCTTCATCAGATTTACCAACTTCTTCAAAGACGTAGAAAAGCAGCCACATGGAGACCTGAACTGGATCAGGGTTGCAGTGCCATTTCTTCACTCAAAATTGCCCCCAGCCCCAGGAACTATGGGGATAATATGGGCAACTGTAACCCGCTCCCTACATGTGGATGATTATCCTCTTTGGCCAAGATCCAGTGATGGCTCCTTTATTGCTGCTTTCAATTAAAACATGAAGAAATACACAGATATCCCACACAACAAGTGGGATTGGTATGGAAAGTGTTATACAAATGTTAATAGATAACTAAAGCAGGGGGGGGGGTTCAATTTGTCCAAGCTGGCTACAGCTGATGTGAATTAGAGTCCAGAAACATCTGGAGGCACCATATTGGCATTCTCATGGTAATATAGGACTACGAGCTGCTGCTTTACTTGCTATGCTTTAGTACTGTGATTTTAGCTGAGTTTAGTGTTTTTGTAGTAGCATGACAATGATTAATAACAAACGAACATATGATACCCATGGTTAAGAAATCAAGAGCTGGCTTGGTTAGGCTTGTCAACAGCTGAATTAACTGCATTTAACATTAGTAAGGGTTAATAAGGGTTCCCCAGAATTAACTGTACTTAGCATTAAAGAAAGGTTTCCCTTGACTTAGGATCTGCAAGCTCCTTTGAACTGTTGTTTCAGATCTTAGTTAGGGGTGAAGTCTAGTTAACTGGGGTTAATGCTGGCGCTGATTAACTGCTTAACGGTGGTTAAGATGGCAGGGCGCGAATTTATTCCAGGGAAGGCAAAGAACTTGCAAAGAGCGAGTTTGTCCCTGAAGCTGGCTCCCAGTTCCTTAACCACTATTAAGAGGGAGCCCGTATTATTTCTATACAGGCCCATTGAGAGAGGTGTAACCATTGTATCATTTTCATAGTCAGCCATCATCTACTTAACAGGGAAACAGAGAAGGAAAACATTAAGGGAATCAAAAAAAGGTGGGGAAAGAAAAGCTGAAATGAAACCAGGGAAGTACAGTTCTTACAGTCTGTTGTGATTTCATAGGGGGAGTTGAGGCGTGCGTCTCCACAGGGCGAAGTGCTCACGTACAGATGGAACAGAATGTTCTCTTTTAGCCTGTAGCCTCCCTCTTTTAACCGCACGAAGATTGATCGCTCGCCGTCTTCTTGTCGTTTGCTAGGATCATAGAGAAAGGTTGCAGGTCATTTGTTACATTCCGAATCAGAACTAATTCTGCTCTCCCTATGGGATAGCTCGCAGGCTCTTTGTTGTATTTTCTTCCCTTATAATACCTTGTATCGCAGCATCTCTCTAGGTAATGCTTGTATGATCTCCACCGTGTCTGAGTTTAAAGGTCCAACAATTTAAAACAGCCGTACAGTAAAATAAAATCAGAATCAAAATATGTTATCAGAATATTGTCATTATTTATCAGTGCAAAAAATAATAATGAAATAATTGGTTCTGTATCCAGAAAAGGATCAAAGAAGGAAGAGTCAAAAGCTTGGGTGTGTTTCAACTCTCTCTTTGGCAGCAACAAAAAGAGAGTGACTGGTGCCAGTACTATTATATAGTGAAGTTTCTAAATATTCAGTGCTTTACTGTGTTTTTAATATTTTGTTGGGAGCTGCCAAGCGTGACTGGGGAAACCTAATCAGATGGGTGGCATATAAATAATAAAATGATCATTTTACTTAACAGTTGCTGGAAAAAAGAGTCTTTTTTCAACAAAATGATGGGGAATAGCAAATGAATTCTCCCTTTTTGTTTATATTTGGTGAGTAATACTATCATTAAGAGAACCGCTAACTATTATTTTATAACTGGAAAGCTGCAATCCTATACGCAGGTGGTACAACTACTTTGTATTGCTATGAGCTTGTTCCAAATTGTATTGCTTAATGGATTTTTTGTTTTGTTTTGTTTTTATTTACCGTATATGCTACTGTGTTTTTGATAGTATAGTGATTGTAATGTTTGTTAACTTTTAATGCTGTCGTTATTGTGAGGCACTTTGATCTCAATGCTTGTTGCTGGAAAAGCGGAATTCAAATATTAAAATCAAATCAATTCATACAGCAGTTTATTCCATGTCCCTGTTCATTTCCTCATTATATTTGCATTATGTAAAAGCCACTTCCAGAAAATGAATGGAATCTGGTACATGTTTAACACTCATTTCTGTGTTATTTGATTCCAGAAAAATAAATAAACCATGGGAGTTAAGGTAAGGTTACCAGATTCTTTTCAATGAATCCGGGGACACTTTTCAACTTCAATGGATTTTGTATGGGGACTGATTTGCAAATCCAGGGACTGTCCCCGGGAAATGGGGACATCTGGTAACCTTAAGTTAAGGGGTGAAATTTGAGGCAATATATTTGCATACAGTTCTTTCCTGCTGTTTTCAAGGGGAAATCATGGGGGAATAGAATCACTCTTATGCGGAAAGGGCCAAGGCATATCATTGTTGTTCAATGATATTGTCAAAGTTCATTGGTATGATTGAACTTTAGTGTGACATGCTGGAATACTGGTCAAATAGCCACAGTTCCGTACTGTAGTGTGAAAGGAACATTAGAAAATGGAAAAGGAGCACTAGCATTATAATTAGAAAAACAAACACACTATTCTCTACCTCAGAATGCAACCTTAAAGGTAAAGGTAAAGCGACCCCTGACCATTAGGTCCAGTTGTGACCGACTCTGGGGTTGCGGCGCTCATCTCGCTTTATTGGCCGAGGGAGCTGGCGTACAGCTTCCGGGTCATGTGGCCAGCATGACTAAGCCACTTCTGGTGAACCAGGAAACGCTGTTCACCTTCCCACCGGAGCGGTACCTATTTATCTACTTGCACTTTGACGTGCTTTTGAACTGCTAGGTTGACAGGAGCAGGGACCGGGAGCTCACCGCTGACCTTCTGACCAGCAAGTCCTAGGCTCTGTGTTTTAACCCACAGTGCAGTGAACATACACAGGATTGTGCTGTTTATGTTTTCTTAAGTTATGGTCAAAGACTGAGGCTGGAGAAACAATATTAACTCCACTCTGAAAGCTAGTATGAATGGAAATGCAACATGTCGAAAGTTTAAAGCTGTCAGTTAAGACAACGTTGGCACATGTCGAGATTTTAGTCTTCATTAATTCACTTTTTGTGTGCATGGCAAGATTGCTACTTCTTTTTGACAATATGGTTTTATTCCAACCGTCTTTTGCTAAGGAGATGATTATTATTTTTTTTGAGCTAGAGAATTTCTGAATTTTCTGACCATCAAATCAACCATCGCGTTATTATCACTGTTCACAGATTTAAGCGGGATTAGAGAAAAATAAATGGTTTGAAGTTTGGTGCCCAACATTCTGGAATGACAGATAAATCTGAAACATTTTCAAGAAGCACACCTTTGCCTACAGCTTATAAAAGGCTGAAGGTTTTGGCTTACTTCTCAATCACCACTCCAATTTCAGAATAACTTTTTGGGCAGATTGGAAAACTGAGAAACAAAACACTAGCATGTATTTCCATGTTGGCCATGGAGGGGAGAGGGGGGTCTCCTTGTCTACAGCCACCATGGAAGCCCAGGCTACTAACATCCCAACAAACTAGTTCTTTCCCAGACTTCTAATTTTGGGAGACTTGTTTACAAGTTAGGGTAGATTTGTGTACCTACGGGACCGCCTCTCCTAGTATGCCCCGCAGAGGACCTTAAGGCCCACAAATGACAACATTTTGGAGGTCCCAGGTCGCAAGGTAGTTAGATTGGTCTCAACTAGGGCCAGGGCCTTTTCCGTACTGGCCCATAGCTGTCAACTTTTCTCTTTTCTTGTGAGGAATCCTATTCAGAATAAGGGAATTTCCCTTAAAAAAAGGGAAAAGTTGACAGCTATGTACTAGCCCCGACTTGGTGGAACGCTCTGTCACAAGAGACTAGGGCCCTGCGGGACTTGACATCTTTCCGCAGGGCCTGCAAGACAGAGCTGTTCCGCCTGGCCTTTGGTTTGGACTCAGTCTGACCCTTATGTTTCCCTCCCCTTATGGTTTTGATCTATGGGCTACTTTTTAAATAAGGCTGCATTTTAAATTGCATTTTAACCTGTATTTTAAATTGGTTCCCCCCCCTATTATGTTTTTACTGTAATTTTACTGGCGTTAGCCACCCTGAGCCCGGCTCTAGCTGGGGAGGGCGGGGTATAAATAAAAGTTATTATTATTATTATTATTATTATTATTATTATTATTATTGTTATTATTATTAGGATAGATCCACACAACCATATTTTGCATACAATGAGCTAATTTTGGAAATCGTTTTGTGTCGGGAGCCTTGGCCAGCTCAAGTCACATACAATCCAAGTGTCCCGATTTTCTAGGGACAGTCCCAGAATTACGAAATACATCCCAGGTTCTGATTTGATCCAGGAATGTCCCTGTTTCCCCTGCCAGTGATGCTGCTGAGCTCAGGGAGGAGGATGAGCCGGAGCTTTTCCAGAGCAACAGTGGTGGCAGCAAGGGAGCATACCATTGCATCTCGATGGCCGCCGCCACTGGCCTCCTTCCTTGGGCAGCTCATAGCGGCTGCTGGAGAGTGGGCAAGGAGGAGGAGAAGCTGCAGCCGCCGTTGGCAAACCACTGGGCCTTAGTAACTGCTGAAGGATGCTATGCACTGACTCTGGACTTCTCTGGAAATACCCTTGGTGCAGTATTCCCAGCTCCTCAAGTTGAAAAACACAAACACGCATGAACCAAGAATGCGTGTGTAAATATAGTTATGATTATATACAGTGGTACCTCTGGTTAAGAACTTAATTCGTTCTGGAGGTCTATTCTTAACCTGAAACTGTTCTTAACCTGAGGCACCACTTTAGCTAAGGGGGCCTCCCGCTGCTGCCACGTGATTTCTGTTCTCATCCTGAAGTAAAGTTCTTAACCTGAGGTACTACTTCCGGGTTAGCGGAGTGTATAACCTGAAATGTTTGTAACATGAGGTACCACTGTATGGTAATTCCACCCCGCCCCCGGAAACCTTTCTTACTTTCTGCACTCTCTCTTTTTATTTATTTTTTTAAGACCAAATGATTATGCAGGAATAGCTGGTAAATCTATTTCTCCTTGTACATGGGTTGAGACCCTAACACACCTATTCAAAGCAAAATAAAGACTCAGCCCACCTTTCACAAGTTTATAGCACACCCAACATACATTCAAAGCACAATCCTTCCCCCCAAAGATTGCTGGGAGCTGTAGTTTCTCTCCTCTTAGAGCTATGATTTCCAGTACCCTTAACCAACCACAGCTCCCAGGATTCTTTGTGAAAAGACGCACGCTTCAAAAGTTCATAGGACAAGCTTTAAATATCTGGTGCAGATCTACCTTGTGGTGCACATTTATTTTCCAGCAGGTGTAGGGATACTCTCTAGCATGAGAAGTGGACTTCAGGTTCATAGGTCTGATTAACAGGAATTTTTCCTGTCTGTCTAGGACAGGCATCCCCAAACTTGGCCCTCCAGATGTTTTGGGACTACAACTCCCATCATCCCTGACCACTGATCCTGTTAGCTAGGGATGATGGGAGTTGTAGTTCCAAAAGATCTGGAGGGCTGAGTTTGCCTATGCCTGGTCTGGGAGGTTTTTTCTCACACTGATAGATTTCACCCACATTCTCTTTTTCCCCAGGCTGCTGGTTGCTCTTTTCCTTCTAACTCTGAATGCATCTCTCTCTCTCTCTCTCTCTCTCTCTCTCTCTCTCTCTCTCTCTCTCTTCCACAAGCACAATCAAAAACCCTCACCAGCGCCTTGTGTTTGCTTTCGACTAGCCTGCCTTCCAGCCCGAGCCTCTACCTCCTCCACAGCCTGCCTGCTGTTAAAACCGTTTGGCTGTCACTCTTCCATGCTTTGCTTGTTTTGTCGGTTTTTGATGCTACGATGCGTTTTCTGTCGAGTGAAATTTACAGGCACATTACCCTGCTTGACAGGAACGCTGAGCCACTAGGATCTCCTGAGGAGAGGGTGGACGCCTGCAGCTCTCTCATTTGCCTGCCACCTTCTGTGAAATCTCCCAACCACTTTAATTGCATTATCACCCTGCCACAAAACCCCCAGAACAATCGAGTACCTGAAAAATCCTGCCACTCAGGAGCTTTAAAGCAAAAATCCTCCCCCCTTCCTCATTTGGATGGAATGGCAAAGCAGAATCAACTGGGAACTGAGGGGGACCATGAAAGTGTCACACATTGCCTTGTATTATTAGGCTAAGCTGTGCTATTGAGATAACCTGGTGGTATTTAACAGCAGGGATGGAGAGGTAAGTTTTTAAGGACTCAGTTCTGTAGAAGTATAGTTACTTATCTTCCTGGATAAAATGGAGCGATGGCACAGCTTCCTCCTTGTAGTATTTCCTCCCACCCACTGTTTACTCCTGAAAGGTGAAAATAAAGAAAACCTTGCTTTGTCAACTGATGCTAAAGTCTTGGGCAAAACCACTCAGAACCCCTGAACATGTTACCACATGTCAATGGGCAGAGATGGCCTAGTGTTCATTGCTGTGTTTCATTTTGTCAACATCCTTCAGCCCTGTATACTTGAAGGAGTGTCTCCACTCCTGTCGTTCAGCCCAGACACCAAAATTCAGCTCTGAGGGCCTTCTGGCAGTTCCCTCACTGCGAGAAATAAGGTTACAGGGAACCAAGCAGAGGGCCTTCTCGGTAGTGGTGCCTGCCCTGTGGAACACCCACCCATCAGATGTCAAAGAAATAAACAACTATCTGACTTTTAGAAGACATCTGAAGGCAGCCCTGTTTAGGGAAGTTTTTAATGTTTGATGTTTTACTCTGCTTAATGTTTTAATTTGTTGGAAGCTGCCCAGAGTGGCTGGGGAGACTCAGTCAGATGGGTGGCATATAAATAATAAATTGTTGTTAAAATAAGGCCGCCCTGCTTCATGAGATAAGACAGATGCCTCCCCCATTTTTGTGCCTAGTCTTTAGAATGGTCACTTATACATTGCTCAAAAAGAGGAAACGTGTCACCAAAAGTGAGCACATATTTGCATAATATTTGCATAAATTAATATAGGTATGTTTCCTTAGATATGTATGAAAGCAGTGGTATACTCAATTTGCCTCTGAATCTGAAGGTGGTCTCCATATATTTATCTGAAAACCACGAATGCTTGGGGCCACAAATGACTCTGTCTTGCGGCAGTGAGTTCCATAAATTAATTGTGCTTATTTTGAAAATACTGCCTGAAGAGAAATGAGAAGGATGTGGGCAAGAGGAAGGGGAGGGACAGCCTTGAGACACTTTTGCCATCCTTTCACTATGAGTAGAAATTCTGCTCAACTTTACTCTGAAACATGCCCCACTATTTTTGAGCTAAACCCCAAAGACCTGATCAACATCATGTGTGAACAAGGCATAAAAAGGATTACCGTGTTGTGGAAGGGAAGGGAACTTAGCTTTGCAGTCATTTCAACTCAGAAGGTACTGGGGGTAGGCAGAATTTGTGTGTATTTGTGTGTGTGTGTGTAGTTCAATAGAGCAGAGGCATCGGCTCCTGGTTAAATCAAGTGTGTGTGTGAGAGAGCCATCTGTAGAAGTTGTTGTAAACAGGGTTTTGTGTTGCTCTGAGAATTCGCTACACAAAAGGAATGTATCATCGATCCAAATAACATAATAACGTAACCGAATGTGCTGTGGAGATAGATCAATACGGAGCTTAAGATACAGTGATTGCACTTCTGTCTTCAGGGACTAGGATGCCATTCTTAACACAAAGCAAGCACAGGGACTGCTAAGCAGAAAAACATAATAATTTAATGTACACCCAAAAATGAAAAAATGAAATAAAATGCAGAGACTATAAGAGACAGTGTCAGTTACGGCCGATCTCTTTCTGGTTCTCGCTTTTTACTCTCTTTCTTTCAAGTTATGACCACTTGCTCTGTTACTGACATGCCACATTTCATCAATGCCCAGATGGAACAGTGATGCAAAAAAGAAAAACACCACAATTACTGAATTTTTCACATACAGTGATACCTCGGGTTACATACGCTTCAGGTTACATACACTTCAGGTTACAGACTCCGCTAACCCAGAAATAGTGCCTCGGGTTAAGAACTTTGCTTCAGGATGAGAACAGAAATCGTGCGGCGGCAGCAGGAGGCCCCATTAGCTAAAGTGGTGCTTCAGGTTAAGAACAGTTTCAGGTTAAGAACTGACCTCCGGAACGAATTAAGTACGTAACCAGAGGTACCACTGTATTTACAGGTACAGCCCAACATGGACTCCTCCCTGTTTGCAGAGTGAAGAGCTTCTTTCACAAAACCCAGGGATTAATTTGAACTTTTGGCTCACCAGGAAGCTTCCTCACAAGGGAGTGTGGCCCTCAGGCTGAAAGAAGTTATCTACCTCTTGCCCAGAGGTTTTCCCGTGACTATGATATAAATAACCAATGTACATAACTAGCTGCATTCAAGCATTTAATATCACATAGTTTGGCCCTTAGATTCAGGGTGAGCCAAACCGGCTGAAGGGCCAAACTACAGAGGGAAAGGCATTCGTGACCGAGCGACGTCTAGGAAAAGCTAATTCTCCCTTTGTTTCCAGCCCTGTGACATTTATTGTCAGACAGAGGGAGCACTACGGTATCCTGTTTGGATTCCAGGGTGACTGTCTGCTTCACGCACCAACGGGCAGCTCTTTTAAGACCCAACAAACGTATTAATGATCAACAGTATACAAGAGAGCGTGTTCATCGTAAATAACCTTCCCCAGGATGACTCAGCAGCTGCGAAGGAGGAAAATGCCCGTAATGAGAAGACGGCTAGTCTTTCATTCGCTGGTCATTTACTGCTATTATCAGGCCTGTGTTTAAAGCATTCATCAAAAACAACCAAGAGTGCTTCGTGAAACACGGCTTTGTGATTAAAATCTAATAGCTGCTGGAAGAAAATAGGCTGGCATAAAGTGTCTCTCGACTAAATCCGACTCCCTGTGTAGAGTTATTTGGCTGCATGTCAACAACCTGAAAACATATACATGCGACGCTGGCCCAATACCTTTTGGCACCTGAGGCGAGCCACAAAATGCCCACCACCACCACCACCACCACCACCACCAGGGAGGAAGATGGGAGTGAAGATCTACAGATGGAACAGAAGGGGAATAAAGATCATATTGGAAATGGTTGAAGTGGGAATCAAAGGCCGCCACTGGGTGGGGGAAAGGGCCCCATTCTGAATCACACCTGGCAGGTGCAGAAGCCAGGAGACCCCAGAGGGAAGCCCCACCATTTCTTCCCTATAGGTGGGAGGAGACCAATAGCACCTCACAGAATCAGGAGGCGCTGTCGAGGAGGTACAAAGAAGTGCACTGCAGCCATCACTACTACTACATGTCCTAAACCCCTGGCCTACCTGGCGGCAAGTCAGTAGGTCAAGCCCCCAGTCCAGGGTCAGTCCACGTGTCCAAAGTCCAAACTGGAGCACAGCCCCGCAGAGATACTGGAGCATCAAAGCTGAGGTCCATCAACATGGGCAGTTGAGCAAACTCAGCTCTGCTGACCTTTTGTACTTTGCGTGCTGATTGCAACATCTGGACTTGATGAAGCAGGTGACTCTCATCTGCTCCAAGCCTCTTCCCAGAGCTAGCCAGCCCCACCTGGCCAGCTAGGGAGCTGGGCTGTGGGCCCTTGCTTGCCTCAGCCTACTGGAGCGCCACTCTCACTGCTCCCTATGCCTCAGAGTCCACCGTGTTTGTGGAGACACCCTCTGGCTCTGGAGATGGGTCTTGCTGCTCTGCTTCCTGTGCACTGACCCCCATCCCCTCAACATCCTCTGCCACCCTCTGAGTACTTCCTACGTCAACCTCTCCTTCCCCATCTCCACCTTGCCCTGGTGTGTCCCAGTCTCAGCTACACCCCTCACTGGGATCCTTTTCTTCCTCTTCCTCCTTCCCATAGTCCTGCCAGTTCATGACATCATGCCACATTGGCAGTGCCTGATACATATATGTATAGAATACATTTCCTTTCCTGGTTTTAGCTCCTCCAGCCTTTATTCACTTGGCGGGCAAACATATACTAATTTTTCCATTCTATTTTGTTCTCTGCATAAATATCAGATGGTTGTCATTTCTTGGACACTACCGTATTTTTCGCTCTATAAGACGCACCAGACCATAAGACGCACCTAGTTTTTGGAGGAGGAAAACAAGAAAAAAATATTCTGAATCCCAGAAGCCAGAACAGCAAGAGGGATCACTGCACAGCTGCGCAGCCTGCATTCGCTCCATAAGGTGCACACACATTTCCCCTTACTTTTTAGGAGGGAAAAAGTGAGCCTTATAGAGCAAAAAATACGGTATTTGAATTGCTGTGAGATTGCATTGAACTCTGTTTATTATTTGCTGCGTTTGTTGGGTTTTGCCTATTTTATGCTTTTTTGGGGGGATGATATTATTATTGTTATTATTATTATTTTGAGAGAGAAATGTTCACCAATCTCCAGTGTTACTGATTTATTGCGAGCTTCTTTAAGCTCGACGCTCTTGCTGGAGAAGCAGAATACAAATACCAAACCGAAACCGAACCACCCAAGCGCAGTTTTACCTCAGGTGAAGCTCCAGCTGCGAGTAAAGGAAGTGAAGGAAGGCCCTCCGTGCCACAATCTCTGCGTGGCAGTCATTGACCACGAGCCCTTGGTCGTTAAGGTATTCTCCATTTATGCACTTGGTACCCGATGTCAGCACAATAACCTGAGCCTGCCGGACATCCAAACCTGCAGGGAGGCAAAATAATTAAATAACAAAAAACCGCCACACACACACAAAACCCCGCACTGCGTCACACCACACCGGCGGTCTTTTTTAGAATCGCCTGGCAGCGTTAACACTCGTAATTGCTCGAGTACTTAAAGACCACGCTTTCATGTGGCAGTGGAGACAGCTCTAATAGGGTGATTACACGGCTCCTGGAATATGCAGCCATCTCGCATCACGACACTGCTGGAATAATGTGGGATCCCATTTCAGTCCGGACTGCTAATTCCTAGATAAAAGCCAGCCAGGAAGTTTACTTGTTGAAATCAATAACTACATCGCAAGAGGTGTACATCCCTGTAAGGAGGTAATAAAAGAATCTCTTGCAGTACTGATAAATAGTAGCCTGCTGGGTTTAGGGTGGCTTTTGTTTTTTATAATGGCAACATACATCCCTTGTAATGTGAGCTTTCATTTCTGTGCCACTGGAAGCACTAAATAAAAAGTAAGGGAGTTTTAGAGCTGCTCTTCTTTAGAAGTTGTACAGAAAACACAGGCCTTCCTTTTCGGCCAGGTCTCTGTTTTGTCTTCCACCGGCTGCTATTGAAGTGTTAGTTGTTTGCCCAGATAGAGGTGCATACAGAATAAAATCTGCAGCTGGATCTCCCCCTGTTCTCAAGCTCTACCCTTCTACACTCAGTTTACTTGCCCTTTAATAAGCTCCATTGTTTGTTTGGTTATTTTAAATAACTTCAATTCCTGGCCTTTGTCCTAAGACCTTAGGCAGGTTACATCTGAACCTCCAAGTGTCCCTGTTTTCCAAGGACAGTTCTGGATTTACAGAAGCCGTCCCATTTTCTGATTTGATCCCAGAATGCCCTGCTTTTCCATAGGCAATCCCTATTTTCATCGGAGAAAAGTTGGAGGGTATGGTAGGACATCCCTATTTTCATCTGAGAATTATTGGGGGGTATGGAGTTATGAGTAAGGGATGTGGGTGGCACTGTGGGTTAAACCACAGAGCCTAGGACTTGCTGATCAGAAGGTCGGCGGTTCAAATCCCCGCGACGGGGTGACCTCCCGTTGCTCGGTCCCAGCTCCTGCTAACAAAAGCACCTCAAAGTGCAAGTAGATAAATAGGTACTGCTCCGGCGGGAAGGTAAATGGCGTTTCCATGTGCTGCTCTGGTTCGCCAGAAGCGGCTTAGTCATGCTGGCCACATGACTCGGAAGTTGTACGCTGGCTCCCTCGGCCAATAAAGCGAGATGAGCGCCGCAACCCCAGAGTCAGTCACGACTGGACCTAATAGTCAGGGGTCCCCTTTACCTTTACCCTTATGGAGTTATGAGGCCTACAAACCAAGGAGATAAGCAACTATTCAACCTTTAGAAGACATCTGAAGGCAGACCTGTACAGTAATACCTTCGTGAACGTCTGCCTTGTTCTGGCCACAAAATGAGGTACGACTGTATAAGGAAGGTTTTTTAAATGTTTAATGTTTTATTATGTTTTTTATGTGTGATGGAATCCACCTTGAGTGTTTGAAGCAACGCAGTCAGATTGGCGGGGTGTAAATAATAAAAGTATTATAAATATTATTATGGAACAGGACATCCCTATTTTCATCGGATAAATGTTGGAGGGTATGTTACAACAGTAAATATATGAGTGATCTGGAGAAAGGGAAAGGACCAGTGGAGCAAATTTATTCTGTCCTCTACTGAGTCTTGGCAACCCAGATGGTTATTGGCTCATTATATATAACGTGGGGCCTGACGCCACCTTTCATATCTGCACTGAAACCACGGGCCATTAGACCACGAACCACAGCATTAATGAGTGACGGCAGTGATTAACAACAGCTCACCGTCAGCATACTTTTGAAGGAATCGTGCATAACGGAAAATGCTCGTAGCAATAGGACATAAATTCAGAAGCACATCTGCAAGGAAACTAGTGTTTCCATCTGTAGAGAGATAAAAGCATTCTTCCTCCTAGCGTAAAACATTATCCTTTCTTTTATTTATTTGGAAACTTAGCTACTTCTGATTCCTTAAGGCTCCAGGTAGGTTTCAACACTGCAGGGGTGGGGGGAGCGAGTTCAGCCGTCAGTTATAAATCAAGCTATGAGAAACATTAACCAAACAGCTAAATCATTCCAAGTAACAGACTGTAGTGGTGACTTCCAAAAACTAGCTCAGGCCAAGATGATCTTAAAAGAGGATCAGGCTGTAGCATTCTCCGAATAAAAGGAATTCCACGGTTGCAGGGCAGGCACTAAGAACGTCACACTTTATGTGTCTGTCCCAATATGAAGCATATTGCCATATTTATTCATTAGATTTATGTCTTGCTTTTTCAGATGGTTTGCAGCATTTTACAGTTTTTCTTTTACCCTCCCGTGTTCCTCATCATGGGGCTCATGCCTCCAAGCCCTCACCAACTCTTATAACTCGATCCCTCCGCTACCATTTTTATTGATCCGTAGAATTGTAGTGTTGGAAGGGACTTTGAGAGTCATCCAGTCCGACCCGCTGCAATGCAGGGATCTCAAATAAGCATCCATGGCAGATGACCATCCAACCTTTGCTTAATAACCTCCAAGGAAGGAGAGTCCACCACTTTCCAAGAGAGTCTGTTCCACTGAACAGTTCTTACTGCCAATTTAGTCAGAATCTCCATTCTTGTAACTTGAATCCACTGGTTCTAGTCCAACCCTCCAGAGCAGGAGGAAACAAGCTTGCTCTCTCTTCCATGTGACTGCCCTTGAGATATTTGAAGAAGGAGAAGAGGAGTTTGGACTTGATATCCCGCCTCTCACTCTCCTTAAGGAGTCTCAAAGAAGCTAACAATCTCCTTTTCCCTTCCTCCCCCCACAATGAACACTCTGTGAGGTGAGTGAGGCTGAGAGGCTTCAGAGAAGTGTGACTGGCCCAAGGTCAACCAGCAGCTGCATGTGGAAGAGCGGGGAAGCGAACCCGGTTCACCAGATTACGAGTATCTCCTCTCCATCTCCTCTTGCCCAACTCCCTCAACCACTCCTCATAAGGCTTGGTTTCCAGACCCTTGATCATTTTGGTCACCCTCCTCTGCATACTTTTTGTAATCCATTAGATAAAATCCATTATCCTCATAATCAGAATCTGAAACCAGGGTTTCAGGTAGATTTGTAGGCTCTGGGTGTGAAGGAATCTGGGCAATGTTAACCACGTAAGAGGAGTTTATTTTTGGTAGTGCATCACTCATATATGATTGCTTCTGTATCTACGTGTGGTAGAGGTCTGTGGCTACTCTCAATCCCAGGTCCCTGATAGAATCATCTGCTTGCTACATGTGCACATGGCAGTTATTGGTATACACTTAAAATGTTTCACATGGAAAGACACATGATCCAAGACGCATGATCCAACATGATCCAAACTGTTGATTTGTAAATAGCAGAAACATTCAGAGTTGATTTTTAGTGTAATAACAATTGTTTTTTTTGCTTTTTCCCCTGGCCGACCAAATGAAGAATGCTACAGTCACTCTAAGTAATTAAATAACCATTAAAAAGAATTAATCATAACACACATGCACACACACTTGCAGTTTACTGTTTTTATCCTGCTTTAACCCAATTTTTGCAAAGCCTTATTATAAGACTCACTGACCCTAGAATCACACAATTTAAAATAAATCGGGAGAACTGAACTTCATCCTTTGTTATAACCTTGACACCTGATACATCTGTCTGACAAAGTCTTCTGAATATATTTCTTTCCCCTTCAAATCACTGCATGAAATAAAGCCTTACACCTTCTGGGGATGATGGGGGGAGTGGGGAAAGACTGGATGAAATTAGATATAAAGGGTGAACAATTTATAAATGGAGGGTTTTAATATTGGGCTAAACCCTTATAATAGTTTTCAATTTGAAAAGGAAATGAAGCAAGGTAATAGGGGAGAATAAGGAGGAAGAGTTGCTTTGTCAGCCATGTGCTGGTGAAGGTGTAATTTAAAGTGGGGAGAAGGGACATAAAAACCCAGTTTGCATGTAATGCTAAGCCAAACCATGACATATCACTGACGGTGGAGTGCCAGGTGCAAATTAATGTCTGGGAGTGAGCAAAATACAGTTGAGGAACAGAGTTCCTCTAGCTCAGGGGTCAGCAACCTTTTTCAGCAGGGGGCCGGTCCACTGCCCCTCAGACCTTGTGGGGAGGCTGGACTATATTTTGGAAAAAAAAAAATATGAACGAATTCCTATGCCCCACAAATAACCCAGAGATGCATTTTAAATAAAAGGACACATTCTACTCATGTAAAAACACGCTGATTCCTGGGCCGTCTGTGGGCCGGATTGAGAAGGCGATTGGGCCGGATCCGGCCCCCGGGCCTCAGTTTGCCTACCCACGCTCTAGCTCATGCTCAGTCCATAAATTTGTTTTCAGTACCAGAAGTGAGTTTCCGGTCTCATGAAAATCCCCTCCTGGTTTCCCCCTCAAGATTTCTTCATCTCAGCCACTTAATTTAGAAGGTGAAGATTTAGAAGGAGGCTGTTTTGTTGTGGTCATGGTGGTTAAATGACTGGGAGCCAGAAATCTTGGTGATCTACTCAGTACTTTCGCGGGGGGGGGGGCTTACGCAGGGGTAGGCATACCTCTAAACATTTTGTGAATCTAAGTTTGGCCTCATTGAGGGGCAGTATTTCAAGATGAGTAGGAAAATGATAGTACCTCTAAACATTTGTTTTTAGAAAAAAAGCACTGGATCTACGGCAAATCACCCAGAGATCTATCAGTAGATCCCAATCTACCTTCTTCCCACTCTGGGGTCAAGTTAAATTGCGGGGGGGGGGGGGCGGCGGCGGAGAAGTAAGAGGGGACCTTCCAGAAGATAAATAAACTAAAAGAGGCAAGGTCTTACCGAGATCATTTAGATTCCTGATAACTTAGATATACAACTGGAAGCAAAACCCCACCATCTAAGACACCAGCGTCTTTGCCAGCACTGCTATCTGGGATTTTAAAACTCAGGAGTAGCTCACCTGTGGCTCTCTATATGTTGTTGGACTACAACTCCCACCATCCCATTGGTCATGCTGGCTGGCTAGGGCTGATGGGAGCTAAACATATGGGGGACCACAGATAACTGGAATACTGATAGTAGGATGCATAAAAAGTATGTTCTTGATAACGGTCAGTTATGGACTTTCCCCTTATTGTTTTGGGGGGCAGTTATGGTCTCAAATATGTGGAGTGGCTAATCAGGCTGGACTCTAAGCCCCAGCTTTCAAGGAACCATTTCCCATACGATGACAACTGGTTGTTAAAGCAATCCTAAGATCTGCTGAAGCTGAAAATCACTTTGAGGGTTAAGTTCCTTTTTCTTTAGGCATTTGGCCTCAACTGAACCCTTCCTTAAAACCCTAATCGGTCTCTAATACGCTAGCGAATAGTTTTGTAAATTGCAAATGTTTTCCGTTACTTGTAACACAGCTTTGCAAATAGACTCTTATCAGCAATGCAAATGATTCCAGCCTTGTAAATAACCCATTATCAGCAATGCAAATGTTATCAGTCCCATGTAACCTAATTTGCTCTCTCTCTCTGAAAGATGAAATTTTGCTACCTGCTTGTTCTGCCTGATTGAGAGATCCATGAAACAAGGAAGCTCATGTGCCCCGGGAAAAATATATAAATAAATGTATGTATGCAACGAACTACAGTACACCTTCATTAAACCAAATATTTTTGTTGGACCTTTCTGCTAGGGTGGGTAAGAGAACTCCTAGTTTCTTCTCTGGAAGGGATGAGGCATTGGGACAAATTGACAGAAATCTGAAATGGCAGAATTAAGTTAGCCACCCAATCCTATTTGTGTCTCCATGTGACAGCCCTTTAGATATTTGAAGATGGCTACCATATGAAGATGGCTAGCATGGGGACTGACGTGAGCTGTAGTTACCAAAACATCTGCAGGGCATCAGGTTTCGGAAGACAGATCTGTTTCCCTTCATTTCCCCCTTCCTCTAATGGTGATGACTGACGTGAACAAGTTGTTCGGTAAAAAGAGAGAGCTGGAAATAATGATAGATTAAAGTCATCCTTGTGAATTATTCATGAGGTACAATTTCATGTAATTTTCAGTGCTGGTTCATATCTAGCTGGTAGGCAATAATTTGCTATTCTTTTTTGTTTGTTTTCCATTTAACAAATCAATCAAACGTGTGTGTGTGTGTTTTCTAATCATGCTGAACTTCCAGCCCCACTCTTGATTATTTTATTCATTTTATTGTTTCTGGAATAGAGCTCAACTGAACTTTTCTCAAAGCCAATGTAGTCTCATTCCAGGCTATATCTGTGCCGTTCTTTCCCATAGTGACTTTATGGTGTTCATTAGACCACCCTCTGCCAAGGATATTGAAAAAAGAGAAAGGGATGTTCTATTGGGGTATGCAGGAGAAAACGGACCTCTCCCAGTTCATGCTATTGAATCCAGTTGGCAAACATCACTTTCTACATCAGCATGCTTAGAATGGCAGCCTAAGGCCCCACCGCCCCAACCACTATGAAACCCGTCCATAATGCCATTACCCTTTGGTAAAGATAAAGGGACCCCTGACCATTAGGTCCAGTCGTGGCCAACTCTGGGGTTGCGGTGCTCATCTCGCTTTAGTGGCCGAGGGAGCAGGCGTACAGCTTCCGGATCATGTGGCCAGCATGACTAAGCCGCTTCTGGCAAACCAGAGCAGCACATGGAAACGCTGTTTACCTTCCCGCCGGAGCAGTACCTATTTATCTACTTGCACTTTGATGTGCTTTCGAACTGCTAGGTTGGCAGGGGCAGGGACCGAGCAACGGGAGCTCACCCTGTCACAGGGATTCGAACCGCCAACCTTCTGATCGGCAAGTCCTAGGCTCTGTGGTTTAACCCACAGTGCCACCCATGTCCATTATGCTTATTTCCGTGGCACTCTCTTTGAAGTGAACCCAAACCATCACATCCCACTTCTGTCGGCATTTTACATTGCCACCAACTCATCTGCCCAGAACTCCAGGAACCTGTCTTTTAAAATTGCAGTTGCCACCCTGTTGTTGTTGTTGTTGTTTAGTCGTTTAGTCGTGTCCGACTCTTCGTGACCCCATGGACCAGAGCACGCCAGGCACTTCTGTCCTCCACTGCCTCCCGCAGTTTGATCAAACTCATGCTAGTAGCTTCAAGAGCACCATCCAACCATCTCATTCTCTGTCGTCCCCTTCTCCTTGTGCCCTCCATCTTTCCCAACATCAGGGTCTTTTCCAGGGAGTCCTCTCTTCTCATGAGGTGGCCAAAGTATTGGAGCCTCAGCTTCAATCTAGGTTGCCACCCTAGATTCCACTAAATCAACATCCATCTTAAGAAAGTCACTATTTTGCATTAGGTGACATTCCACCAGGCATTCCAAGCTTTCTTTCGTGATGGGCTTTTCCATAGCAACCGCATATCCTCTGCTGAGGATATGAAAAAAGAGAGAAAGGCCTTCTGCTTTGGGTGGTGTGTGCAGAAAAAAACTTGCAGATGGAAGATCTCTGTGAAGTTTGATAGCCAGCCCTCCCTCTTCTCCCTCCAGCTGCATCCTGGGGAGGAGTTGAGCAGGTGACAGGAAGAGGTAGGCACCGGCAGCTCAGCTGCTTCTTGTAGTATGCCAGTGCTGGTTATGGCTTGTGCCATCCATGCAGGGTAGCGGCAAGGGCAGGAAGTGTGAGTGGAGAGTGGAATTGCCAGGGTGGCATGGAGGCAGCAGTGTGGGGGAATTGAAAAGGATGTTCAAAATATCTTTTGTAAAAAAAAACCCCCAGAAGCTTTTCCTTTGGGAATTATAGGGACAGAACTACCTAAAAATTTATTCATGTATGCTACTACAGCAGCAAGAATCCTACTTGCCCCAAAGTGGAAAGAAGTAGAAGTCCCAGCAAAGGAAGAATGGATACAAAAACTTCTGGAATATGCAGAAATGGCAAAACTTACTGGAAGAATAAGAAACCTAGATAACAAACTTTTATAAAAGAATGGAAATGGTTTGTTGAATATTTACAGATAAATTGCAAACAGATAAAAGCTTTGGCAAGATTATTGGAATAACCTGCAGTTTCATAAGAGTATATATTTCAAGTAGATAATTAAATGGATTTGAATACGCAGAAGATATTAAAAAATAAGGGACTGCAGAAAGGGGGAAGGAAGTCAAACTTTGAAATATTAAATTGATTATAGAACAAATGAAATGTATAAACTTGAAAAGTACAAATAAAAACAACAACAAAAAAGCAATGTGGGGATTCCCTGAGGGGCTTCTTGCCCTGGAAGCAGAGCCTAAGACAAGGCCTGATCCTGAGGCCTAGAGATCCTACTGAACCTCACAGAGAGTGGGCTCATAGGGAGAAAATGACTCTCTCTCTCAGGCAAATTTGCTCTTATGTTGGATCAGCTCTCTTCACGTCAGTGGGGAGTTCAAAAATAGCAGTGCACCACATTTTACATCCCTGTTCACGCAAGAATAGCCACCTTATGTCATCCCTAATTAGAATTCTCTTGCTCAGGATCGCCACGAATCCGATGTTGACAGAACAGGGAATAAATCAGAGTGGCAACAGAACTGATTAAATGTTTGCAAGCAGAGAATGGCTCCACGGGAGAGATTAAAATAATCAAATATGTATAACTGCACTAATTGATGCACTAAGGTAAGAGGAAAATGGCCTGGAAGCTCGCAAAAGGTGTAAACCCAGAGAAGGTTTTGCGTGAAGCGGGGAAAGAAAGCAACTGTTGTATTATAACGAAGATGGCTTCAGCACAATCAAAGGCAAGAAAATCAAGGAGGAGAGGGGATTATTATCAACAACAAAGGCTACTTAGAGTGGAGGAGGGCTCCCCAAGGAGGAGCCAAAAGACCCGCTGCTAAGTGGTACATTTAAATCTCAAATTGGGAAAGAAAGGCACTCAAGGGTGTAGTACGGGGAGCAATCCAGCACTTGCGGAGGCATGGATGTGATGACTTAGCAGTCTTTCCCGCTTCTGGTTTCTATGGCCCATTTCATTTACTCCCCTGTCCCCTCTGTGAACAGAGAAGAAGGAAAACTGCTGGCCTGGCGGAGAGTACGCTGATTTAGCAGAATCATATGCACCTCTGCCCATGCTTCTGAGGTGTTGCATCTGCCTCCATCAGTGTGCTGCAGTGGGGCACAGGAAGCTGTGATTATAGTCTCCACCTGTGCCATACATTTAAAGCAGTATCATATACCACCCTCAACAGTTGTGTCTTCCTCCAGAGAATCTGGGAGCTGTAGTCTGTGAAGGCTGCTGAGAGTTGCTCAGAGAACTTTATCCCCCTTCCCTCAAAGAGGGACTGACTGTTGAAGCACTCTGGGAAATCATCCCTCTGTGAAGGGTCTCCTGATCATCTCTTCATTCATGGACATAGGTTAGGGTCAACATCAGGCCCCTAATGCTAACCAAGCCCCTGCCCCTGTTCCAACATGGCAGACCAAGCTGCACTAAGTGGATGGATTTCCCACCAAGCCTCTGAATAAGCTTAATTCTGGGGCACTGTGGGAAATTCAAAGGTTGGCTGACTGCTTGCAGCACTACTACCACAGCCAGAGGAGCCTCCCAGGGCCAGCTGGCAGAGGATGGGATCTACTAGAGGATCCTTTGCCCAGAGCCACCTGGAGCAAGCCCTGACCCCAGTTATCTGCATGCAGAGTGTTCCACACAGATCACTTGAAATTGGGCAGGCAGCAGCTCTGCTGAGCTTTTGGTGACTCCTGAAGTTGGCTTTATTCACCCACCCAGCCTTTTGTGGGTGACTGATGCCAAACCCTGGGAGGTTATTGTCACAAAGCTACTGTGGCTATTGGTGCATTATACTTATGTATTGCTGTTAAGTATTGAAGTTCTCATGCTGGCCACCAGGCGTATTGTGTAGATAGTTTTCATTCAGGTCCATATCAGTTAATTTAGGCGGGAAACCCTGGGTTGTTGTTGTTACAATGTTGACAGCCGGCTGCCTATAAAAGCAGGCCAGCTGAGCTGTTCAGTTCAGTTCAGTTCAGTTCCAGCTTACTTCCAGAACTACTTGGAGAAATCTCTGTGTCATCTGCTTTGTCAACCCACTGCTTAATAATTGCCACGTGCTTTCACTCATTTTGTTTTAATGCACTGCTTTATGAAGTTGTGTTTTAGTGATGTACACCACCTTGGGATTTGTATGAAGGATGGCGTAACAAAATGTTAAGCAAGCAAACAAACAAAAACACAGCACCTTTGACCCTCCAATTCAATAGTGGCATTGCACTGGATAGGTAGTCTACACATACGTTATGTTAGGGCAGGCAAATCACAGTATGGTAAACAAGGATGCAGAGAGGCACAATCTCAAGGCTTCATTGTGAGAGCTTCTACCTTCCTTCTATGGATCTTGAGGGTCTTCAGAGCCCCAGGGGCTTCTCTTGCCTTCAGGAAGCACCTGGTCAGCTCTTCAGTTGGCTTCAGTTGTCCCATCCTCAGAGCCCTTCTGAGATCTCTGTTTCTTTAAGCAGTTTTGCTCCCCATTAAGCCCTCTGTCATTGGACCTCATTTCCTCCTCCTCAGTTCCATTTGCAATGGCTTGGTCTCTCCTGCCCACATTTCAATGGACCCCAGAGTGGGCCCCCCTCCCTCGTGAGGAGAGGTGCAAAGACCTTCCCCCTGTAAGCAAGCGCAGTGGTGGCTGATGCTGTTGCCTTTTTTCTCATCGACAGAGAGGAAGTCCCACACCATTTTGTGGTCATACGCCCTCCTCTGCTCTTTAAAACATGGCAGCTAATTTGTGTTACTCCACATCTTCTACAGCAGCCATTTTTGTGTGTGTGACAGATGCCCATAGCACTTCCCCAAAATTTCAAATGCGCTCGTTGGCCCCCAAAAGTTGGCTCCCCCTGCTGCAAAGTGTGTCTGATGTAACGCAGCCCCCCAGAACTTGTTTGTGGAGGAGTTTTGTAAAGCACGCATGCTTGGCTTTGCTGTTTTGACAATGC
Organism: Podarcis vaucheri; assembly: GCF_965113315.1. Classification (NCBI taxonomy): domain Eukaryota; kingdom Metazoa; phylum Chordata; class Lepidosauria; order Squamata; family Lacertidae; genus Podarcis; species Podarcis vaucheri. Next base: position 49,711,749 of record NC_138750.1, on the reverse strand, counting down.
TTCCGACGGCATATTGGCTCCTTAAATCGCTGGCCTATTGTATCAGTCTGCTAATACATTTTACCAGGCAGTAAACTAAGGGCCAGGAATCAATTGCCCATCAATATTCTTGATTACCTTTAGGTGCCCTGCCTTCCGAATCTTAAAATGACTGGAAGGATCCATGGAGACAGATTGCCAACTTTTTACTTTTCTCCTGCTACCTCACTTAGCAATCATTAAGATCCATTTCATGAGATATGGGCGATAATTTGCCATCTTTTATCACAGCGTGAAATTGCTGTTTAGAGCCCCTTTTGTCCACTTCATCTTTATTTCATATGTAAGATAACTGAAAAGGCCTCCCTGCTTGCTTTTAAGATCAAAGTGATTGTCAGCTTCAGGAAAAAAAAGAGAGAGAAGAGAAAGAGAAAATTGAACTCAAAAAATCAATGTATATTGCTCTTCTGTGAGTTTCCTCGCCTCCTTCTCTGAAGAGGACCAAACTTCTTAGATTATGTATTTTGAAGAGAAAAGCAGACAAAGATGTCTCTATCTATATTTAAACTGTCAAGATGTATCAAGTTCAAATGGGAAAAATAGTGTTTAAATACCAGCCTTCCTCTTATTCACTGTAAGTGCGCAGAGGGCTTCCCCCCACTCTCTTTGAAGAAGGACTTTGAAAATAATAGATTAGCCTTAGAATGTGTGGCAGGGGCTCTTTATTATGTCCAGTAATTGCAGGTGGAAAGGAAATGTGCCATTACAGATCCAAAACATTTAAAAAGCCCTAGGTTAGGTCTCTAGCAAGACACTCCCAAATCAAACGAATGCAAAACTTTATCTATCTATCTATCTTTCCTTTAGGTGCAGAACATTTCACAGTGGCCTCTTCTCTCTTGCACTTGGGACAAGGTGAAAGATTCCTCCCATCTCGGAGTTCCCTAGGATGTATAGATGTTGCAGCTGCTTTTTGTCCCACTTGCAAGAGCCATGCCTGCCGAGTCCTTTGGCATGCATGGAAAACTTGGGAGAAGGCTGGGTTCTTCTTTCCCGTTGGAGATAAGTCTTGGAAAAAAGTCAGAAGGTCTCAGGAGGCCTCCCACCTTCCATAATGCTAGGAGAGTTGTGCAGCTTCTGACTTTCTTCAAAGAGAAAGTTTTCGGTTGGCTGCATCCGGTTTGGGCTGCTGAAATGACACATTTAGGCCAGGATTCAAAGTGCGATGCACGTGAGTACCTTTTTCAGATCCCCCTTCTCACCACAGATGCTGCACATCCTCAAAAGCAGCTCCTGAGGCTCATGGGATCAACTGGAGAGGAGTGCAGTGCAGCACAGGGGGACGCAGACAGGGTGGACCAGCCCATCTATGTGCAGGAACATGAATTCTGCTCACACAGGGTGCTGGTTTTCATGGGTGACCATCTTTGTGGAGGCCCAGATGTTGCCCAGAAAGTAACATGGTCCTTGCAAGAACAGATATTGGGTATTACGTGTCTGGGATCTTTATGAGCCCATGGGTCAGCTATCTGCCCTGAATATTTATGGCTTCTTTAATGAAGGGATGGACGGAATTGACTCCAATGACCTTCATTCTGCCCTAGACTGAACAGTGGTTCACTTCTGCCTCGTGATCTAGTCAGAGCCCATAGCAGTTAACATATTGCACAGCCTGAGTCTACAGTGCAGTGCCAGTTTGTTCCAGATAATTTAGCAAGCCCCCTCTGAATATGCATTGGATACCTCCTGCCTTCTCTGAAAAATCGTCTGTCAAGCTCGAAACATATGCATATGAGATAATGGTTTATATTTGATACACAATTTGCTGCCTTTGTACTTTTGCAAGCTGAAGTAAAAACTACGTAGGAGACAAAACACCTGGGATTGGATTAGAATCCAAAGTTTTGCCTGCAGAATTTAGAAGCGTCATGAATTTTCAAGCATCATGACAATACCACAACTATTAAAAAGATTTGGGGAAAAACCACCCATAAATATAAAATTTGTGAGATTAGACCTACAATGCATTTCTGCACTATAGCATGATTTCAGCTTCAGACATTTTTAGTTATCCAGAATGGAGTTACCCAAATAAATATACTTTTTAATCATTGGCAACTAGCATTTTTGTTTATCCACATCTTCCCCCCCCCAACTCAGCCTGCAATAGGACATGGGTTGGTTCCGTTGTGTATTGGCATGTTGCTTTGGGAACAATTTTTTGACTGGAAAGTGGGGTACAAAATAATTAATTGAGGTAAGGTAGGATGGAATTATGCTTCCTATATAATTATAGTCTCTTCAATCATTTAATGAACCCCCTCACTCTGTTTTATGATTTATACATGTTTGAGTGCCAGGATTATCAGGAGCAGGGGCTTTTCTGTGATGGCCCCTAGCCCTCCCAGTACCCACATCTATGTTAACTTTTTATAAGCAAGCAAATGCTCCTTTATCTTGGGTGTTTATTTTGAACTTGAAGGAGGCAAAGACGGTTTCTGTTGTTTATCTTTGCACTGCGCTTAAGGTGTTTGCAGTAATTTTGTTGACATAGTACATTGTGTATTTAAATGTACTTTGTATTGGGGCTCTTCGAGCTGAAAAGTGGGTTATAAGTTACGCTAATAAATAGTAACAACTAACAATAGTACATAGCAGTAGATTCAGTGCTACCATTCTAAAATCATGTTGTATAGCAGAGAGGTCCAACTTTGCATACCCAAGTGGGCTGCAAGAGTACTTTCATGCGGAACCTGTGAACCACACATTGTCTTGTTACCCGCATGCGCTGGGGCTGAGGACGAGGCCAAAATCTGCTGCCCCCCCAAGCCCTTGTACTTCCTGCCCAAAGCTAGCTAAGCGAGATGGGAAAGTGCTAACATTAAGTTACATTACATTAAGTTACATTACATTACATTAAGTTAATGTGAAGCAAAGTTAAGCTCAAGGTCACATTTCAACCAGGCAAAAACACCCGAGAAGGATGCAAAGCAGGACTGGCTTGGGGAGAGCTCCAAGGGCCAGATTCAGAAGCTTGGAGGGCCACATTTGTCCTCTGGACCTGAGGTCCCCCATCTCCACTGTAAGTGCTGCACAGCACAAAGTCTCAGAGCAACCATTACAATACAAGAAGTTTGAATCGCTGAATTCAAATACTATAAAGACCTCAAACACAAATCAGAAACTACCTCCCGCCCCTAGTGGCCAGTGTAAACTATGTTTCATCTTCCACTAGAAGAACCGTGGAATCATAGAGTTGTAGAGTTGGAAGGGACCATGAGGACCACCTAGTCCAAATCCCTGCAATTCAGGAATCTTTTGCCCAACATGGTGATCAAACCCATAATCCTGAGATTGAGAGTCTCATGCTCTACCAACTGAGCAATCCCACAGGACCTAGAAAAATAATAATTCCCAAACAAATTATAAGGCTGCAAACCAGCATGGAATAAAGTTTACGCTTACCTCTGGTCATGACAATTCCTGCAAGGGATTTGTGACGTGCATAGATGGCAGCAAAATTATCTGTCACCTCTTGAAACTTCTGCGTAATCATTTGATAGAGGGAATCAGCGAATTCCTGAAAAGACACAAGCAGAAGCCAGTCTTTCACTCTGCTGGACTGGAGCAGTGGTCTGCAATTGTCAATAAAATAACTTCTTTGCCACCTTTCTCCTTTAATCAAAATGGCTTTGTCATTGCCTATATCCAGGTCACAACAAGCACAATGGCACCACTTTAAACCTCAATGTGAAATTAATCTTATTGCTTCCACAGACACACACACAACTTTTTCTACCAGTAGTTACAGCAACCGCCATTGGAGACTCGCATAGATGTTGCCTGGCTCGTTATTGGTAAGACTTCAGGCTTGTTAAGAATTACACTGCATATTACTAGAAGCTCAAGATCTGCCAGCCAAACTAGAATGAAAGGTGCTTCTGAGCACCTTCTAAAGCAAGGAATATGTTTTCAGTACCACATCTCACAGCCCTTTCATGCAACAGTCCTCTCTGGCTTAGCTTCCTTAGTTTCCAACAGCCTAATTTAGGTGGGATGAGTGCAGAGAAAAGGAACGCCATGGTGCACCTGTTGCAGCAAAACTGGATGCCTTCATCTCTCCCCCCCCCTGCAATAAAACATGGCTCTCCTGTATCAGTCTCTACAGCCACAGCAGGCGCTGTAACTCTCCAATGGTTTGACCCCTGAAGGTGCACTCCTCCATTGTCTCCTTAGACAGACAGATTACAACAACAAATTTAGGTGGAGAAAGCTATTTTGTTGTTGATACTGCTAACTAACTGGGTATGAAGTAGGATTCCATTGAGGAGGAGGAGGAGGAGAAGAAGAAGAAGAAGAAGAGGAGGAGGAGGAGGAGGAGGAGGAGGAGGAGGAGGAGGAGAAGTTTGGATTTGATATCCCGCTTTATCACTACCCGAAGGAGTCTCAAAGCAGCTAACATTCTCCTTTCCCTTCCTCCCCCACAACAAACACTCTGTGAGGTGAGTGGGGCTGAGAGACTTCAGAGAAGTGTGACTAGCCCAAGGTCACCCAGCAGCTGCATGTGGAGGAGCGGAGACGCGAGCCCGGTTCCCCAGATTATGAGTCTACCGCTCTTAACCACTACACCACACAGGCTCATCTTGTGGCTCTGATCCACCATGGAGCAGATGATCTGGACTCAATGCCATCTCCAGCCTTCTTGGATTGTGAGTAGGAACTATAAAGCGATCTGGAAGGAGGGAGGGAGAGGATCAGTTCTGGATGAGACCTGCAGTGAAAGGAAGCCAAAGGGCATTTTTCTACCTTCGGTTTTCCTTCTAGTTTTGCAGTAGCAGAACTAAAAGTTTGTTCCTTTCAATCCAGTCTTTGTGGATCATTTGTGAACTTGCAAATCCTACACTTCCCGCTCTGTACCCGAAACCTTTCTTTTGCTCAGCTAAAGTTCCACTGAGAGAAGACCTGCCTGGCCCAGGACCTGGCTGAAATTTGTTGGCGGAATGGGCTAAGCAAGAAAAGGAGCCCCCCCCTTCTAAATGAAACCCTGTAAGTAAACATTTCATGCTGCGAGAACACCTCTGCCTTCTGCTCAGACATAAAGGAGCAAAATCAGAACACGCTTCCACCCGAGTGCTTTGTCTCGAAAGATTTGTTCACATCCTGCCTGCCATATGGTTCTGGAGCAGCTATAATAATAAGTGCTCATTAATTATTAAGCTTTGCTGTAAATAAATACAGAAAAAGCTGTCTCGGTATAACAGTACATGGATCAAGCTGTCCCAGCACAGATGTAAGTCATGCGTGTGCTCTGCTGTTGACATCTTTCCTCGCTTCCCGCTCCGAGTCTTCCTTTTAAAGTGAATGTTATCATCGTGTCTCTGAGCACCCAGAGACACCCTCTTTCCCAGCACACACACACACACACACACACACACACACACACAGCCTTTCAAAACATGTGGCCGCAAACCTGAGACTGTAACTGAGTTTGATCAGCCCATCCTAGCCATCTAACGCGCCTCATTCATACATTGCATCATCATCATCATCATCGATGGTGGTGTAAAGGTGGGATACGCATTAAACGGATATGCAATTGATAACGGTGGGACTGAGGTTTAGAGATAGCGGTCTGATTTAGGCATAATGCTAAACCAGGCATAGGCAAACTCAGCCCTCCAGATGTTTTTGGGACTACAACTCCCATGATCCCTAGCTAACAGGACCAGTGGTCAGGGATGATGGGAGTTGTAGTCCCAAAACATCTGGAGGGCTGAGTTTGCCTATGCCTGTGCTAAACCGTCGTTATGTAAAGGAACCTGCCCAAGCCTTGCTTCATGCAACCCTCTCCTCAGCTAAGCCAAAAGGAGAGAATTAGAAACACACACTTCTTATTTCTAACCACAGTTCCTCATGTCTGGATGTAAACTATGGATAGTTAAAAATAGGAAGTGTCCACTTTCCTCCTTGCAGCAGTGCAGGAAGTTTAGAGGAGTGGGAAGACTCCAAAACTTGAGCAGGCTTTTTCATGCAATGCTACCCTATGATGTGGTGTTACATTCAAACCAGGTCAGCGGCTTACCTAAGGTAATGCAGGCACAGTTCAGGCAAGATTTCAAGCAGGGCCTCACCCTCTTAGCCACTAGGAAACATCTGATCAAGACCGTACAACCACCAGGCCAGGTGCAGATCATCTTAAGCCATATAAACCACCATGCACCATGAACAAAAAACAAATGTGTTAGAGAAATGACATTCCAGAGCAAATATCTCTGGATGGCTTAAGCATGTGAGCCAGTGTGGCAACCAGAGAACGTTCCTGACCTGATAGGAAATTTCCCAGCACCATAATGAGATGGTCATCCCAGAAACCCATTACCTGACTGAAATTGTAGTTGCCATTTCTAATGGTCTGGAGATGGGAATGATTCAGTTCAACAAAAATCAGTATGGATTGCTGATTTTTATCATCTTCAGTTAGAGCACAGTATTGAAAAGAAGAATGTTTCAATAACTTTTTTTTTAATAAAAAGGATCAAACCATAATGTTAATCTCTCCCAGCTCTACAATCTGGTCCATCTTTGTTTCTGTAGTGCCCTTCATGTAAACATCCCTGGGTGTTTCACACTCATTAGGAGTTAATTAGCTTGGAGGCACATAGGCCTCCTAGAAGAACTGCTCCTAAAATGTTAAGAGGGAACAAATGAAATTTTTAACATTGGCTTTAGAACTCTCACTAGCCACAGTTTCCTTTGCCTCATTTGGCAGCAAATCCTAAAGCAAGCAAGCACAAGAGACCCAAGTCGAGGCAAAACAGCAAATTGGCTCGAGGTAGAGAGAAACAATAAAAGGACTTGGCTTTTGCTGAACTCAAAAGACTGACCAGGGACTTTGAAGAACACTAAATCCATTACATGAGAAGTTAGCAGAAATAAGTCGAGTGGTTATTAAAGAGAAAGGAAAAACATCATGAAACAGAAAATGTAGCAGTCTTGTGAGGCTTTGCACATGCTTCCATTGACCCAGTGCGCCCCCACCACTGGTTTGGAAAATGGTAGACACACAGCGTTCATCACAATCCGTATCTACTCTGTATCTATCCTGCTGTTTCTTAGGAAATAATTTTGATTCATTTCCCCCCAAACCAGCTTTGACTGAAATTGGGGAAAAGAAGGCCCTTGGGCTCATCCTTTTATCCGGTGCCTAGAAAGTACAGGTCCGATAGATTTCCCCTTTGCCCCATTCCTTTCCCAGGAAAAACCCAATATTTAGCTTTAAATCGGAACAAAACAGCAATTTGCTGAAAACCTGGCTTACATTTGCTCTGATTTAAAACTAAATATCAGTTTTCCCAGGGAGGGGATAATCCCCTTGTTGTGTTTGGAGTTCGAATTGTGAGCCCCAGAGAACTCCAACCGCTATAACAACATAACTTAGGCCACAGAAGGTTGTGTAGTAAGAGATGTTGTTGCTCAAGTTGTGCATGCTCGTTTCAGAAAGGCTTTGCAGGTGTCTGAAGTGGTACGATGGGTGTGTGTGGCGTCCTGGGCCTTTGATTCCATTTTTATGGAAGTATGTTAGCTTGTGAAAGAAGGAACATAGAAACATGGAGAAGCACACAGGTGGTTGCAGCTTCATGGATAATGGAACCACTCCTACGTATTCTGAGGTACTTCAGTTCTTCACTAGAACTTCTGTCATGCTTGCTCATAGCTAGCTTATGAGGAAAACCAAGTGATAGAAGAGTTTCCCCACTTCCTAGACCAAGTTGTCTGAGGGTTCCTGACAGCTAGACCTGGGCTGGAGACTTCACAGATCTTTCAAGCTTTGTAGCATCACAATGCTGTGTTTGATCAGGGAATTAATGCGTGGGAAGCAAGACAATTCAGTCAAAAGAATGCCTGAACATCTACTAACAATAAAATGGGGGGCGGGGGGCGGGAAAGGCACCATGTTGGCTTCCCCTGATCTAGTTCACAGTTGTCTTAATAACTCAGTAACTCGACAAAGGTAATTAAAAGCTTTGCCTAGAGATGCCAGAGTTTGAACCCAGAACCTCGGCATGCTGTGCCACGGGGCTTGGCCCCTTTCTTTTGAGTTTGTTGGACCTTCAGTCTGATCCAGTGGGGCTCTTCTGATATTCTTGTCCTTGATGGACATATTTTAAAAAAGGTAAAGGGACCTCTGACCATTAGGTCCAGTCGTGGCTGACTCTGGGGTTGCGGTGCTTATCTTGCTTTATTGGCTGAGGGAGCCGGCGTACAGCTTCCGGGTCATGTGGCCAGCATGACTTAGCCGTTTCTGGCAAACCAGAGCAGCGCACGGAAACGCTGTTTACCTTCCCGCCGGAGCAGTACCTATTTATCTACTTGCACTTTGACGTGCTTTCGAACTGCTAGGTTGGCAGGAGCAGGGACCGAGCAAAGGGAGCTCACCCTGTCGTGGGGATCCGAACCGCCGACCTTCTGATCAGCAAGTCCTAGGCTCTGTGGTTTAACCCACAGTGCCACCCGTATCCCGGACATATTAAAACACCCCCAGTTATTCATGCAGGAAACAAATGATCAAGTTGTGACTCTCAATGCTAGGACACCAGCAAGAAAGAACTTTTTATTCATTTCTCAGCACTTTCCCCCTCAAATGGTATAAATAAATGAAATGGATTCAGGCTTGCAATGGCAGTCTGCAGGGGGATATTGACATTCAACAGGAATGGTAAGGATATTAAAATCAATAGATTGTAAAGGAAGAAAGTCTTTAGTAAACATTTTTCTACTGAAACCCCGTCTTTGGGCTTATTGGGCTCAAATATTAGAAAGGTTAGATTTGCATATGGGTGGGATGAAATCTTTCACTAAACAGGCACCATCAAGAGCACCGTTGGTTATCGCCACCCCCAGCACTTCATTTTTCAGTAAACTGTTGACATTTGGAGGCAAATGTTGAGCAGAGTAAAATTATATGAATATCTTTCATTGGTAATGAAGGATTTACGCCTACATGCCCAAAATAAAATAAAAGCTTCCCTCTTTGCATGAACCAAGAAAGAAAAATCTGTGGGTATATTTTTTTTAAATACTTCAGAAGTTCAATGCAGACCATGAGTTAATCATGCTTCAAGATTTCCTGGATCTCTGGGCCATTAAATATAACTCTCACTGCTTAGTGTGATCCTCATGCAGACTCTTGTCAATGGGAAAACAAGGACCCTGTGCTGAATTATTTCTCTCTCCCTTTTGATGCATAGCCTTCTTCACCCACAGAGTATTCTGGGCCTCCTATTAGGTCCACTGCCACAACTCATAATAGGGCAGGATTGAGGATGGTCTTTCTCTTCCTTCTCCTTCCTACTAATACAATAACCATACCCTGGAGCTCTCGTTCAGCTTTGCTCTGTCCTCTTCCACCTCTCTTTCTCCGCGGCTTACAAAGCAGAAACTCAGTCTCAGTCAGTTTTATTGCACATAGCCAAAGGCTGCCGCAATGTACACAGAATTATTTGACAATTAAAAGAAAATATACTGAATTGGTAAAAAAAGACTTAAAACATTTATATTATTAAAACATTACATACTCTAAACAAAGCCATAAAAGTACCCCAATGTACAAATAAAAACATTAAACGATAAAATTCATAAGCTAAAATCATCACATGGTCACTAATGTTAAAAACAACATCAATTAATACAGTGTGCAATTTATACTCAGAGTTTGGTACCTACAAAGCAGAAACAACCCCTTCCTCTGCCTTTGTTCTTCCAACCCCAGTTGCAGACACACCACACATTTTGGTTCTGGCCCTGCTCCCCTCTGGCATGCGGCCCCTTCCAGTTTGCCCATGAGGGAATGTAGGCCTCAGGCTAAAATAATATCCGCACAACTGTGGCAAACAGTCATCTGTATTATTTACTCTCAAAGATTAAAAACCCCCCAAAACCCTCATATTGTTTACTGGAGAATTAAGCACACAAACAACATGCAAAACAGGTCAGGCATTTGCCTCCCACTGAAGTAAAGTGGGACATTAAGTCCACCTAATGTTCACCTCAGGAAAAGAATTTTTTTTGGCTGTTCTTGGTTCTCCCAGTGAGCACATAGTTGAGTGTTATGTAAGCCCCCAAACTGGAAGCGCAAGTGAGTCAGACTTCCTCGGTCGACATTTCCATGGTTACCTATAAAGAGGAGAGGGTCATAGACGTCCCTCATGGAGGGACACACAAGTTGGCTGCATATCAGGTGTCAACACATCTTCTTATAGTGGAGACGTATGTCTTTCCTCTTCAGACTTCACCCCAGAAGATGATGCACACAACTCATCCGCTCTTGTTATTTTGATGCTTTTTGTACCCAGGCTGTGAATCCACCCTCAGAGCAGGGGCCATTAAGGTCTCTTAATCTGCCTTCCAAACTGTTGCTATTTTTGCCTCCGAGATCTTTAGAAGGAGGAAAAGCTATTTAAAGCAGTCCGTGCATCATTCAGAACGTGTTCATGTTACTTGAATAGCAATCTGTAGTACCAGCATGCGTTAAAATGCACTGCGCTGAATGTTTTTAAGTGCTACCAGGTAATGCTGTTGTTAATTTTGAAAAATCCAAACGAGATCTAAACACAATTGTTCAATGCCTCCCTTTAAACGGAATACACTGGATGTTACTAGTTGCTAAAATCCTCACGAGGATTACAGATGTTGGAGAATTCCAATGAAAACAGAAATTGGAGCTGAAATTGCCAAGGTTCGCCTGTTTGCAGGTGTGCAAACAGAATGGAAATCAGTCCAATAAATACAGTTCTCCCCATTTGCATTGTGTTTACTTTGCATTGAAATGAATGCGGGTAGAACACCATAACGACAACGCAAGATACGTAATTTAGCCACAGTGGGCAGTGAGATGAATAACGTAGCTTTGGAGTTCAGAAAAAGAGTTGCTAGAAGGAATTACTAGATGGTAGACATGTGCTGTGTTTAAACCACAGAGCCTAGGACTTTCTGATCAGAAGGTCGGCATTTCGAATCCCCATGATGGGGTGAGCTCCCGTTGTTCAGTCCCTGCTTCTGCCAACCTAGCAGTTCGAAAGCACGTCAAAGTGAAAGTAGATAAATAGGTACCACTCTGGGGGGAAGGTAAACGGTGTTTCTTTCCCTGCGCTGCTCTGGTTCACCAGAAGTGGCTTAGTCATGCTGGCTTAGTCATGTACGCCAGCTCCTTTGGCCAATAAAGTGAGATGAGCGCTGCAACCCCAGAGTTGGGCCACAACTGGACCTAATGGTCGGGGGGGTCCCTTTACCTTTATTCTTTAGTAGATTTACAAGAAGAAAAACATGCACCAATAAATACATCTTGGAAAGGGGTGAGATTAGATGTAGATGCGCAAAGTATTTTTTTCCTTAAACCAAGACTCCTCTCCACTTTCCCTTTCAAGGGCAGCTCTGTCTGTCCCTCAGTGGCCGCAGTCTCTCTGCCTCTTCACCTGCTCTCCAGCAGCTGCTACGAGGAGCCCAAGAGAGGAGGCCGGCAGTGGCAGCCATGGAGAGGCAAGGGGCAGCCATCTTGCTCCCAAGCAAGCCACCACTGCCACTTGGGACAAGCGCTTTTAATTGAATAGAGAAAGGAAATAAGTCAGCACAAAGGGGATGATGATGAGGAGGAGGAAGAAAACACACCCCAAACGCCCCAGCTTTTCTAAAGACTCGCACTTTGTTTCATTGGCTTTATGTTGTGCCTGGGTTTAATTAGAAACTTTAACTTCACATTAATGTGTTAATGTGAGGGTGTTAACAGACGAGCCCTTCCATTTGAGGTTGATTCATTGCTGATTGTACTGTCTTCTCCCTTTAAAAAAGATGCAAACAAACAAGCCCCATTTCAATGAATCGAGAGCAAACAAGCATTTCGACTGAAATAGCAGTTGTTCCCTCAAGGAATCGTGGATCATGGGGATAGGTTGCTGATTTCTTTTCTCTTTTCTTTTTGCCAATTCTGACTCCAGTTTTGCACGTGGTGGCTTAGGTAATGAAGAATGTAAATGCCCATTTTGCAGAATCACGCCCCGAAGATGATCCTGGACCCGCCAGCGAGTCCCTGCCTCTCCCCTCCTTCATTTTACTGATCCTTAACCCAAAAGCTTGTCCCTACAGGGGGGAAAAAACACAAGGCTGGCTGCGAGTCCTGAATAATTCAAAACAAAACAATGGAGGCCTTTTCTTCTTCTTCAATTTGCGGCGTTACGGCTGCGTTAGGACAGGCCTCAGGTGCCAAGCTGTTGTACTACTACAGAGATTAAATTAGCACGACTGGGTTTTCTTTAACTAGATAAAAGCTCTATAAAGCCACCGGCACCTGGGAATGGCTAACTCTTGGAAAAGCCTTTTATGCGCTATAAAAATATATATAAAATTAGATTTTCAATTCATATTACAAGCCCGATCTCGGTAATAAAAATCAATGCTTCGTCTGGTCTGAGAAACATCTCAGTTTCTTTATTTCTCCATCTCACCACTTGCATCCAAATAAATGGCTTCCTCACAATGAATCAGTACAGCAGTAGCACCTTCCCGTCACAATACCAGTGACAGGCTGAGGTCCAAAGTCACTTGAATACCTTTCCTAAGCAAATCTGGACCCAGAATTTCCCCGCAAACACCAGTATGAACACAAAACACTTGTGGACTTAGGGTTATCACTACTAAGGTGTTTCTGCTATTTCACAGCATTTTGTCTTCTGTGTCATGCATTGGGGGGAAGTGCAATGGAAGGTGTTAAAAATACTTCAAAACTATTGTTCCCATTCTACAGGTAGGAGGGTAGAGGCTTCAAGAGTGTGGCTCACCCACAACCAACCAGTTATTCAATAGAGTGGCTGACCAGTGTGTTCTGAACATATGCTTTGCTGACTTTGGCTATAGACATGGTTATAATCTCCCTGCACAATTCTATACGTATGAAAACGTAGCAAATTTATATATATTTACTCAGTGCTTTTATTTTTTAAAGGAAAAAAACACCTCCCTTGTTCTCTTACAATGGCACTCACATGAGAGGTTCCAGAACTGAGTTCTGGCTTTAAAAAAGCCCTGTTTTAGCCTGATTTTAATCATTTATTATGTTTCCAGAAAAAAGGTGTACATGACACTGAAACATGATTCTTTGGTTTCTCGAAATCCTTGTTAGCCCCCACAACTTATTTTATTTCTACCAGGTATTACTAACAAAAATCGAATCTTCTTTCCTCAGCTATAAGGACAGTAGAGTTTTCTTTCATAATAATGAAAACCAATATTCTCAAGAAGCTGTAAATTCCTCATTTGGGCAGTATAGTTGGGCAGTATTCTGTTTTTCTATGCACGGCCCTTGCTATAATGCTTAGTGAGAATTCAGAATGTTCAAATGTGTCAATAGATGTAGTGTTTTTTATTTTCTATACTGTTTTTCCTTTCCTTTTATTAATAATAATAAAAACCCTCTGTCTCTTCATATAAAAAGCAAGCAGTGTTTTAACATCTGGCTCTTTTCATATATCACTTGTGTCTTCAAAATGTGTTTTTAAGGCAATTTTGGGAGCATAGCTCACTTGCCAAGATGAATGTAACCCAAAGGGCACTCAAATGAATTACATCCACTAACTTGCTGTATCCCATTTGGCCAAAAGGGCTCCACGGTGAGGAATTACTTCTGTCACACTGACTTGCTCTTCATTTTCTTCATACTACAAAACCACAACCCCACTCCCACTTCCTTTGTTGCTTAAAAAGCACACATTTGTTTAAGCTCCATAACATTCAGAGGGTCCCTCTGCACTAAACACTGAAAGCTGTATTATGCCACTTTACAGTTCCCAGAGTTTCCCCTCTCCAATATAAAGGTAAAGGTAAAGGGACCCCTGACCATTAGGTCCAGTCGTGGCCAACTCTGGGGTTGCGGCGCTCATCTCGCTTTATTGGCCGAGGGAGCCGGCGTGCAGCTTCCGGGTCATGTGGCCAGCATGACTAAGCCGCTTCTGGCGAACCAGAGCAGCACACAGGAACGCTGTTTACCTTCCCGCCAGAGCGGTACCTATTTGTCTACTTGCACTTTGACGTGCTTTCAAACTGCTAGGTTGGCAGGAGCAGGGACCGAACAGGAGCTCACCCCGTCGCGGGGATTCGAACCGCCGACCTTCTGATCGGCAAGTCCTAGGCTCTGTGGTTTAACCCACAGAGCCACCCAATATAAATGGCACTAAATCAGCTCAGCTCCAAATAACCTTCTGTTTATTAACACTTTCTGATTATTGATTATCTTTTGCGAAGCAACTTTTTTGCTTTCCAGGTGAGCTTTCTCACCCATGTCCTAAGAGGGTTCTAGGACTGAAGACAAGCCCTCAACACAAATCGAAGCCTGGGAAGCTTCTGATAAAAGCCCAGACTTCTTTATTTTTGTTTATACTCCACTACCTTTGACAAACCGTCCTCTGGAGATTTATATCTCCTTTCTTACTGCCTTTCAACTGTTTGTCAATATATTTAGCTTTGCAACTGAACAAAAAAACAAAACAACCCCCCCCCGACATCAACCTTGGAAGATGTACTGCTTGGAGATTTCTCTCTTCACTTCCCCCTCCCCACCCATCGCTCCCAATGTGATAAAATCTTGCCTAAAACCATGTCCAACCTTTTCGACAGCATAGTCCAGATGGCTTTGCAGCCTGCACAACAGACTTCTACTCGCTGATGCCTCTCTAAAAGTGTCAGCAGGGTGTTGTCTTCCAAGGGCTTGTAAATGCACAACAAGAGGCAGCTGGGGGTGGATGTGGGGGGGGGGAGAGAGAGAGAGAGAAAAGAGAGAAAGGCAAGAGACAGAGCAAGGAAACAAGAACCCAAAGCAAACTTTGTTCTTTGCAGACAGTCAACTGGAGGAACGTACAGGCCACGGATCTGAAGGAGAGTTCAGAGGTGATAATGGGTGACAGCTCAATGCAAGGCAGCCAACAAACATGTCATCTGAACAGGGTTTTTCCCCTAGGGATGGGGGAAACCATCACTGAAAGATATGGTAGGGATGGGTTACTCCCCTGCTAACCTTTTTACTGATTTCCCCCAGAATAGCCCTTTAAAGGTACTCTTCCCTCTTGGGCTTATGTGTACTCTATGCTGTAAGAAATCATCCACATCCTACACAAAGGTAACCCAATGAGAGATGCTGACCTTTGAAAGCCATTGATGGCCTGGGGACTGTGGGGACCTTGAAGAGGCCTCTCTCTTTATTAGGGTGGCCGGGTCCGAAAGAGGACAGGGATCCAGCATCTTTAAGCATCTTTATGAGTTGTGTAGAAGAGGTGATGTGCTAGGGTGGGGGAGCAATTTGATTGAGTTTGTCTGTAAAGGTGATTTCACCTAATTTGTACTCTCCAGAACAAGACATGCACCAAAACATCCATCCTTCGAAACTTGCACTTCTTTGAATTTTGCAATGTACCGTATTTTTCGCTCTATAACACGCACCCGACCATAACACGCACATAGTTTTTAGAGGAGGAAAATCCGTAGGTATGCCACCTGTAGGCATTCCCTCCATAACACGCACAGACATTTCCCCTTACTTTCTAGGAGGAAAAAAGTGAGTGTTATGGTGCAAAAAATACGGTAGTTCTTCGGCCAAGTAATGCGTACAAAGATGTACAAACTGGGGGTAAGGTGTGCACATAGAGAAATATATTGGTGAACATAACTTGCAAAAATGCATTACGGTGCGAGAAATTGCATAGCAAAAATATGTACATTGGGGGGGGGGGAATCATACAAAAATGCTGTTCAATTTTCACGAGGACACCATTTCCTATGGGGTAATACAGTCCGTTCGACTTCCAAAATGTTCGCAAACCAAGGCACAGCTTCTGATTGGCTTATTGGCCTCGGAAACAATGCCAACAGCTGAAATGGGCATTCAGCTTCCAAAAAATGTCTGCAAACCAGAACACTTATTTCCGGGTTTGTGGCGTTTGTGAGTACCAAGGGGTTTGACAACCAAGGTATGACTGTGTCAACCAAGTAAAATGTATATAGCAAGCTGCTTTCTCCTCCTTTCTCCTCAAGAATAAATGGCCGTGAAAAATGTGACTCGACAGCCAGAAAAGAGGAGGGATTTGGTATTGTGATTTCAGCTGTTCCAGCTGCATTTGATATACCTTTTTGTCCCCACCATATTCCAGGGTGAAAAAGCCATAGTCAGGTGTTGTGAACTTAGACTGGCAGAGAGTTGTGTGTGTGTGTGTAGGTGGTGTTTGCCTGTGGGCTTGCCATCTGAGGCCCTTCTCTATGTCCCCCCCTCCCTGAGGCGTTCAGAGGGTGACAACATGAGAATTGGTCCTTTTGGTGGTGGCTCCCCATCTGTGGAATGCTCTCCCCAGAGAGGCTTGCCTGGTGCCATCATTACATGTCTTTAGGTGCTGGGCAAAAACACTGATAGAACACACAGCTTGTCCGCAGAAGGTTCAAATCCCCAACATTTCACTTGAAATAACAGGGAGCAGATAATGTTTGCTTGGGACCCTAGAGAGCTGCTGCCAATCAAAGTAGACAATTCTGAGTTACAAATAGTCTGACCCGCTATTGAGGCTTCTTCATATCTTGCTGTATACATGGCTGTTGTGAGATAGATCTGGCAAAACGCCGCGTGCATTCCATTAGGCGTAATGAAATGTATAAATAAAAACACATATAACAACTATCTAGCACTTTCAGCATAATTAAGTGAATAAATAAAATTCATATTAAGGGCCTGGCGCACTCGATTGCTGTTAGGCTGCAGTGTTGGCAACAAGTCTAGAGAAATTTCCTGTGGAAGTACGGTGGCGGGGGAGGCCGGAAAGGCTGATGAAGCCCCTGAGAAAAGCCCCCTTTGAACTCTTCATGTCTTGCTGCTATTGACCAGCTCACTACTGTCTGGTAAGATTGTGACAGGCCACGTCTTAGACTCTGTCAGGCAATTAATCAGGCGGCTACGTTTTGCAGGTGAGGCCTGCAGCGCTGGGCTGTTTTGTGTTCCTTTTAAAAGCACCAGGTATGTGTGTCTGTGTGTCAGGGTCCACCATCAAGATTACCTCAGGAAACAGTGGGGACCATCTTTCTCTCCTCCTTTCCAGGTGGCCACCAGGGAGCTTCGCAAGGGACACCTTGCCCCAAGGAGAGAAGAGGTCTGACTTTTTAAAACGTCCCTTCTCCCTATGGCTTGTTTTTGCAGTTTCATTTCTATAATTTTCTTATTGTCACCCACCCCCCAAAGTCTCTCCTTTGACTTTTATGGTTTTTTTTGAGTGCGCTGCATTTCATCTCTGCTAATAGTTTAGGTTTCCTAGTTTTTAATTGCGTTTGATGCATTTGCAAGCTGCTTCCCTGTTTTTAGCGGTTTGACATTTTTGTTGTCGCTGTCAGCTGCTCTGAGGGTTGTTTCTGGGAGAAAGGTGGCATATGCATTTAAATGTAAACAAACAAACAAAATGTGTTTTTGCCAAATTGTTTGGCCGGTTATCTGAGCAGGGAAAGCTGTTATTGTAGTAGCAAAGCAGATCTAATCTGAATTTTTCTTCTTCTTGGGGGAACTGCTAGTTAGAAGAAGAAGAAGAAGAAGAGTTTGGATTTGATATCCCGCCTTTCACTCCCCTTCAGGAGTCTCAAAGCGGCTAACATTCTCCTTTCCCTTCCTCCCCCACAACAAACACTCTGTGAGGTGAGTGGGGCTGAGAGACTTCACAGAAGTGTGACTGGCCCAAGGTCACCCAGCAGCTGCATGTGGAGGAGTGGGGACACGAACCCGGTTTCCCAGATTACGTGACTACCGCTCTTAACCACTACACCACACTGGCTCTTATCATCATAGTTATCAGAAAGCATTTCCCATGTGCTTCTGTGTTGACTAATTACCTTCTAACGGGCTTCTCAATTATCCTCTTAGTGCTTTTCAGTGCTAGTCAACAACTTTAAATTCTCATTGCATTTTTGGAGGTCCACAGTGATTTTAATACAGTTTGGTGTTTTAATAAACTCCACCACACTCCTTTATCTTACTCTTCAATAACGTGCACATTAAGGAAATATCAACATACTTTTTCACCGCATTTCCTTTCCTTCCCTCCCCCTCCCTGTGCGTATCATGGAAACTGCATCTCAAAGCAGTGCTTTCCATTCATGTTTCACCTCCTTGTCATGTTCTTTCTCTCCCATGGCAGTCTCTGGATGAGCTTACACTTTGAACAGATGAGGCATTTCCCTCAGCTTCTAGCTCTAGAGAGGATGCTGAGGGAGCAGACACCACTAGTCATGTATTGTGAAGGCTCCCTTATACTGAGTTGAACATCGGTCCATATAGCTCAGTATGGTTTGCACTGACTGGCAGAGACTATCCAGGGTTTCAGACTGGGGACAGTCCAAGCTGCACCTGGAGATTGAACCTGTGACCTTCGTCACACAAAGCAGATGTGCTGCCACTGAGCTATGGCCTGTCCCCCTGAACAAGAGGTTGTCAAGACCTTGGTGGGTTGCTGATGAGATGTATTTGGCTCGGTGAGCCACAAGTCCTATAGATCTGACCCACCGTATTTTTCGCTCTACAAGATGCACCAGACCACAAGACACACCCAGTTTTTGGAGGAGGAAAACAAGAAAAAAAAATTCTGAATCTCAGAAGCCAGAACAACAAGAGGGATGGCTGCGCAGCAAAAGCAGCAATCCCTCTTGCTGTTCTGGCTTCTGTGATAGCTGCGCAACCTGCATTCGCTCCATAAGACGCACACACATTTCCCCTTACTTTTTAGAAGGGAAAAAGTGAGTCTTATAGAGCAAAAAATACGGTACATTGCTGCTGCCTCTTTCCCGCATCCCACCAGGGCCAGTTTCAGGTTCGACTACGCCCCACCACATAACAGGAGCAAACATGGTTCCTGCTGTCCTAAACATGGTTCCTGCAGTCCCTGGACCTGATGAAGGGGGTTTGCACTAGAAGCTGCAAGGGAAAGAAACTGCTACAGTCCCTAGGGCCGAAATACGTCCAGGATTTCATAGGCAGAATTGATACCTGGTGGGAATTTTGAAAGGCATTGCCTTGTCCTGGATGTTAGGCAAGTCATTAAATGATGTGGGTTTTCCTTAAAAAAAGCTCAACTTTTGGGGTGTCCTGATTTTTACTTTTTGAAATATGGCAACCCTAAACAGTCGCCAGCTAATCTGCTTTGATGATTAATCCCCAAAGCCAAATATAGAGGACTAAATCACACATGCCTTTGCATCACCGAGTTTCATGTCATTTGATGACGTGTGCAGGCAAAGGGTGGATTCTGGAAGCTGGAAGCCAGCTGCCTATATGTGGGCATAGGAAGCTGCCTGACACCACTGGTCCATTTCGGTCTCCAGGATTTCACTCATCCCTCCCTGGAGATGCTGGCAATTGAATTGGAGACCTTTTGCATGGAAATCAGGCACTCTGACTGCTGCACTATGACCCTTATGGCTATTGGCAAGCATCCCTCGCTTTATCTCTCACCCACTTTCTCTCAGTTTTAGTGCCTTGCTTCCTAGCAACAATACCAGCTTATGGACCAGTGCCTGCAAGAGCATATCTGGAAGAGGTGGCAAGAAAGATAAGAGGGAATAGATAAGAAGCAAATGAGATGACCCCTAGCTGCAGAGCTCGTGGGAAAAGCCAAGCCCCAGGGTAGTTGTTGTAAGGATTATTAAGGTATCTCAAGGGCTTTGCTTACTGAAGAAAAATATATGCAGAGAGCATATATGAGGTAAGGTCATATGAAAGCGCCATCTGTGGTGTTGGATCTGCAATGGTTGCTCCTGTCTTGTAACTTACCTCTTGACAACTACTGCATTCCCTATGGGAGATATTACTGGAGATATTTCTGCTCCCTTGTGAATTTTGTAATCAGAGGCCTGCATGTTCCACTTCAAATCCTATATGTGGAATGCTGATCATTTCAGGATTTCATTCTCTTACTTGGAACAGATTTTCTGTGGTCTAGAGTGCAGGATTTCTGCATGCTGCCATATGGCTATTAGTATATAGATCTATGTATATTTTTCCTGAATGTAGGGCTCTGTGGTGCACCGTATTTTTCAACTGCATGCAGATCATCTCCAGCCTCGCCTGTCATTGCCACTCAGGATCGGCAGAGAAGGTGTGACTGGGGGGATCAGAAGGAATTAAAATAATTAATTAGTTGTAAGGCTGAGTAAAATGAGTTGCAGTTCCTCAGTTGCTGATCTCAAGAGGCTTCTCAAGAGGCCGTAAGTGAGGCATTTGGAAAAAAGAAAGGGCACTGCAAAAATGGACTTTTATTTATTTTAACAACTGTTCCCTTCTGCTTTGATGGCATCTTCATCATCTATTCATTAAGGTTTATTGCTGCTGCCAATCACCAGAGTATTGCAATGGTTTCTCATAAAATAAATGGATTAAATGGATGCTTTTGGGAAAAAGGCATATAATCTCTTCTGTCATAGACACACGGAAAGAAACACACACATTCACACATTCATACATATACAGTGGTATCCCTGGTTGCGAACAGGATCCGTTCTGGAGGCCCGTTTGCAACATGAAAAGCCCGCAACCTGAAGTGCCGTATCTGCGTAGGTGCGTGGTGCAATCTGGCACTTGTGCGCATGCGCAAAGCGCGACTTAGCGCTTCTGGACATGCGCGAGTGGCAAAACCCGGAAGTAACCCTTTCTGGTACTTCTGGGTTGCTGCAGGACGCAACCTGAAAAAACGTATCATGAAGCAAATGTAACATGAGGTAGCTGGTTTTCAGTTTTTTATCTCTTTGTCACTCTCTTAAAAGGCCATGTTTTTGCTATACATGCATCTCTTCATCAAAGAAGCCAATGGAGCAACATGCAGATTAAGGGGAGGGGGTTTGTGGATAGCTCAGTTCTCAACGACTCCCATTGGATGCCCATGAGGCAAGTAAGTGCTGCTGCTGCTGCTATCTAGGGCCCAGTTGAGAATGGTGGTGGTGGTGGGGCAGATGGGACTGAAAGCTGGCTGTACACACAGTTAGACTCCTGTGACTGCAGACTGGGCTGTACCAGTCAAGCAACTAGTGGGAGATGTCATTTATATGCAGGGTCTCCTAGCCAAAAAGGGTCTCTCTGCAAGTAGGAAATAAGTAACACATTAAAAAAATAAAAATAAACCAGCCCTTCACCACGCAGTTCTAGGGCAGGTTACAGGAATCTAAAAATGTAGTATTGAAATCAGTTTAAAACAAATTATAGTCAGGACAATAGGATCGGTCCTATATATATTAGTGGGACGTTTTTTAAAAACAAGCAATTTTGCCACCTTCAATCTGAAGTTCAGAATTCTACCACTTCAGAACCCTAAGGCCTCATCAAAATGGTCAAAGGCCTGGAAACGATGCCTTATGAGGAACGGCTAAGGGAGCTGGGCATGTTTAGCCTGGAGAAGAGGAGGTTAAGGGGTGATATGATAGCCATGTTCAAATATATAAAAGGATGTCACATAGAGGAGGGAGAAAGGTTGTTTTCTGCTGCTGCAGAGAAGCAGACACGTAGCAATGGATCCAAACTACAAGAAAGAAGATTCCACCTAAACATTAGGAAGAACTTCCTGACAGTAAGAGCTGTTTGACAGTGGAATTTGCTGCCAAGGAGTGTGGTGGAGTCTCCTACTTTGGAGGTCTTTAAGCAGAGGCTTGACAACCATATGTCAGGAGTGCTCTGATGGTGTTTCCTGCTTGGCAGGGGGTTGGACTCGATGGCCCTTGTGGTCTCTTCCATTCTATGATTCTATGATCCTTCTCATGTCCTAGGGCAGGGGTAAATGACAGGCTTAGCTCCACTCTGGTGAGATCTCCGGGTGTGCCCTTTCACCTTCCTGCCCTATGGGTAAAATGTGTCATTACGGTGAGGACAACACTGCCTGTCAACAGTGGTTGGGTAGGCATTCACACAGGTGACATTCATACCATATATTTAAAGCACTATGATACCACTTTCAGCTCATGGCTTCCCCCCAGAAATTCTAGGAGCTGTTCTTTGTTCAGGGTGCTGAAAGTTGTTTGGAGGCCCCCTATTCACAGAGATGCAGTTCCCAGAGTTTCCTGTGAAGAGGTACTGACTGCTAAACCACTGTGGAAGTTGTAGCTCTGCAAGGGGAGTAGGGGGTCTCTCAGCACCCCAAACAAACTACACTTCCCAGAATTCTTGGGACTGATTATAGTATGAATACAGTGGAACCTCGGGTTGCAGACGTAATCCGTGACGGAGGCACACCCGCAACCCGCAGTGTTCGTAACCTGCAGTGCCGCGTCTGCGCATGCATATGACGCGATTTAGTGCTTCTGCACATGCGCGAGAGGTGAAACCCGGAAGTAGCCCTTTCCGGTACTTCTGGGTTTCCTGCGGTCCGCAACCTGAAAACACGTAACCCGAAGCGTTTGTAACCCGAGGTACCACTGTATGGCCTTAGAGAACTTCTGAAGGGGGGAGGGCGCATCCATTTGCACATAGCCCACCCATTGGTGCACATGACATGTTCAAGAAGAACATCAAAGTTGCAGCTGAGAAAGTCACCCCACACTCTGAATACCTGCCTCTCTCTTGCTCCTAGCCTTGGAAAACGCAGTTCATAACAACAACAACAACAACAACATCAACAACAACTCTCACCTGCTGAGAGTCTGAGGGTCCTGCTCCTGCCTCTCTCCACCAGGCCTAGGGTGGGGCCTGACAAACTACAAAAGGATGCCTGCTGCCCAGCAGATAACAACAACAACAACAACAACAACAACAACAACAACAACAACAACAACATAATATTAGTTATACCCCACACATCTGGCTGGGTTTCCTCAGCTACTCTGGGAGGCTTCCAGCAGAATATTAAAATACAATAGTCTATTAAACATTAAAAGCTTCCCTAAACAGGGCTGCCTTCAGATGTCTGGTAGCTGTTTTTCTCTTTGACATCTGACGGGAGGGCGTTCCACAGGGCGGGCGCCACTACCGAGAAGGCCCTCTGCCTAGTTCCCTGCAACTTGGCTTCTCGCAGCGAGGGAACCGCCAGAAGGCCCTCGGAGCTGGACCTCAGTGTCCAGGCAGAATGATGGGGGTGGAGACGCTCCTTCAGGTATACTGGACCGAGGCAGAGAGTACTGTTTACATTCTTTTAAACTGCTTTTTAATTGTGTTTTTTGATTTTTTTTTTAAAAAACTAAAATGCATTTTGTGTGTGTTGGGGATTGTTTGACTGTTTCTGTTTATATTTTGATTATGTCTTTTGTGTTTATGTTGTAATTTTATCTTGTGAACTACCCTGAGACCTGCAGGTATAGGGCAGTATATAGTTTTAATAAATATCCTCCTCTTCCTCCTCCTCCTATGTCCCAGTGATTTCAGTGGAGCCTCTTCTTTTCCATGCTGGGCTGCTACGAACACACACACACACACACACACACACACACACACACACACACACACTGCATGCATAATGATGACTCCTGCATTCATTTACTGCAGCTCTGGGCACAGAGCATGGCTGAGTGAGTGCAAAGCATAGCGGGTGTCATTTCTGGCATGGCCAATGTTTCAAAAGCCTCCCAGCAAGCCATATATCATGTTATATTGATATGGTTCCACAAGGCTGCCACATCTGACATTTGATGTATTGCTTTAGGTGCTCCTTGTTATTATTATTTCCCATATATATATATATATATATATATATATATATATATAATCTCACACCACACCTCTAAACAGTCAATGAGGAATCAAAGGAAACATCAGCCTGCAAAGCACAGATCTGACACTTGCCAAGCTAACAAAGGCAGTTCGAGAGCACAACATTGTGCTCCAAGAGATCAGAATGTCAGCCTGTGACAATTTTGACAGTCTTGTTTTTGAAACTTCAAAACTGATGAATGCAGCAGCACCGGGTGGTGGAAGTGGAGATGCTTAACCCTTCTCCCACCTGCCAATTCCACTTTGCAAATCAACTCCCCAGCAGTTTTATATCCCCCGCTACCAAATTGCTGAATTCCAGAACTGCAAGTTAGTCCATCAGAGAGGAAAGCAGAGCATTTGGAGGTGAGAATGGGCAGACATGGGAAGGGTTAAGCAAGACTCCCCTTTCCCCTGTTGGCTGGGCCTTGCCAATTCCCCCAGCCTCCATATTCTCAAAAACTAACTTGTACTTCAACACTGATGACAGGACAGCATTCTTCCCTGGACCAGAGGCAGTAGGCTAGTTTAGGGGGACCAAAAGAAGGCATGACGCATACACTGTGGGGGAGTTGAGCTGAGGAAGATCAACAGCATCTGCCACCTGAGTTTATCCTCACTTTATCAAATGGTAGGGCCTGTCTTTTATATACTGTGGGTGGGAGGAATGATCAGGAGATGCTTGGGCTGCCTAATCTTCCAGTCAGCAACAAATGGAAAGGTACAGGCATGAGCGGGAAGGGGGTAGGGAATGCAGGCACCCCCCAAACAAGCAGCTTGCCCTCCCACTTGCCCTCTATTGCTGGATTCCTGCCATTAACACAGATTGCTATTTTTCTTTCAGAGTTCTTAATGTGGGACACAGCTTGCTCACTTAGAAATACACTTTGTTCCTTCTGTGTCTGCCCTTGATTTTTTTTTTTTTGGGGGGGTGCCACCACTTGCTACAGGGGAAATCTGTGGATTGCACTCTGGTAACCCTTCTTCACTCCCCTCCCTCTAACATTTTGAGTACAGTGGTACCTTGGGTTAAGTACTTAATTCGTTCCAGAGGTCAGTTCTTAACCTGAAACTGTTCTTAACCTGAAGCACCACTTTAGCTAATGGGGCCTCCCGCTGCTGCTGTGCCGCCAGAGCACAATTTCTGTTCTTATCCTGAAGCAAAGTTCTGAACCTGAAGCACTACTTCTGTGTTAGCGGAGTCTGTAACCTGAAGCGTATGTAACCCGGGGTGCCACTGTATTTATTTCTTGTTCTTATGGAAGCTTACTTAAAGGTAAACCTAGGTCTGTTCCTCAAGGCTTAGAAAGGTATGCATCATGCTGTTGTAGATTGCTTTTTGATTTTTTTTAAAAAATATATTCTATTTTCATTGCTTTTTTAAAAAATAGTATTGCTTATTGACTTGAACATTGTTATAATCTATTTTCATAGGAAGGCAGAATAGGAATGGTGGGAACTGAAAATGCAAAAATTAAAAGTAACACTCAAATCAGCTCAACGTCTTGGTTGCCAACTTTTTTCTGTCCCTGCTCCTATGCCTTTAACAGCAGCTGCACTACCAGAAATTAAGAAGGTGAAATGTTTCTCAATCACTTATCTGTGTGCACTGAAGGACTTCACTTACTGTGTGTTGTTACAGGAGCAGAGCCAGTTAAAGAGCTGACAACTCTCTGTATAAACTATGGAAATACTTCATTCTTTGAAGGGTTTTTACATCACAATTACTTTTTATTGTTGCCATTGATAAAAATAAATGGAGGAATAATTTTGGATGACTTACATAAGCATCCAAGGAATCAATAACTGGATCGTAAAAAGATTTAGAATTTCTCAACTATATTCATTTTCAGCCCCCCCCCCCACATCTTTAAATAGCATCTCCGTAGCATTCGATTCCCCTCCTCCCCCAAAAGTCAAATATGGAGCATTAAGGGTATAATTACCATTTTAATTATAACTCAATCATCCTATCTACTTTGCATAGAAATTAAAACTTTTATGTCAGGATTTCTGAGTACACAGAAATGTTCAGGAGCAATTAATGCCAAGGATTTTACAGTATAAATGAACTTTACTTTAGAGCTTTTAATTTTCAGCCTCAGCCAGGATTCATTAAAAAAAGGAGAAATGATTTGCATCTTACATCTTAAAAGTGAAAATATTTTTACAGCTGGGTGGTGCCGAGCATATCACAGAGCCACATATTCTTTATAGCACACTGCCATTTTTTGTTCCTGTATGAAATGCATTGTAGCGGATACTTAGGATAGATAATAGGGATAATTGATGTAGTGGAGAAAGGTGAAGTTACATCACTCTCTGGAGGGTGCCAGGTCAATGGTGGTGATGGTACCTGGTTGTGTCAGGGTGTTAGATGTGTGAACTGGTCTGGTGCCTTCATATGGCACATGGCCTGGGGAAGAGGGGTGGGTGGGATGGATATGCAAATTAGAAACATAGCTCTCCTCAAAATCCATACTTCTCTGAATTTTGCAGTGCGCTTCTCCGACCAACCAATGTTGACGCAAAACCGCATATAGCGGGAAAGTGTGAATAAAAGTGAAGATGTTGGTGAAAGTAACGTGCAAAATGCAGTGTACAGTGGTACCTCGGGTTAAGTACTTAATTCATTCTGGAGGTCCGTACTTAACCTGAAATTGTTCTTAACCTGAAGCACCACTTTAGCTAATGGGGCCTCCTGCTGCCGCCGCGCTGCTGGAGCATGATTTCTGTTCTCATCCTGAAGCAAAGTTCTTAACCTGAAGCAATATTTCTGGGTTAGCGGAGTTTGTAACCTGAAGTGTATGTAACCCGAGGTACCACTGTATTTGGGGAAATTGTTTGCAAAATTGCAAATTGCAAAAATGTGTTCGCTGGAAGAAATTTGCTGGCGATTTTCACGAGGATTTAAAACAAATTTGCAAATGGCTGCAAAATGTGGAGAAGGGAGTTTAAGGCTGAAAAAATAAGAAACGGAGAGAACTGACAGATCCTTCCATCCCTAGCATGGACACACCTCTGCCGTGACGTGTGTGACTGCAGCAGCCTGAGAAAGGGGCACTATGATTGTAGAAACTGCATGAGTCTCCCCTGACCCCATGGCGATGTGGGTATAGGTGACAGCTAATATGCATGGAGTGGTTTCCATTTACAGAATCTGGTCTGTGCGAAACAGTTCCAAGGCGATGCAAATGTGACTTCTGGCAGCAAAAATAAAAATAAAAAAATAAAAAAATAAAAATCTAAAAGATAGTGAAAAACCTGGTGCAATGTCAGGAAAAGGGAGCTCAGTCCCTACGAAGGATAATAGTACAGACTTACTGTATATGTGCTGCCGAAGCGAGCACAATAGTACAGACTTACTGTACACAATTGTTGTAAGGATTGCAACTAGATCTTGCGAGTGAAGTGCTTTGAACAAAAACACTCTACAAATGTTAAGCAGTATCATGCGCACTTACAAGGAACTCAGACTTTCCAAGTCTGTGGATCCTTACGTGGCCAAAAAGGGCACTATCCACATGTAAGTGGGAGGTAGCATCAGCTTGAGATGAATGCTAAGGTTTTCAAAAGTACTCCTCAAATCCTAGGGGAGGAAACTGCCAGCAGTAATGACTGAGCATATTCTGTGGACACAATGCAGATGGTCTGTTTTGGGTCTGTTTTGGGCTGGAGGTAGAGAGCTGGAACACCACTAGGGAGTAGGAATGGAATGGAGTATCCAGGAACTCAGGGTGGCTGGCTGGCTCCCTCTACTCCACATTAGAACATTTTCTTGCAGATACCACTTACAGTGGTACCTCGGGTTAAGAACTTAATTCATTCTGGAGGTCCGTTCTTAACCTGAAACTGTTCTTAACCTGAGGTACCACTTTAGCTAATGGGGCCTCCCGCCGCCGCCACGCAATTTCTGTTCTCATCCTGAAGCAAAGTAGGTACTATTTCTGGGTTAGTGGAGTCGGTAACCTGAAGCGTCTGTAACCTGAAGCGTCTGTAACCCGAGGTACCACTGTACCACTTATTACTATTACAGGTTTTTTTTATTAAAAAAAGGCAGCTTTGGTAAAAACTGAAAACGGACTGCTGAGAACACTGCTAATGGAAGGAAGCATTTTGAACTCTTCCTGCACTCCTGATGTGCAATATATTTTAAACATCTCTCTCTCTTAAGGCTACAGCATAATATTCTTCCTATTTGAACCCTTCCTGGGCAGAAGAGCAGATAAGGAAATATTTTTTCATGAGTATGGCTGCAGGGCAATAAAAGTGTTGTGTCCATCGATAACTGGACAGTGTTTCTTATTTTACTTGCTTGCTGCTTCTTGCAGAGCTTTTATGTTCCTTTCTGCTCCTCTTGCTTGCTGCAGAATGAATTTTGCCAGTGCTGTTCTTTATTTACTGCCTTTAATAGCACAGTGAATCTTTGCAGCCTTATGGACCTAAACTTCTACCTTATGCTTATATCTTGTTATAAAAGACAGTGGCAACTTGATATCTCCTAATGAAAAGAAAACCAAATTGAATGGAAGAATAAACGAGAGCTGGGCACATCCCCCCCACAAAGTCTCCATCCTATTAGTGTTCAGAGAAACTGAGGGGAGCAGTTCACTGAATTTCTTCAGGGGGAGCAAAAGTTCTCCAACAGTTTCTCAGAGGGGAGGCTCACCATTAGCATGGCAGTAACATATCAGCTTCATTTCTTCCTGAGGGTTGTTGGGTATTTTTTTTTTTTTGGCTGCCTCTCCTGTGTGGCAGCAAAAGCAATCAGGTCAGCAATGCTACAAGACCTGGTGTTTCTCTTTCTCTTTCTGTATGGGGAAAGTGGGGGGCACTGTGTGATGTGACATGGTAAAAAATAAAACAAAAAAATAAACATGGTGAAGAACATTTGGTAAAAATTCTGTAAAAGCCCCCTTTTTCTCTGGAGGCTTTTTGGTTCCGAGGAAAAAAATTCCAGGACCCCTCCCCCCGACATCTTCTTAGAAAAATGTCTTCTGAGAAATTTCGGCTCAACTTTAAAATAAGCTAGTTGTCTTCAACTTTTTCAGATCCAGAGCTTCCTGCCACAAGTTAATCTGGTTACCTCAGTTCTTTCTCCTTATATTTATCTTCCTGTTCACTCATCTGTTCTGTTTTTTTTTTTTAAAAAAAAAACCCCACCCCTTCCAAATGTGTGGTGGTTCCACTGATGAGTTGCACCATAGATCTGGATTCTATCTGCTGATGACTAATAGGATAAGCAACCATTGCTCTGTCCAGTGGCGTTGGGGTAAAATTTGAAGTGTGGGCACTCATTGTGGCAGTCTCTAAAAGCATGCACCCAGTGCTGGATTTACGTATAAGCTATAGCTAAGGGCCCTACTCTCTTGGGGGCCCCCAGAAAATTAAAGTGAAAAAAACTGGATGCACATTTCCAAAATATAAGATAAAAAACAAATAAAATAAAACCTACATACAGCAACAGTGTTTTGTGTTGTGTAGGTTACTGTGATATAAGTAATGGGCCCTGCCTGCTAGCCTACTCCCTAAAATATCAATGGTTTGCTCATTTCTATATCAGTTACTTTGATAAAATACATATTTTGTTATGTGCAAATGGCTTTAGATACCTATTGGGTCCACAAATTACCATATAGCATATATTCAAACACAAAAAACAGCGACAATTTGTTGTTGACAAAGGACAGCTGGGCATATAAAGGGTCCCATTACCTTCAGTAGCTTAGGGCCTCATCAAACTTAAATCTGGCCCTGAATCCACCCACACTCAGTGTAAACCCATTCAAATTAATGGACAAGTTCCTTAAGCATACAGAACATTGGAAAAATATCTGTAGTAAGCTGAAATGTGAGTTATTGCTTCAGAGTCTAAAGGCAAGCAATAGTTAAACTGCTCAAGAAATGGAAAATAAGTACCCAGCTTCTGCTTTATTATTTTCTTAGGTAAATGCATGTCAGACATGCTACTTCCACCGTCCCAAAAATCATTGTTACATAGAGAAAAATATTATTTAACTCCAAGGCTGGGAAACCTGGCCTTGAACTCACATCATCCATGCTAGCTATGTCTTGTTGGGAGCTGGAGTCTAGAAACACCTCAAGGGTTGCAGATTTCAGAGCCCCTATGTAAACCACTGTATACGATAAATTATATTCTCACAGCCAATAATACTAGAGCTTGAAATATAATGGGTGTGCTCTTTGAAGCAGAGCTGGCAACTGGAGCCAGATTAAAGCCCACTTGTACTGGCAAGATGAGTGGAAATTATCCGGACCTTATGGGGGTGGGTGATGGGGCTGTGGTGATTCATGCAAAGTCTGCTTTGTCATGTTGGCGTTTGACCAAAGAGGGAGGCTGGTAGCTCTGAAGGGCCGCCACCTCTGTTCTTGCTCATTGAGCCAATTTTCCCCCTTTATGCATGTATGACAAATGAGGATGGAGTGGGCCCAGTAGCTCTCACTGTCTTGTCCAGGAAATATCCCCAGTGGATCTTGTCCTCTTGTCAAGGCCTGGCCTTCTTCCCACTCCATAGCTGCTTCTTAGCAGAGGCAGAAGTAAGGCCGATATCCATAGCCAAAGAAAAATGACCGCTGAGGCAAATATGAGCCTTACATTCCCCTTCCCGTAATGCCTCCAATTTAATAACTGTCTGCAGAAAAGAGTGCTTCTCACCATGAGTTATTTAGTCACTATTCCATCTAGGGTATCGCTGACATTCTGAAGGGAGCATCTAAAGGGATGATTTGCTGTCAGTCTCTTGTATGCTTTAAGTCCATTCATTTTCTACCTCTAACAGGGGAAGATAATGCTGTGATACAAAGTAAAAGATAGATGATAAAAACAATTCTTTAAAGGGGGAAAGGAATCAGGCACCAGAGACTTGGCTGGGGGGAAAATATATGACAGAATGCTCCATTCTCCCGCTCAAAGTAGCGCAATAAACTATATTGGAAGCAAAATACAGTTCATAGGAGGAGTATCAGAATATGTATTTCAGCAGTCTCTACATGGTACTGAAACGCTTTGAAAGCCGATGATTTGTGTCACCATGTTCATATTTCCCTGTCAAGAATACAATGCTCCTTGCTGCTATTTCAGAACTAATATGAACATTATTAAAACAGGTGAGAATTACAAGGGATTGGTGGTTAGAAACTTCCAATTTAAATATAGGTAAGCCCAAATTATTATTTTCCCTTCTTTTTTTCCACCTGTGCATGTGAGATCACTTTTTATTACGTTAATACCTGCCCTTCCTCCATGGAGTTCAGAGGGATGTATGTGGGATCATTTCTTCCTTATTTTAGTCATTATTTCCATTTCTCTATCCCACTTCCTCCCTCTACTCTACCACTACATGTCAACGGCGGCTAACAGCAGTGAAAGATAAAATTGCAATGTTCCTAGTTCTTCTTGGGGAAGCCATGACTGTTTAAAGGGACATGATAGTGCTTAGAGTGTAGGTATATTGAACGGAAAATCACCAACTAGGAGCAAGAAACTTTAAGCAGCCCAACACACCAAAGGCCTGTCTACACAAGATGAAGCATGTTCTAGAGTCTGGGCAAAGCCTCTCTGAAAGCCCTTATCCCATTTATACTCACCAGGGGCATTGCATGAGCTAAATGCGCATGGGGCAGGCATGCACGAGCGCCGGGAGGGCGAGGTGAGCTGGGGCCCAGTGCGCCAAGGGAGAAATAAGCCCTCTTGGCCATGGCACCTTGTGGGGTCAGGGGTGGAGTCTCAGGAAAGTGAACATTCCAAGCCCTACCTGGAGATGCCAGGGATTCAAACCTGGGACCTTCTGCAGGGCAAAGCAGGTGCTCCACCACTGAGCTATGGCCCTTCCCCTCTCCTCCATCAGTAGGCTCTGGGAGGTTTATGTAGTGGCAGCTGCGGAAGGCAGCAGTAAGGTAAAGGTAAAGGACCCCAGGACGGTTAAGTCCAGTCAAAGGCGACTATGGGGTTGTGGCGCTTATCTCGCTTCAGGCCGAGGGAGCCGGCGTATGTCCACAGACAGCTTTCCGGGTTATGTGGCCAGCATGACTAAACCGCTACTGGAACAACAGAACACCGTGACGGAAACCAGAGTGCATGGAAACGCTGTTTACCTTCCCACCACAGTGGTACCTATTTATCTACTTGCTTTCAAACTGCTAGGTTGGCAGGAGCTGGGACAGAGCAACGGGAGCTCAACCCGTCATGGGGATTCGAACTGCCAACCTTCTAATCGGCAAGCCCAAGAGGCTCAGTGGTTTAGACCACAGCACCACCCGCAGCAGTAGCAGCACTCTTGAGTCAGGTCCAGCCACATTTTAAATTTCTCTTTTAATGCAGTGCTGCTCCAGGGAAAATGACTCAGCTGCCCATTTGTGCTTGGAGTATTAGGCCAATTTTTGTAAAGAAGTGGGGAGATATGTGGGCATCATCAGCGGGCCCTACCAGCTGACTACGGATACCAGGGGTTGACCAAGGCCCTGCCCTTTATAAAGAGCTCTGCACACACTCTGATGTACACAGAATCGTAGAGTCTGAAGGGACCACAAGGCTCACCTAGCCTAATTCCCTGTGATGCAGGACTCTTACGACCCTGAGAATAAGAGTCTCATGCTCCACCAGCTGAGCTCTCCATAACTTGAAGTTAAGTGATGAGCACCTTCATGAACAAGGTCTTCCACTCTTCACTGCAATCAGGTGGGACCGGCTGAATTTGGGACTTGCACCCAAGCAAGCATGGTTAGGTTCAAACTGTATATATGCAGATGGTGAGCGAGATACCCTGTAGCTATTACTTCCAGTGATGACCTTTGTGACTTCATATAAGTCCTCCCCCACAAATTAATCATGAGCTATTAGGAAGCTATTCCCCATATCTCACGCCAACTCTCTCTGCAAAGCGCGAAACTCTCTTCCAGAGGGGAGAAAAATATACTTCCTTAGTCTATTGAGGATTACCCATGTCAGGGGAAGTTATATGATTGTCTTTAGCGCTGATAGGAATTACTTTCAGGGTGTTCCAGCTCATTACATCCAGCCTTCATCAGCTATTTTCCAAACTGCAGTAACCTTTGCGATACAGGTGCTGTAGATCTCTGTCCTATTGATTCCACTTTTGCAGCTACACGGTGCTCATGTAAACAGAGTGCAAAGCCAGATAGGAAACTGTAAAACAGCAAGCAATTTGGCACCTTGAAGAACACAGATAAAAACTTAAGGTAATCAGCACAAATGTTGTGGAACTCATTTCGATGTATAGTGGGGGCGGTAATCCACATCTATCTAAGGTAGAAGCTCTGAGATACAGATCCGAGTGATACAAACAGACTGATCTAAGCCTAGTTGGTAGTATTACAGCTGCAGCAGATTTCTGTAATACTACCAACGAGGCTTGTGGGACTCGGGTGGCGCAGTGGGTTAAACCACAGAGCCTAGGACTTGCCGATCAGAAGGTCGGTGGTTCGAATCCCTGCAACGAGGTGAGCTCCCGTTGCTCGGTCCCAGCTCCTGCCAACCTAGCAGTCTGAAAGCACGTCAAAGTGCAAGTAGATAAATAGGTACCGCTCCAGCGGGAAGGCAAATGGCGTTTCCGTGCGCTGCTCTGGTTCGCCAGAAGCGGCTTAGTCATGCTGGCCACATGACCTGGAAGCTGTACGCCGGCTCCCTTGGCCAATAAAGCGAGATGAGCGCCGCAACCCCAGAGTCGGTCACGACTGGACCTAATGGTCAGGGCTCCCTTTACCCTTTACCTTACCAACAAGGCTTAGAGTTGAGCTAGATGGTAGATCATGTTCCACAGAAGGTTGGTCCCTCTCCAGACAGATGTTTTATTGCAGGCGCATTCTGCAACATTCTGCACCCAATAGGAGCGCTTTGCTGGTGGATTTAGAATAACAGAATCATTGAGCTGGAAGGCATCATCTAGTCCAACCCCCTGCAAGGCAGGAATATGCAGCTGTCCCATATGAGGATCGAACCCGCAACCTTGGCGTTATCCGCACCATGCTCTAACCAACTGAGCTATTCTACTTCTGTGATACTTCCCCAATGCAACCACATTATTGCTGCCCAGAGGGGCTATAGCGCAACAGAAGCAGGGCAAAAATTAACCAGAACATATGTGGTATAAAAAGTTACAGGGTTCCAGCAGGAAGTTACAGGATATGCACTGGTTGCAAATGAAGCAGTGTGGCCACCCCAAGTCATTTGCAGGTTCAAACAGTATTGAAATATTGTTCTATGGGTTATAAATGTCTCATTGGTTTGCTAATCAAACACAGTGGTGCCTTGGGTTACATATCCTCAGGCTACATACACTTCAGGTTACAGATTCCGCTAACCCAGAAAGAGTACCTTGGGTTAAGAACTTTGCTTCAGGATGAGAACAGAAATCGTGCTCCGGCGGCGCAGCAGCAGCGGGAGGCCCCCTTAGCTAAAGTGGTGCTTCAGGTTAAGAACAGTTTCAGGTTAAGAACGGACCTCCGGAACGAATTAAGTTCTTAACCCGAGGTACCACTGTAAAATGACTTATGCTTTAATGGTGATGTTCAGTTTATTTTTTAGTTGCTGGATGGTTTGTTAATTATATCTTACGATACATACTGTGCTTATGATGGTCCGTTGTGTTACTGTTATCGTTTGTGAGATGCTTTTGGGTTTCATTTAAATGGAAAGTGGCATAGAAATACAAAAAACCAAACCAAACCAAATAAAAAGCCGGATAGTGTGTGACCACTCCAGTAGCATCAAGAGCACAAACCATTATGAATGTGCAATAGAAAAGGATTGGGGGGTGGTGGTTTAGCTCTGGCTGAATGGCACTGAAGTCAGTGGCATCTTAGTTGCAACATTGAGATCGTTGGGGAAAGACTGTAGCTCATAACATGTGCTCTGCCTGTGGTAGAACACAGGTTTTGGCCCAGGTTTAATCCCTAGCATCTCCACGCAGGGCTGGGAAAGGCTCCTGCCTGAAATCCTGCCAGCATAGACAATAAATGGCAGCTTCCTATGTTTTAAACTAAAGCTCATTGATTTCTATTGTATCTAAGCAAGACTCTTGAAGCTCCTGGCATTAGTAGCCACCTCAAAGTAGCTCCTTTCAGGCCACAGACCTCTGTATACCTGATGGGCTCCTGGTGGTTTTAGTGGAGAGTGCAGATGATCAGTCCTTAGAGCCAACATCAGCTCCTGAGGGTGGGAGGTACAAGGTACCAGGGAGAGTCAGAGGACCAGGAATGATGAGAACACTGGGAGTTCCTGTACCAATTCAGGGGAGCCTGGGGAACAATTGTACTTTGCGCAGAGAACTTCAGACCCCACAGCACGAATCTCCAGCCTTGGAATTACTGAAAGTTATCCTGAGCTGCTGGTGTCCCCTGCAAGTCTTCTTCACATTATTGGAAGAGGAAACAAAACACCCAGTTTTCACCAAATTGCCCATCCTTCCTGCACTGTTTCTATCCCACCCAGTGGCTAGATCTCAAATCCCTCAGAAAAACTACCAACTTTGCCTTAAGGTCTGCAAGCTTCACCATTGCACGCCTTTTCCGAAACCGATTAAAACAGCAACAGAGGAGCATAGCTTCCGATATTGGTGACGCCTTATATTCCCACCCCCTCCCCAGTAAC
This sequence comes from Podarcis vaucheri, assembly GCF_965113315.1. Classification (NCBI taxonomy): domain Eukaryota; kingdom Metazoa; phylum Chordata; class Lepidosauria; order Squamata; family Lacertidae; genus Podarcis; species Podarcis vaucheri. The sequence continues at coordinate 49,676,416 of NC_138750.1, read as the reverse complement.
TTCAAGCACTGCAGAACAAGTGTTTAATTTACTCGGATCAATTTCTGTCAAAGGCACAAGGGGAGCCTCTTTTCGGCTTGCCTCTGCGACGTTTCGTTTCTTCCCTGCTGATCAGTCTGGTGCCACTGGTGTTTATCTTGCGAACCGGTCGCTATTGCATGCTTACTTAATTGATCCTTTGTATTCACCCCGGATAGGTGAGCATAGCATCCTGATGTTCATTTTCTGCTCCGTTTTGACTTGATTTCAACAACAATCCTCCCTAAGGTGCTGCTCTGCTCTTTGCAGAACTCAAGGTTTAACTCCTCCCTTGTTTTCTAGCTTTTCTGAAATATGAAAGGGATCGGATGGACTTAATATTTTGCTCTGGCCTGTACATGGACCATCAACCCGTAGCTGCATCAACAAGAATGTTCTTGTGTCTTTTATTCTTTTTTTAAAAAAAGAGCACAAAAACTTACATCCTTTCCCCTCCTCTTCCATGTCTGCGGAAGAGAATATTTCAGAACAGCAACATCAAAGGCACCTAGTAAATCTGACAGATATTTTACTGAGCTCTCCCTCTTTCTTTTTTATGAATGCAAAATTTAAAGAGGTGAATTTATGCACTTGGGTCTGTCAGGCTTCCCCCCCCTTTTCTTTTTGGAAGGGGGCTGGAGGAATGGTACTCATTTATCTCCCATCATTGCTCTACAGTACATGATGACAGCAGTATCTATATCTTTCTGTGTTAATTTCCATCAAAGCACAGCTACATGTAAAGTATGTAGCCGGAGGTTTTACCCTGTAAATACAGGGGGCATCTCCTTCCCACGACTGTTATTATCATTAATGCACACATTCCCAAAATCAGCCCGTCTTCTTTTTTTTCCTGATTGGAGTTTCTATGACAACACAGGAACACTGTGATTTTGATTTATGGAACTTCTGCAAATCTACCATTCTGCTACTTAAGGAGAAATGATCTCTACCTAGGACACCAATGCTACAGGAAAAAACCCAACACTGACAGAAAGGAAACTACATGCCCAGAGAAACCACATTTTGCCCCTAGAAGCTAAGCAGGTATGATCCTCATCAAGACCTGGGTGCGAGACTGTGTGCGTGTTTGCTGCCCTCTGAGTTCTGTGACATCACAGCAGTTCAACGAATAGGAAAGAGAGGATTGCAGGCAACAGGTAACTTGCAGATAATCCGTGTTTAGCTACGTAATTTCTGCTATTGTGTATTTATTTGTTATGGTTTTGTGCTCCGTCGGAACGGTTAGGGATGAAGTGTCGAATAAATAGCAACTGTGTTTGAGCTATGCCATAAATACTCTGTCAGCTTCCTGCATCTCAGTAAGTGCAACCCACACTTTTTATGTATATAAAAAACCCTTTCTCTCTTACAGTGAGGGCGGCAGACATCTTTGCATACAGAAAATAGATAATGTTTGAAAAGCCCCAGGCATACTCTCATGATGGCTGATTATGTTGTGTCAGATGTGTGGCACAAGTGGGGTTTTTTTTACACCAAGCCTTGCTGCTGTGAAGTTCGAATGATGTTTGTCATTAGCAGCCCCTTGCCTTTCAATGCACATCTGGCCTAATAATGTTTAAAGTCAGGAGATGGGGGTACAAATTAAAGTCACAAAGGAACACAAGGTTGAACCCTCCATCTTGGCAGCCCTGTTCCCCAAGTACGGTACTTTATCTCCAGGATCTTGGTCTATAGCCCCTGAAGGATTAAGCCACACATCAGGGTTCCTTGAGAGCCACAAGCATAGGAACCAATTCCTAGGGGTCAAGGGCTCTTTGCATAAAATGTTTCTGGCTAGTGCCTCAAAACTGGCAACACATGAAACCTGTACTCAGAATAGTTTTGTTGCCATGAGTAGTATACCTTTCGCTTTCTTCATCCTTTCAAACAGCAGTACCGTATTGCTATTTCTTTCTGCACACCCCGCAATATATTTACCAAACTCCAACTTTGTTCCTCATTCAACATCCCATTTTGCAGAAAATAAACAACTTCAGAACCTGGTATTTCTTACCAAAGCTCCGATTTTGCAGGAAACAAGTGGCTTTTGTGGTTGGGGTTGTTCTTGCGGTGGTTGTGCTAAAGCCTTTTAGACCTGATCTGGATAGAGTGGTTGTCATGCAGATGCTTGTTCAGAAAGAAAAGTTTCTGGGGATTTCAAGCATGGGATTCAAACATACTTTTAAAGCAATAGATAGTTTGACGCTTTCAGTCTCATGCAAACTCAGCCCATCTCATGCATGTGAAACATGAGAAAGTGTTGCAGAATTACTGGATGTAGTCCTGCAGTTAAAATGTCCCTTATTGACTGCTCCACAGGACCAAAGAGACACTAGAATATTTCCCTGTCCGGCTGCATGAACACTCTGGAGTGTTCCATTGTTGTGATATATATATTTTTTGGTCTTACGCTTTCAGTCTTTCCCAGGGAGGCGAACATGAAAACATCATGTTCATGTTTGTCAGGAACACCACAAGAGGGAGTCAGAACTCAGTGGTAGCTCAGCTCGGCCTGCTGCTCTGCATTCTGGAAATGAAAAGCTGTTAGAATAAATTTGAAGCTTCCTTGATGTGCACTGAATGCTAGCCATAAATAGATAAAGAATGCAATTTTGGAACGGATGCCAGCAGCAGCCCAGCTCCGGCAGAGGAGTTTTGCATGGGACCCAACGAGAGAGAGAGAGAGAGAGAGAGAGAGAGAGAGAGAGAGAGAGAGAGAGACATTCATACAGGCTGCACACTCATATCCCATGGCCCTGCCTGGGGGGACAGGACACACTCTCTAATCTGGTGTAAAGTAGATCATAATGAAGCCTTTATAAACAATATGGGGGAGGGGGTGCAAGTCGAAGAGCCGCTTTAATGAGGGCTGGCAGGATTCTGAAGCGCAGCCCCTTCTCACCTTCTCGCAGAGCTGGACAAAAAAGACCCGAGGAGTCTCTGATGGTTGTAAAAGTGGCTGCTTTGAAAGACATCTTTATGAGATGATGACTCTGGACCGAGACTCCAAGCTTTCATCTAATAAATAGCCTTGCTCCTTGGCTCGAGATGTAATAATGTTTCCGAACAAGCCCCTCTCACAATAATGCCTCAGAGCAGTAATAATTCACTACCCAATTGGTGGACAGATCCTTGCCATCAACTCCCTGCAGAGGAGAGGTTGCTCTAAATGAGGAAATAAGTCAAAGTTAGCAGGAGCCATAATGGGCCCCACTATCTTCAAGTGAGGCAAGACTTGTTTGAGCTGAGCCGTGCTTTGGAACAATGGATGCAAGCTTTAGAGTCACACAAAACTCTTCTTCGGAGGACGTGGCCTGCCCCAGGCAGGCAAACAAATAAAAAACAAATAAAAACTTTTAAAAAGGGAGGGAATCAATTCTGCTTTTTTTAAAAAAAATGCTGATCTGTCTAGCTATGTTCCCTGCCTTTTCAAAAAAACAGAAGTTGGTGGTGACTTCTATGCATATCATCCAGCCAGGGTAAGAAATGCATGAGTCCCATTAATTTTCAAAGAGGGATTCTAAACATCTCACATTAAAATAAATGGTGCTTAATTGTGGTTGGATTAAGGACCTAATAATAACTCGGCTGGATCAAACTAAGGCCCATCTAGTCCATCATCTCAAAGGCCAACCAGATGTCTATGGGGAAACCCACAAGCAGAGCCTGTGGGGAACAGCCCCCTCCTCTCTTTTAACACCCAACAACTGATATTCAGAGGCATAGATGGCCTATGATGTCAGGCCCAGAGGCCCCTGCTGGGACACTAAGTTCCTAGCATTTGCCAAATCATTTCTATTAAGGTAAACTGATGGAAGGTAAGGCTATCAGAGGCTGACTATACCTTTGAATATCAGTGAATCAGTGCTAGATCAAGTGATTTTTAATCCTGTTGTACACACAGATCAGCTGTCTCTCTTGAAATGAATGGTCCATGTCTTTAGATGAGGAGCTTCACGAATGCATTGGAGCTCTCTTATCCACAAGAAATTGCAGGATGGGCTGTAAAAGTTTGTGCCTTTAAGAAAAATCTGGCTGATTTTACAGTGTCAGCCTTTTAAGCCTTACTCTTAGGAAATGCATAAGGTTTAATTACTGACGACAGAAGCACATTTAGAATGATTCCAATGGTTTTGTTTATAAAGCTCTGGGATTGTTTTACTTAATTTTATACCCTGGGTAATGAAAACTAGCTTGTATATTTCTTTTAATTAAAAATTGCTACACACCAATCTATAACTTAGGGCAATCCTATAGAAGAAATTAAATGAAGAAATCAGTCTCCTTAAGGCTTAAAAGGACTGGGTAACCAGAACTCACTCCAGCACTGATGCCTGGGCTTTTAAAGCTGGTGAGATAGCTAAAATGCATGCAAAATTGGGTAAGGCTGTGAGAGAATGAAAGGCTTTCATTAAAGCCACTAATTTTTATTGACATTTGTCTCTTTTACCTGAGAGGAGGGACAGCAATTTTTGACTTTAGCACTTATCAGCGATTGGTTCTGCACGATTTTTGCTGCCAGGATAAAATGAACGGGGAACTGATGAACTGTGTTTCATGATATTCGCATATTGTGAGTGTGTATGTGAGGCCTCACCCAGAACACATGTAAAGTCTCCTTCCTCTTCCCGTCTCCTAAAATATGCAGTGCTACACTCTTCTGTCTCAAGTTGTTTAGTCTCAGGAATATTTACCAGGAACGTGTGAAACCCCCAGAAGGAGTTGCTTTGAATGCTATTTTGCCATTCCTGATGATTACAACTGCAGTAGTTGAGCTGAGGTTCCTGGATTAGGCAAATTCATTGAGGAGAAGACCATTGATAGCCACTAGCCATCATGACTATGCTCTGCATGCGCTGTTAGAGACTGTGGCTAGAAACCACTGGAGGGGAGAGGGCCTTTGTACTCCTACAACCAGCAGCGGAGCAAGCCGATTGGGCACCTACCCTGCGCCCAGGGGTGGGGCCACCCATCCGCAGGGGGGGGCAGCCGGGGCAGGACGCTCCACAGGGCCTCCAAGGAGTCTGCTTGCCTCCTCCCACTCAGCCGCCCTACAGCTGAGGGGGAGGCGGTGGGCGGATCATTTGGGGCAGCGTGGTGAAGGAAGAGACATGTGGCTCGGGCGCGCTGCAGGCCCCGCGGGGAGTGCTGCCCAGCATTTTGCCACCTCCCCTCAGTGGTGACACCCGGGGCAGACCGCCCTCACCGCACCCCACTTCCTCCGCCCCTGCCTACAACCAAGGTAATTCTGAGGAAAGTTGTATGTATGGCACAGAGACATGGGGGTATACCAGTGTATCTACAGTGGTACCCCAGGTTACAGACACTTCAGGTTACAGACGCTTCAGGTTACAGACTCCGCTAACCCAGAAATAGTACCTCGGGTTAAGAACTTTGCTTCAGGATGAGAACAGAAATCGTGGGGCGATGGTATGGCAGCAGCGGGAGGCCCCATTTGCTAAAGTGGAGCCTCAGGTTAAGAACAGTTTCAGGTTAAGAACGGACCTCCAGAACGAATTAAGTTCTTAACCCGAGGTACCACTGTATTTTGGAAGTGGTGCAGAATTCCTTTATGAGAATTTCAAAACTTCAAGTGCCCCATTTTTCCAGGAACAGTCCCAGAACTACAAAAACCATCCTGGCTTCTTATTTGATCCTGGGATGTCCCTGTTTCCCCCGTCAGTGCTGCCAGCGCTGAGTTTAGGGAAGATGATGAGCCAGCATTTGTCCCAAGCGGCTCCTGCTATGAGGAAGCATCCCATGGCCTCTCCTCCCTTGGGCAGCTCTTGCTATGCCTCTTTTATGGGTGAAAACTGGACCAATCTCTATGGAAACTTGCGCTCATGTTGCACTTGCCTCATATTGTCAGAAGCTTGTTTTCAAGAATGACTCCTGCCTGCCCAAAAAATGCTTTCAGGTACAACTGCAAAGTTTAGCCCAATTGTTTTGAGCAAATATTGTTAGAAGTATCCTACACGTTTATGGGATTAGCACTGGAGCTTTACCTTCTTCTTCTACTAGAGCTAAGCAGATGTTTAGGGAGAGAATTCACCTCCATTCTAAGTGATTTGTATTCAGTTGCACAAATGTCTTATTCTTATCGGTATCCATTATACAGAATGACATTTGGCCTGGAGAATTATTTTATAATCCTTACTGTTGCTTCTTGAAGAAAACCATCTACAGCCTTGCGTCTCCAGTATATGCCCTCTGCTTTCTTGGATGGGAAGTTTAATGACATTCCAGCTTGCCAAAGACTCTGTTATTTGTGAGTCCGGCGAGATTGAGGATGTCTCCCATTGCCTGTTAAGCTGCCCCTTGTATGAGCACCCTAGGCACAATTATCTTACTTGTATCCTCCAGTCTCTGTCAGACAGACCCATCCTAGACCAGATATATGCCGTGCTTGCAGGCAAAGGCATATTCATTACCATCCAAGTAGGAAAATTTGTTCTGGCAGCCAGGAAAACATGACCCAGGTTCCAAAAACCTTAGGTAAGTGGGTGAGATGTGATTCTGGTTTTTAACTGTAGTGTGTGATTTACATGGGGGGAGGGAGTACCCTCCCCATTTTCTTTTGTATACATATCCATCGGTTGAATATGTCAGAACACCTGTTTGCTGTATTTGTATTGTGGTAGCCTATTACGTGTCTGTTTATTTGTTTGTTATCGAAGACATTTATGTACTGCTTAATCATTAGCATTTTTGAATGCATTGTATATAGCAACACACTACACAGAAAATGAAGCAATAAAACAAGTGCACACTTTGGAATTCCCTGTCTATTGCTATCAAGCAGCTGCTAAAAACTAGCCTATTTAGGGCGTGCTCTGGTCCACGGGGTCACGAAGAGTCGGACACGACTAAACGACTAAACAACAACAACCCAGATGCTTAGAAAGCTAGGGTAATTTTAATGTGTTTCGGTAATTTAACTTTTGCAAGTTTTTAAGTATGGGCTGTGGGACGCGGGTGGCGCTGTGGGTAAAAGCCTCAGCGCCTAGGGCTTGCCGATCGAAAGGTCGGCGGTTCGAATCCCCGCGGTGGGGTGCGCTCCCGCTGCTCGGTCCCAGCGCCTGCCAACCTAGCAGTTCGAAAGCACCCCCGGGTGCAAGTAGATAAATAGGTACCGCTTACCAGCGGGAAGGTAAACGGCGTTCCGTGTGCTGCGCTGGCTCGCCAGATGCAGCTTTGTCACGCTGGCCACGTGACCCGGAAGTGTCTCCGGACAGCGCTGGCCCCCGGCCTCTTGAGTGAGATGGGCGCACAAACCCCAGAGTCTGTCAAGACTGGCCCGTTCGGGCAGGGGTACCTTTACCTTTACCTTTAAGTATGGGCTGTAATTCCCCCCCTAAATTTTATTGTTTACCCTTTTGTAACCCGATTAGATTCTTTACAATCAAGCAGTGTATAAATTTTATGAAATAAATTAATAAATGAAAATGTTACTATTTATACACCGCCCATTTGGCTGGCTTGCCCCAGTCACTCTGGGCGGCTTCCAATACATATAAAAACATAGCAAAGCACCAGACATTAAAAACTTCCCTAAGCAGGGCTGCCTTCAGTTGTCTTCTAAAAGTCAGGCAGTTGTTTTATTTCCTTGACACCTGATGGGAGGGTGTTCCACAGAGCGGGTGCCACTACCAAGAAGCCCCTCTGCCTGGTTCCCTGTAACTTCACTTCTCGTAGTGAGGGAACTGCCAGAAGGCCCTCGGAGGTGGACCTCTGCATCTGAGCCATGGGGAAATACTAACAGGGGCTCCCCCCCCAAGATCTCAGTGATTGGGCCAGGATATAAGGGGCCAGGTGGTCTTTAGGTTATCCTGGACCCAAGGCCCTATAAGGACCTTGTAAATTAATACCGGAGTCTTGAACATGGCCCAGTGATATATGGGCAGCTGGTGCAAGCTTTTAAGCACCAGGGTTATGTGCTCGTGGTCATCTGCCCCCATCAAAAGTCAAGCATTTTGCACCTGCTGAAGCAAGAGTAGCTCCACAAGAAAGTTTCATTCATAAACAATATTCCCAGTCTAGGCCTGTGTCCCGATTGTGTGCACTCTAACTTATTTACCTTTACCTTAAGCACTGTAAAAGCACAGCCACTGAGTTCTGCCCTTGCTGTATCTCACAATGCTTGCATGTGTCTTAGGTCCGCCGATGGCACTTTGCTCATATTGCCTTAAGCCAAAGCCCTTCATGTGAATGCTTCTGCCTTTGCCCTAGCTGTTGTTCACTCTCCCCCAGCCCCAGTTCAAAAACTGAGGTGTGGGGACTGTTTTATTTGACTGCTCAGCTCCACATGGTTATTTGATGAGCCTTGATCTCTGTGCTGGGAAACAGGACAGAAAATACCCAGCATCCTTGTTCAAAACCAGGCATGCCTACAGCCCACACATGTGTGAGTCCGCAGTTTGTTCAATATATTTAAAAGCAGAACAAATGTACAAAGGGGACTGGACTCTCAAGACGGCCCATTTGCTTTACCATCATGAGAGTGAGGCAAAAAGAAAAGAAAATGCACATTAACAGCACACCAGGCAAAGAAGAGGTGACCTGGAGTTAGAGATGTCAGAGAATTCTGCCACAAACACAAATGGGAACAGAAATTTGCAAGTTCACCTGAGGTCAGGAACAGAAACCACACAAGTGAATATGAGCAGTATTTGCTATTGTTTGGGGTTTTCTAAGTCCACAAATTTTATGTAAAGAATTACATAATTTTGTGCATTGCTTTTGACGTTTCCCTTCCACCAATGATTTCCACCATCATGGGCAGCAAGACAAATAACAAGTTTTAGTGGAAGCTGAATTGTAGCAGAACGAAAACAGTGTTGACTGTGATGAACAGATGAAGGGGTGGAAATTGCTGCCTCTTTACATTCCTATCTGCAAGGCAAAACTGCTCACCACACAACCCCTCTCCACAACACACTGATCTCATCATGCACAGCAGCAAGTGACTGTATAGTTCTCTCTTAAGAAAATGATTTTTGGGGGTTAAGGTATGGATTCCAAACCCCAGTTTTAACTCTTGAAGTGCCAACTTACAATCCTGTTCTGAAAATATGCAAGAACAACCAACAGCAATAAACGAGAAAGACTTCAGAGACAGCCCATACGGAGGTGGTGAAGGAAAACAAAGGAAATCCCAGTTGTATGGAAAATCTGGCCAAAGTACAATAAGACATGGCAGAAATGAGAGCTTATTCCAGACAAAACTGTGGGTCACATTGAACAGAGAAGGGAGGCAACGACATCCAGGCCTACTAAATCTTTCTACAGCCTTCTAACCAATCAAGACATATATATTTCACATTACTATCTGGAAAACACGCGACTCCTTGAAACTAGCAGCATTTCCCAAATGTGAGAACAGAAGCCTGTTCAGCTTGTTATCTGTGATTCAGCAGTCATAAACGTCTGCTGTATATTTTTGCTTTTTTTATATGTGTCGGTCCACATAAAACATATAATCAGCAAGACACTGTAGAGATATTTTCCTTTCTCTCAGTCAGACATTTGACAACCACACACAAAGATCTTTAAGCTTTGCCAGAAGCAGAATTGTCTGGGGATGAGATCATGGCAGGGAGAGGCATGTTGTGCACCACGGGTTATTTTTAAGAATGATGTCCCCTTTATCTCTAAACACAACTTGATAGAATAAGAAACAAGGGCGCCATATCATAATGCTACTTTTGGTTATTCCCTTAAGAAACACTACACCCTGACAACAACGAAAACAGAAGAAGAAAAAGAAGCAGATCTCTGCCTTCATTACATGCAGTTGTGTTACAATCTGTGCTGGAAATATTGACGGTCCTTCAAATTTCTGTACTCTCTGCTACCTCTTTAGAAAATAAGCCATATTATGGCTCTTAATGATGTAATAATGGAAGCATATGCAAAGGTCTTTGTGTGCGGCTTCTGCGAGAAGATGGGTTTTACTTACTTCACGGTGAGGAGAGCATTCTGATAAAGTCACCATATAGGGCTAGAACAACAAATCACATTAATCTCAAAGAACTCCTTCAGCTGGGCGGTGGCTACCTGAGAGTTCTCACCTGTGGCAAATGATTACATTTACTCCTGCCGGGAATGTGACTGGGCAGCCGAATGTTAAAGAGGGCCTGTAGCGCAGCCTGTGCTGCTTGACCTTTAGCCAGCTTCTTGCTACGTCCCGAGCCTTCAAATGTTCTCCCATCCACTCTTACAGCCATCACAAAACTCTTGATGTGCTGCTTCTCCACAGTCTCCGAAAGGCAGACGTACCTCAGTCCTGACCGCAACTCATTGAGCAACACCACTGGGTTCTTTTCGCTCTCAGCGGCGGACGCCATCTTGCGCTTGTTTTGTTTGGTGTGGCCCATTAAGTCCAAGGTGTGGTATAGCAACCTCCCGTGCCGATAGGCTGTAGAAAGCAGTTCGTTATTAACTGGGTTGTAGACCGAGAAGTCCTTACTGTGTGTCGATGGTTCAAACTCCTTGAACAGAGTGTCTGGAAAGTCCGCCTGGTCCGACGTAAAGTCTGTGGAAGGGTTGAAACAATTCCCCATGGCAAAGTGAGCTTGACATGCGTTGGGGAACTGAACAAAAGACTTGAGGGCAAGTTCTGCAGCCCTCATTTTGGCCTTCTTTTTCGTTGGTCCGGTGCCTTCAAATGTCAGCCCATTTACTTCCACGGCAACTGCAAATACCGGTGCGTGGACAGGGCCTGTCTGGGAGACCATTTTATACTGTAAACCTGGCTTAAGTTCATGTAGTTGAACCAGGGCGTTCTTTGGCGTTACTGACCATGAGACTTTCTTCCAGATGAGCTGGAGTTTGCAGAAATGTCCATTGTTGCCCTCTTCGAGAGGCCTTTTCCTTTTGATACTGGAAGCGCCCACCCTTGACCTTTCGTTAGAGGTGATTGGATGATCTTCTAGGTTGCCAATGTTACGATTCTCCTTTACTTCTGCACTGCTCGTACCTGTTTGAAAAAGGAAAGAGAAAGTCCGCCAACATTATTGGTGTCTTTGTGAAATTAAAGAATAAGAGTGTGAAAAAGACATTTCACCAATATATTTATGAATCGATATAGGAAGACCTCATTTGGGGAGTTGGTGAGGATTTCCATCTTTATTATAGCTACTTGATTACGACTCCTCTTCCCCATTTTAAAAAAAATGATCAACATGACAAAATCCCAGTTGAATAGCTTATGATCTGGCTATGTGGAGTGGAGAAAAGTGACGAGAGATATTTTCCCTCCCTCTCTTGGGAGGGAAATCTTGGAGCCATCTAGTGCTAAATCTTGGAGCCATCTAGAGAAGCTGGTGGGATATTCAGGTCAGACAAAAGGAAGGACTCCTTCACATAGCACATAGTTGTCATAGAACAGGCATCCCCAAATTCGGCCCTCCAGATGTTTTGGGACTACAATTCCCATCATCCTTGACCACTAGTCCTGTTAGTTAGGGATGATGGGAGTTGTAGTCCCAAAACATCTGAAGGGCCAAGTTTGGGAATGCCTGTCATAGAATCATATAGAGTTGGAAGGGACCCTGAAAATCATTTAGTACAGCCCACTGCAATGCAAGAATCTTTTGCCCAACATGGGGCTTGAACCCATGACCCTGAGATTAAGAGTCTCATGCTCTACCAACTGAACTATGCTCCCATAGTTAAACTATGGAAGTCACTACCACATGATACCACATGGTAAGATAAGACTATTAAGTGGCTATGAAAATAAGGCTATTAGACTCCTCTGAGTACCAGTTGCTTGGAAACAACAGTGGGTGAGGGCTGATGCTTTCACATCTTGCTTGTGGGCTTCCTATAGGAATCTGATAGACTACTGCAGGAAGGAGGATTCTGGACTGGGCAGGCCTTTGCTTTGATCCAACAGGCTCTTGTGTTCTTACAGACTTCACACTGCAGCCTTTTAAATCACTCCACATGGTCACCTAATGACCTCCATGCTTCAGTGCAGTTGTCTCCAATGTGGCGTCGTCTAGATGTTTAGGTCTGGGATGACCACGATTGATGGTAGATGGAGTCCAAAACATCTAGAGGGCATCGGGTTGGCGAAGGCTGCTTTAGTGTGATTTGAACCTGGATTTTCCTAGTTCTTCCTACTATACCGCGCTAACTCTGAATTTATTAACTTTGAATCTCCTGGCCTTTGGGGCTGATTTGGAAAATGCACTGCTTAAAAAACGAAGAACAACCAACCCAATATACCTTCACAGGGATGATGTATTTCTTTCTACACTAACTTTAAACACACAGTCCTCCACCAACCACACACACACACATGGATGCAACCTATTTTGTTCCCAGACATATTTGTCTACAGGAAAGCAGGGCAGGTCCTGAAATTCATACCTCTCCCCTCTCTTCATCTAATAGGTTTTTACAGACTCAATTATCGTACATAATGATATTGAAGCTGGAAAGCATGGAGAGAAAGATAGCTCTTGTTTCACACTCTGTTCAGGTTTGAAAATAATTTGTATTGATTCTGCACCACTGAATAAGAAAACACAGGGGGTTATTTGTATTTATAATTCATATTGCCTTTTCCAGACTCTGTTCCCCCCAACTTACTTTCATGACGCTGGTTGCATGGCTTTGTGAACATAAAAAAGTATTCTTAGGCCTCCACATGCATTCATGAACACACAGAGTAACCAGTTCTGATAATGTAAAGTAAATAATTCCCTTTGAGATTGGAAAGTTTTCTCACTGCTCTTGCTTCAAATCTCTGCAGAGTAATATCCCCTTGTAGAAAGATCTGCCCAAACTTGCTGTTTACTATTTATAAGGCATTTTGTAGGGTTTAAATCAGCCCACAGAATCAGGCCTTGCAAAATGACTTGTGAATGGTGCAATGACGTGTAGCCATGTGCTGTTTACTATCATGTGTAAACAAAAGCCATGGGTTGCAGGCAGCAAACACATCACAATTCCTCCTGCAATAACTGCATGCAGTCCCAATGTGCAAACACCTCTTACATCCCCTCCAACATGTTGAAGTGAAAAACTGGGGCACGAGTCTTCCAGGACCATGCTCCCCTGCAAGTCACGTGACCTGTGTGAGATTGAAGCCCCAAAGAAAGCTCATTTTCCTGGGCGAGATTGCATGATCTCATGTGAAAAAATGGGGTATGCTCTTATAAGAACATGAAAAGGACCTGTTGGGACGAGGCCAATGGTCCATCTTGTCCAGCAGTGGCCAACCAGGTGTCCATGCATGAGGCTAACCCACTTTTATCCCCAGGGAGCAGACCTGAATAAAGTACTCATGGGGACCCAGACAGATTCACCTCAACCCCCTAGGCCCGCCTGCAATTGGTCAATCTGGCAGACGGGCTTGATTCAAACTTTTTCCAGCAGAGGGAGAGGGCTGTTACGTCTCCCTCCAGCTGGAAGACCAAATGTTGAGGCTTCCATGGCGGCAGGCTGGCCCCGTTCTGCAACCTCATGTTACAGGAAGGTAAGGGGTATTCCCAGCAACTGGCCTTCCGAGGCTAACTGCCTCTGCCAGTGGATGTTGAAAATAGCCATCACGAGATGCTTGCGTCTCCCTGATTACTGACTTTCAGGAGGTATTTGTTTTAATTTGTTATCGACTTCCGAACACAAAATGTTGCTATTGACGGCTAAAATGGTTTTATTGCCTTTTCAAAACTATTATTGTGGTTGTTAGCTGCCTTGGGTAGTCTCTTTAGAAAGGAGGAATATACATGGGGTTGATCGATTTGATTTGATTGATCTGCACCTGAGATTGGACTGTGCTGCTGCTATCTGGAGACTGAGCAGAAGAATATGACTATAAGCCTCCACAACAAGGAACTGGATGCCTAAATCTCAACATCAGAAGAAAACTAAGGCTGAATCCATGCATTCAGCAAGATGAGGTAGTAGAACGAACTATACCATTTCAGGTAATGGTTAGGGAGCATCGTTTTCTGACTTGCTCCACATTGTAACAAGACAAAGCAAACCCCTCTGTGTAAACAGAAAAAAAGCCCAGTTCAGGCAATAGTCTCTTTATCCCTATTTTACCAGTTTCTTCTGGCAGGGAACATTTTAATGTGGGAGAGCATTTTTTTAAAAGGACCCCTCCCCTCTGAAGTGGTACAGTTTGTTTTACCACTCAGGACTTGATCTCATTTTACCAGATATATAGACCAGGTCTATCATTTCGTGTTCGACTGCAGAAGTGTTTTGTCCCTTCATCTTGGTTTTATTTCATTTAGCAGCAGGAGACTGAGCCAACAGTGAAATGTATTTAGCTGTGCATTTGTGAAATTTCATCTTAGGTGCCTCTGTTATTGCTCTCTCGTATTATTCTTCTGTCACTGAGGAAGATTCCTCCTAGGTGTCTCTATTCTTTTTCTATTATTTTCTCTCTCCCCCCCTCTCTCACTCATGCACCTCCCCATTCAATTCCCGTTTTTGGTCATTATGCATGGTGGTGTTAACCCATGGATCATGAAGTGCTATTGAGGACTATTTATAATGTGCCACTAACAATGACGTTGCCTTTGTCTCTGGGTCACAAGGGTTCAGAAGAACCAGCCATCCGACACTCCATGCTACATCTGAAGCGATATTATTGTGCCTCTCAAAGGTTATTCTGCTGCCAGGCAGCGTGAACTTTGGGTGAGGAAAAGAAAACAAAGGAGTGGTGATCTCTTCGTTATAAATATCTGCAAGCAACACATTCCAGGTAGCCTCCCTTGCAAAGGATAAGGAGTCCTTCAGAAACATGCACCCATTTTACAAAACAACAACAGAGGAAGGTAGGGGTGTGTGTGTTGCTACAAAATATTCTCCATTTTGCAAATGTGCATCACAAACTCACCCACCCACCGTACCTAGTCTAATGGTTATAATAGAATGCTTCTCTCAAGCCCGTTTCTGGTGGGGGGAATTTCTGGAGGAGGGGATTTTCTTGGCAGCAGAGAAGGCATGTGTGGGCAGAAGTGCACCCACATGGGCACCATATTGGTGGCCCCCGCAACAGAGCTTTGTGATGCCTTAAGTAAAGGTAAAGAGACCCCCGACCATTAGGTCCAGTCATGGACGACTCTGGAGTTGTGGCGCTCATCTCGCTTTATTGGCTGAGGGAGCCGGCGTACAGCTTCCGGGTCATGTGGCCAGCATGACTAAGCCGCTTCTGGCGAACCAGAGCAGTGCACGGAAACGCCGTTTACCTTCCCGCCAGAGCAGTACCTATTTATCTACTTGCACTACTTGCTTTCGAACTGCTAGGTTGGCAGGAGCAGGGACTGAGCAACGGGAGCCCACCCCATCGTGGGGATTTGAACTGCTGACCTTCTGATCGGCAAGTCCTAAAGATGAACAAATATATGGTAGCACAAGCTTCTATGCGCAGGGCACTTCACCAGATGCATAAAATGCTATCCCCAGTTGGCAGGCATTATAGAAATGGAGCTGTTTCCAGTCTGAGCAGGGCCCCAGCCATAGGAACATTCCCATTCAAATGGTGTGTGCGCACTGCGTCATGTGATCGATTATGTGGGCCAGGGCTTACCTGGGACCCCACAATATTTTATTCAAGTTGGCACCCCTGGCCCTAAGCAAGTGCCCTCTGGTGGCTACCTCTTATGTAATGGGCTACCCTCAGACTTTCCTAACAATGGCAGCTTCCCTCCAAGCTATTTCCCACAGTGCTCAAAGAACCTGATGCAGTATCACTCCAGGGCACTGGGAAAATTGAAGTGCAAACTTGCAGACCTAGCTGCTTGATGTGAAGGTCCCAGGGCTGGTGCCAGCATTCGTATGCCCTGCTAGGACTCTGAGGCTCCAGCAGCTGCCCTAGTGTGTCAGGTGTTGATACCAGAAATGGTAGAGGGGGAAAAATGGTACTTATTCAGGTCAGAGGGAAATGAAATACAACAGGATGTGACAATTTATGGAAGCTTAAATGTACGGAATCACTTTGGGGCAGACAATAAAACAAACATCTTGGCATTTGTCAACTAATCCACACCTTTACAGTGGTACCTCGGGTTACAGATGCTTCAGGTTACAGGTGCCTCAGGTTACAGACTCTGCTAACCCAGAAATAGTACCTCGTTTTAAGAACTTTGCTTCAGGATGAGAACAGAAATCGTGCAGCAGCGGCGCGGCGGCAGCAGCGGGAGGCCCCATTAGCTAAAGTGGTGCTTCAGGTTAAGAATGGACCTCCAGAATGAATTAAATTCTTAACCTGAGGTACCACTGTACTGGGATTAAAAACCCGTTCTGTGGACTCAGGCTACAGGTGACAGAACTGAATGTCCTGAGGAAAAAAAGCAATTTAGCCATCTCATGCCAGTGTCTCCTTCTGAAATTTCTTTGTTCAAAAACGACCGCTTTAAGTTCAGTAACAGAACACCCTGGGAGATTGGTTCTTCCCTGCCCCCTACTCACTTCTGAATATTGCCCCTTTCTGATGTCATTGTGCATCGTCACACGACAGGCTGCACCAAAGGCTCAGCACATGGGGGCGTACACAAGTGGGGCAGCTTAAACATGCTGCACCAGCCCCCAGGCACAGCTTGCCCCCCGAATGTCCTGTGATTTACAAGCCTTCCTAGGTTTAGATTTAACATCAGGAAAAGCTTCCTAACTATAAGAGGAATTAAGCAATGAAATAAGCGGCTTAGAATCAGAGAGTCGAGAAGGATGAGAATGCTACTTAGTCCAATCCCCTCCTGCAAAGGAGAACCATTCTTATGCTAGCAGACCAAACTGTGCCCAGTCTCATCTGAGATGAGGTGCACTGCTCCACATATCTCAAGCAAGTGTGGACAAAGCTTGGAATTGTTATACAGGAGAGTCTCATTGGACTGAAAATTGGTGAGGAAACTGGATGCCTGAGTAGATATCTGCTCTGTGACCTCCCTTCCCACGGGAAGCTCATTCATTAAGGCTCCACCAGCCTACATTGGCCATCTAGTACCCTGACTGGTCAACCTTCTCCAGGGGGTTGCACTGTCTGTCAACTTCCTCCTCCTTAGCCTCATTGTTGCCCTTCTAGAACTCAGCAGAGAGGATGATGGAGACAAAACGGGTCTTAGTTGGCTGTGCCTGCCATTGGTCCTGGCTCCATATTTCATGGGCTCTGGCTCTATCTTCCGTTGGTCTTTCTGCCTTTTACCCTACCAGTTCCAACGCTCACCAGCCACCACTGACTCTTCCTTGCCACACAACTACTTCTCCCACACAAGCATTTGGAAAATGGAGAGCTGTACCTGAATGTTCTTGCTAAACATAGGTTACTCTGCATAAAAAGGTAAAGGGACCCCTGACCATTAGGTCCAGTCGTGGCCGACTCTGAGGTTGCAGCGCTCATCTTGCTTTATTGGCCAAGGGAGCCAGCCTACAGCTTCTGGGTCATGTGGCCAGCATGACTAAGCCACTTCTGGAGAACCAGAGCAGTGCATGGAAACGCCGTTTACCTTCCCGCCGGAGCAGTACCTATTTATCTACTTGCACTTTGACGTGCTTTCGAACTACTAGGTTGGCAGGAGCAGGGACCGAGCAACGGGAGCTCACCCCGTTGCGGGGATTCGAACCGCCAACCTCCTGATCGGCAAGTCCTATGCTCTGTGGTTTAACCCACAGCGCCACCCGCATCCCTGTTACTCTGCATTCTAGCAGTCTAATCACAAATTGGTACCCTTTCCTCACTTGCTTTTTTTTTTTTTTACAGAGAAACAAAACAGATGCAAAACCAAAGAGTCATTAGCAAACAACTTTGGGAGTGCATTCCTTCCCAAATCCAAGGATGGCACCGGGATATCTCCCCTTGTACCCTTACAAGGAAAAGTCTCAGAAGCAAGTGCAAAGATTCTTTAGCTTTAAAATGCAGTTTCTTAGAGGCTCCATAAAGTCACTTCCACCTCCAGGAGCTGCTTTCGGATGTCAGGAAGCTGGAATGGAGTCGGTAGGTGGACAGGAAGCACACGTGCCTTCCACTTCCTGTTTACATTCCAGGAAGTAAAAAATGCATGACATGAAGATGTGAAAATTGAATTCTGTTTTTCTGCCTCTCCATAGCTTTTGCAAAACCATTCCTGCTGGAAAAGCAAATATTAATCTTGAAGAAACTGCACAATAGGTAAAGGTAAAGGGACCCCTGACCATTAGGTCCAGTCATGACCGACTCTGGGGTTGCGCGCTCATCTCGCTTTATTGGCCAAGGGAGCCGGCATTTGTCCGCAGACAGCTTCCAGGTCATGTGGCCAGCATGACTAAGCTGCTTCTGGTGAACCAGAGCAGCGCACGGAAACGCCGTTTACCTTCCCGCCAGAGCGGTACCTATTTATTTACTTGCATTTTGTGCTTTCGAACTGCTAGGTTGGCAGGAGTGCACAATAGGTGAGTCTAGTCAATTAGGGGACTGGGGTACTGCCCCACCAACTTCCTTTTGCTCTCAGCCAACCCCAACCTGCCTGCCAACTTACTCAGAACCAGTCCAGAGGGTGACACTGCCTGTCAGACCCCTTCTCCTTAGTCTCAGTATTGCCACCAGAGTTGCTTCTGCTGGTTGTTGGCTCTTACTCCACCTACTTTCTGACCACCAGTCAGCACTGGCACAATATCTGTATGCGTGTCTTAGTTGATGAAAGGAGACAAAACCCCAGCATCATGCTAGATGCTCTGAAAAGGACATTTTCACGTTAAAGGGTGGCATGTGAATTTCCTGCATTTGGAAATCTAGTGGAAGGAGCTGCATGGATCGGAAGGAAGATCTCAAAGGTATATCTGCAAGTTGCATGAATCGAAATGACAGCCTGAAGGCCTGGCATAAAAAGAGAGACATCCTTAGTATTTCCCTTGTGAAAATGTCCTTGCAAAATTTCCCTGTGTCCCAAAGAAGTCCATTGGGGGAGCTGGGGGGCGGGGTTTTTTTTGCCAGTACCTTGCCCTACAGCTTTTGTTCTCGGAAGTATTATAGTGAAGCACTGAGCTGCGTGTTGGCTGTTCGGCTTAAACAGCTGCTATTCGCGCATCATTATCAGGCTGAAACCTGGGCCACAGACACTTCTTTTAGGGCACCCATGAAAGTATCTGTAATCATTTAGGTTCACTGCACTCATAATGCAGACTGGCTTTGTCAGATTGCTGCCTGTGGATTCAAAAAGGTGAATATAGAGACCCTTCATTTCGTGCTGCCAGCTTGCCAATAGCTCTCTCTTTCTCTTTGCCCTTCTCGCACAGAGCAGGCTATTTGCTGCCCATCTGCATCACGTTGAGGACAGAGGGGAAAAGGTTTCACCTCCATCACTTTTTGACATACTGTTGGAAAGAACGAATTTCACTGGAAAGGCAATCTTTGGAAGCTCATGATCACGACAGGACTGGACTGCAACCCAGCAGCTATATCATATTACCAGAGATGCGGCTGGGTCTGATGAGACTTCTTTGTTTTATTTTTTTTAAAAAAAGCTTTTGCTGGGATCAGTTGAATAAATGCAGATCTCGGGTCCTGCTTCCAGGACGCTAAATATGTACTCATACACTGAAGATGAATAATGTGCAGTTGTGAACACAGGTGCCCACATGCAAGCATCTTCCAAGGCAAGATGCAACCTATATATCTGTCCACCTGGCAGGCCTACATGAGTTTGTGATAACAAAGATGAACATATTTATGGCAATGGGAATATCCACCTGTCATTGTTCCTCCTGCCCACCATTGCCCAGTCAAGACAACGGTATCAAGTTTAACAAGCCCCTGGCAAACCACCATCTATGACAAGTGGCAAAGACATGTTCTCAGATTCAGTTCCAGCTGTTCATCAGCAATTGATAAATAGGGCTGCAAACATGGGTTGGGAACTCTTTGGAGAAAAGCTGTTGGGTGTCAGGACGCTTTTGTTGGGCACTTTGTTCCCAAAGTCAATTAACTTTGATCAGAAGGTGAAAGTACCTGAGACCCCACCACCACCAACATCACCACCAACCCTGAGAAATTTACTGGTCCTGAAGATCCTTCAGCTTGCCAACTGCAGCACCAGAATCCTGCAGGCCAGTTGCCTGGGCTCTTGACTGGATCCCAAAACCTGTCCATCACTCCCACAAAAGCAGAAGTGGGAAGGAGCTAGAAACTGCAGAGCTGCTCATGAAATGATGAGCTAGCCTCATGAGGCTACTTGTCCCAGGAGGAAGCAGAGGAAGCCTGCTTGAGAACCAGGAAAGACCAGAGCCTCCAGCTCCCCTGGACACTGGGGCAAACTCCAGCATCCCAGCTACCAGCTTCTGTTTGTGATAAGCCAGCTGACAGGTTCTTTCATACCTGCCACTTTTTCAGATCCAGGAGACTGGATAGCAGAGCAGGTGAGCTTCCGAGGGAAATGAGAGGGGCAAATAAGAAAGTCACAAAGCTCTCTCCTGCACACATCAGAGCACCCTGTTGCTGCTCTGCATAATGAAGGAAGTGTTGGCCAGGAAAGGTGTAGTTAGTTGCAGCCTTAGGCATACAGAGTCTTGGATTTGTGTGTGAGGCTTCAGAATAGAAAAAGGGATTACTAACATCACAGGGACAAATTTATTCACCCATAATTTCTAAGGGGACAGCCCTTCATAGTTTCCAGCTGGTAAAAAGAGCCATCTGGCAGCTGATGCTGAAATAAACAGAAGTGCATCGTTTGATCGGAGCACGTCCTCCCTCTTTCCCCAAATCCGCCAACATGTTACAACAAAAAGGTAAGATGACACTTACAAATTAATGTCTGGGCTGGTGAATATGATAATATGCCACACACTCCCCACCTGGTTCCACTTTCTCTTCATTATTCAATTTTTCTTTCTATCTAATGTGACTTATCTTAGCCTCATATTCCAGCAATCACTGGCAGAGTGCACAACAATGTTCTGGATGCATTAAAACAGGTGTCGGAGAACAGGCAGGGAATTGTTTTGTGCATCCTCTTCTCCACTGGGGGCATCATTAGTGGGGCTCAGAGGGTCCTGGTTCTTTTGCATTGGGTCTTGGATTTCCTGCCTCTCACCCTCTTAAAAAAAAGAAAGAAACTTAATAGGAGGAATTCACTACAGCGCTAAGTTAGCCCCTTAGCAGTGCACTTGTTTTGCTAATGGAATGGCTTGAGCAAGAGAATGTGCACAGACTTCCAAACAGAATGGGCTTGTGTGTCAATACCGCTGCTGCCAGTGAATGTGGCAGGACAAGTACAGTGTATAAATCAATTACCAATTCTCTTTTTCTTTCTCTGTTGGTTGTCTCTCTTGTTACAGAGGCCCAACTGGCCTCCACTAGGAGTTGGCTATTTGGTGTCATCTCCTGGAGACTTTTCTTTTATGCCAACAGGCCTGTGCAGTTGCCCAAAATATCATTTGAATAACTGAAGGTATCCTATCTTCTCTCTCTCTCTCTCTCTCTCTCTCTCCATACACACACATCCATGTGTTCCATTAGACCGCATTAGTGGGAGATAGGAAACAGGGCTCATTCAATCAGCTTTCCTGGAAGACCAGCTCCATCAGGGACCTCCTACCTCTGAACTCTGCCGGCTGGCATTATAAGAACAACTCTTTAAGAATGGGTGCTTGACTTGGATTTCTTCCTCTTCCCTCCCTTTCCCTTGTGTGCCATGTTTTCTTAGATAATAAGCTGGGGCTGTAATTGACTACATGTAAGCCACTCCATGAGTCTTTATGGCAGGGGAAAAAAACCATGGGTACAAATGCTCCAAATAATAATCATTACACACAGAGAGAGATAAGCACACCCAAAATATAATATAAATATAATACAATTTATAAAACAAACATAATACTGTATATAATATATACACTTCCCATGAGTATAAATTTATGCATACCCATCATCCTCAATAATTTCTAACTTTATCATGAATAGCCTCTTATCATAAAATGTTTCATTATAACCATAAGAAGAATCTTTTAGGTTTTATCTATTGCCAGATATAGAGCTATCAATTCTTATTTGTCTGTTTACGGAAAGGTGTCAGATTCCCAGTTGCAAAGCTTTCTGTAAACAAGCACTATGTTGATGACTCCAAAAGACAACATGCCAGGATGCCATAGGTGAGAACCCAATAGGGAAAGAGGATGAAGAACCACAACCCCTTGTTCTTGGGTGCCCCATGCAACCAGGGATACATGAGGACCACACAATACAATAATAATAATAATAATAATAATAATAATAATAATAATAATAAATTTTATTTATATCCCGCCCTCCCCAGCCGAAGCCGGGCTCAGGGCGGCTAACAACAATCAAATAATCAGTCAAATGATCACAAAATCTAAAAATATTTCATTATAAAAATTAATTAAATCAAATTGATGGCAACCAATTAAGCAAAATTCTGTGCAGGTTGCCAGAGGAGGGAGTCAGGCTGCGCCCTGACCAAAGGCCTGGCGGAACAACTCTGTCTTGCAGGCCCTGCGGAAAGATGTCAGGTCCCGCAGGGCCCTGGTCTCTTGTGACAGAGCATTCCACCAGTTTGGAGCCGCAGCCGAGAAGGCCCTGGCTCTAGTTGAGGCCAGCCTAACCTCTCTGAGGCCTGGGACCTTAAGGATGTTATTGTTTGCAGACCGTAGGTTTCTCTGTGGGGCATACCAGGAGAGGCGATCACTTTGATATTCTCTGTCCTGATTTTCTCCTTGGCTGAAATGGTAGTTTGGATGGGCTCTTAGATGACACGCATTACCCAAAATGCGTTTTGTTTTTTAACAATCTGTACTCAGCCACATACACATATGATACAGAACTTCCTATTGGCTCTACTATTCACCTCAATATGAAGAAGAGAAACTGCTTACTTAAATTGTCTTCGTCTTCCATATTTGCTGCACCAGGACTTAAATACTTGAAGGGTGCGATGAAAGTTGACAAAATGCTCACTTTTTCTGTAACGAGAGGAGGGGGGGGAAGAGTACATACGTATGAAATGTGTGTCAACCTAGTTCCAACATGCCGTGCTCTGATCCCTTGCTGCTCTTGTCCACCCCCCTTTCCCCTTTCTACCTTGACCTCCCAAACCATAGGTCACTTGCACTGTTGTCTTCACCAAGTGCTACGTTTGGATGGTAAGCTCTTAAGAGGCCAGGAACCCTTCATTTTCTGCTTAAGCATAACTGGGGGCTGGGCTCCCACTAACATTGCTTGCCACTCTCCACTGCCATAGAACTTTCTAACCTCCCCAGCTTAGACCTTCCCTTTCGCTACCTCATGCTGTCATTGCAGCCAAATAGGAAGAAGAATCTGCCCAGCAGAAGGAGCAATGTGAGAAGGGGGCCAAAAGCAGTGGCTGGCTTGGGGATCTTCTGCCACCTTACTCAGGTTGACTTTTCATCTTAATTGGTTGCAGCAGCAGCAGCAGCAGCAGCAGCAGCAGCAGCGGATTATCAGGCTAGCTAGCTGCTGCTTTTGACTGTCTTCCTTCTCCCCATGCTCCTCCTCCTCCTTCTGGGCCAACTTATCATTCTAATCAATGGTGGTGGCAGAAGATCTTCAAGCTGGCCAGGGAGGAGGAAGGTGAATGGTAATGTTGCTGACCGGCCTGAGGATCTGGATTCCAGGGTCAAAGGCTCAGGGGCTGGCAGGGAGGGGAACCAGTAGAACAGGTGGTCTGCTGCAGCCTGTTCTAGCTATTCCTCTGCAAGCAACAGACCCACCCATCACACTGTAGTTCACAGTGCCAACTGTGAACAAGCAAACTGCGGCATGACAACAATCTTACATTTTTATTATATGTATAATTTGAAGTGCCATTGGTACTGTAAAGAATAACTGCCCGTGGCTAGACACCGTGGGACTTCTGCATTTCTCCAAGTGTAAACTTCTCTTTTGATTTTTCTCTGTTTTAGACAGGACCTTTATATACGCAGAGCTCCCCAGATGAAACCTGTTAGGATTTGCTGTTGGATCAATCAGCTCACCTCTGTGTCCCTTTATAGATTGCTTCCACCACCTTATGCCCCAGTTCCTTCCTTCCACTGGGTGGATGCTAATAATCCCATTAACACAAGACCCTAGTGCAGCATACTCTGCATGCTAAGAATTACCCATATTTGTACTTCAATAGGAAGTGCTTGCTTGAGACTGTAGGAGTCTTCATTCATATATTAGTTTAAGCAATGCAGTAATCCTTTTCCATGGAGAGAACAAAGCTCAAGGAAAGTGTCCCTGGCATGCAGCAAGGCGTTATGCCCATGCACCTTACAAAGTCAGCAGCTCAGTTCTGTCGTAATGCCAAGCCATACTTGGCACTAAGAGAACAAGCCTGGAAAGAGCCTCAGGCTTTTGTCTGACTCCCTTCTTCCCCCATGTGCACCAAAATCCCTTCCTTTCTTAGCTCTGTTGAAAAAGCCATGCAATGTGGAGAGAGCGTGGCTGGGATCATGGAGTCCTGATCCCCCTGTTGCATTGCCATTGGAGGTTGAAAGTCTGCAACAGGCTCCCTTTATGGTTTTAAACCATGGTTATCCAGGGTTCCAAGTTGCATGGGGTTGAGCTAGTATTTCCCTGCTCTCCCCACATGCAGTTATCACCATGTGACGGCTGTAACACTTGAATAGAGCCCATGTTTGCAGCCAAGTATCATTTGTAAAGAAAGAAAAACTTCCTCTGTGCCTCTGTTTAGATGTAATGGTAGGCCATGGTTTGGTGCTATACAGCCTGGAAGGAGCCTAAAGCTCTCACATTATTCCGTCCTCTGCTCATGCTCTACAACAGGCTTCTTCAACTTTGGCCCTCCAGATGTTTTGAGACTACAATTCCCATCATCCCTGACCACTGGCCCTGCTAGCTAGGGATCATGGGAGTTGTGGGCCAAAAAACATCTGGAGAGCCAAGGTTGAGGAAGCCTGTTCTACAATTACTTTCCCTGCCCTGACACTTGCTGGAGGAAAACCATAGTTTTGTCATCACACTGAAGTGGTAAAACCATGTTTGTGCTTTCTATGAAAACCAGAACTGTGAATCAGGGTAGTTCAAGAAACAAAATAAGTGGGGACACTCTATAGCCTTACGGCACCCCCACCCCCTGACCACATTCACTGAAGTGGGAGCTAGACCATGTCTGCTAGCCCAGCTCTCACCTTTGCATGTGCAACAGACCCCCTATGTGATTGGGGTTCCTGGCCTTATGTATGTATAGAAGTCCCTTTCAGAACTTCTACTAAACTGGCATAGGTTGGGGTTGGGAGCTAGTTAGTGGGGTCCCACTCCTAATGCCTGGGCAAGGAAATATCTGCCTAGGCCTGCTTTTTGTGGGTCATTCTCTGCCCCACATTGCCCTTGACCAGGGATGGGGAAGAAATTCAACTCAGTTCGCGTTCATAGGCAAACCTATTCAATTCACACATTCCCAAAACCATATATGAAGTGACGCATAGTGAAAACACAGTAAAAAATCGAAATTTGCACGGCTCTAAATTTCACTGTGTAGTTCTCCAGCCAAGAAATGCACTTCCAGTGGTAAATTGTGCACAGAGAGGCATATATTAGCAAAAACTTGCACATAATATGTATATTATGAGGAAATTTGCACTAAATCCTGCTGAATTTTCATGAGGAACTTTTTTAAAAAAATCCACAAATTGATGTGGAAATGTGGAAAACTGAACTTAAAAGTGAAACAAGAACCAGAGAGAACGTGAGAGAATCACTTATCCCTAACCTTCCCCATCCCCTCCCCTTGTGATCTTGCTCCACTTGGAATTACACCTTGTTCCTTTGACTGTCCTCTAAATTGACTGATTGGGAAGGTCAGGCCTAACAGCCAAGCAGCTAACCCCGTGCCCAGTGCCCAGTCTTTAAAAATGGAGAAAGCAGTCAGAATGCTAACTGCGATGGAATCAGACATTCAGTAAAACTGAACAATGTTGAAGAACTTTGCACCTGTGCAACCCTCCCCCTTGCCCCCATCAGATTACGTTCTGAGGCATCACAACCTCCCTTAAATCCTCGCAGCCTGCTGCTTGCAATGCCTCCGTCGCTACTTTTGAAACAGCCGTGAGATTGAAACCAGAAGATTAATTTTTGTCTCATGTAAAAAATGTACTCCCAGTTTAGGCAAGGCTGCGGCTAGGTCAATAAAAGACGACAAAAGTGATTGTTTAGTATTTGATCCCAACGGTTTACAAATGGAAGATTCACTGCATCTGGGAGAAGTGGGCGAATGAAAATATTTGCGAAAGATTTGTGGAGGGAGGGTTCCTTTGAGCGAGGGATCTGAGGGAAGAAAAATTGCCCTGTGGACTCAGTGCAGACAAATTATGGGCTCTGTGGAGAACAACGAGAGAGAGGGGGGAAAGATCAAGGCTGGAAAAATATGAGAAATGGAGAGAGCCAAAATGGACAGATCTGTCAATTCCTCATAAGGACCAGAATAAAAATGTATCTTGGTTCAGTGAGTGTATATATTTGCTGTGTCTGTGTTCATCAAAAGTCAGGCCCCTTAATCCATTTCATACAGTAACATGTTCATGAGCCACAAAGGAGAAGCACCCATTTCCATTCACACACCATGCAGTTTAACCTGACGATGGCCGTTTCCAGGCATTCTTGCTTGCAATAAAATCCAGTCTCTTAAGCACATCGCAACGAAGCTTAAACAGCCCTTTCTGCAATATTTATGCTCTTTTTTGTGCTTCATTACTGTCGCAAACAGCTTCCCATGCTCAGAAACAGCAGAAGAGCCAAGCTCTTGACCTTTCTGTTCCTGACAGTGACGTTTATCTTGCTTGCTGGATAATTTCCTTCGTTTATCCCCTATTTCCTCTATTCTGCCCAAGCTCCTCCTTCCATCTACTCCTCCAGCTATGTTTGGTATTTCCTATAATTCTGCCCCCCTAGACTTCTTCCTCTGTGGCTCATGTGCTCATGTAACTAATTTAATTTTCCCATGTGGCGGAGAGGGAGTACAGATGATGTCTCCACGTGTTGGAAATAACAGAGATTTTGATGGGACTTCAAGGGCCATGTAGTCCAACCGGCTGCAATGCAGGAATCATAGCTAAATCACATGTGGTTGGTTGTTAGGCCTCACAGGCTAGCTTTGCCCCTGCTGCTGGTAGATCTTGACAGCCTCCAAGGCTCACATATTAGGGCTGCCTGGACATAGCAATGCTCCTGAACAGAGCTCCTGCATTTGAGAGGAGGATCGTAGGGATGATGGGAGTTGTAGTCCAAAACATCTGGAAGGCAGCAGCTTAGCAATATTGTTAATTGACCCCTGATTCGAGGAAATCAATGGAAATTTCATCATTTTCTTGCCCAAATCCTCATAAATCCTCATGTGGCATGCTCTTTGTTGCATGGACGTTAATGAGGACTATTAATAATTGTGTTTTAAAACGTTTTCTGACTATGTAGCAAGGATTAGACAGATGGTCACTGGTCGCTTGCCACATCAGCATTAATGATGTTTTACTGAATTGCTTCCATTATCATTCTATTCTAATTGATTCCTCTAAGCTACTTTGCACATTGGTGATTTTTTTTTATTAAAGTGGGATTGTTTTAAACAAGGGTATCGGCGGGGGGAGGGGAGACATCCTACCATTTTGCAAATCTTGCAGGATTCCAGGTTACTGAATGAGGAGCCTTATCTCTCAGCCATCCAGCTTTTCTACATATCCAACGTGGCTAACAACCTGCTTTAAAAACCTGTCGTTCAATACACAATAGACTTACAGAATAGCAAACTCACCAATGGCAGCAGTGGAACCATTAAAAGATTGACAAGAACAGTCAAGTGCTGCTGCAACAGATGGGTGATGAGCACTCATCTGTAGGCAAGAATAGGAGGATCCTACCAGAATCTCCCCAGGAAGGATATTGCAGTTTTGGTAGCACAATAGAAAAAGCTTTGCCAGAAACAGCTGGGGGGGGGGGCTGTGGTTTCAACCTCCCAACTGTAGCATCACTCCTGTTTACTTGGGGTTATGCAGGGCAGCAGCGAGGTCCAGGGATGATGATAACAACAACAACAACAACAACAACAACAACAACAACAACACAGTGGATGCTTGGGTTGAGAACGTGATCCGTGCGGGAAGCACATGCACAACCCACAGAGTTCACAACCCACAGTGCCGCATCTGTGCACGTGCGGGTTGTGATTCAGCACTTCTGCCCATGCGCAAAGCACGATTTAGTGCTTCTGCACATGCGCCGAAACCTGGAAGTAACCCATTCTGGTACTTCCAAGTTTGGCATGGTGTGCAACCCGAAATCGTGCAACCCGAAGCATCTGTAAACCGAGGTATGACTGTAATAATAATAATAATAATAATAATAATAATAATAATAATAATAATTTATTTATACCCCACCCATCTGGCTGGGTTTCCCCAGCCACTCTGGGCGGCTTCCAACTAAGTATTCAAATACAGCGGTCTGCTAAACATTAAGCGCTTCCCTAAACAGGAACCAGCAAAACCTATTCAGCATTCTTGCCAGCACATCCACACAACCCAGTTCCACCTTTATCCCTTTGGCCGCCCCTGGCTTTGTCTCTTATTCCCACTTGCAAGGCCTCTTTCAGCAGTGGGACGTAGTATAGGGGACCCAAAGCCAATCTTAAGGACCGATTCTTAAAGAAGCCGACAATCATTCATTAAAAAGGCTGGCTGATGGTGGGACCTCCGCCCTCTCCCCTTTTAACATTTCTATTGCATAAATTCCTGCACCAATTAAGTCTATAAGCCATGGCTCATCCCCCAAAGTATATTTTTTGAAAGTGGCAAAGTAAAAGGAGGATCCGTGCGTTAAAAGACTTGGGAGAAAACATGTTATTTGTTGACTGCCAATACAGCCCAAGCCAAACCACATCATATGGCGTAATCCTCACTCTCAGAGATGGAGGTGCCCATAAAGTGATAATAACTCAAGGTATTTTATCTCTTCGTGTCCTCCGGCTCAGCGGCAGAAGGGAGGAAAACACTCTTGAAACCAAATTAAATAGTTTTAGATCCAATTTTAGTTGCCCAAACCAGGTTTCAGATTGATTTCTGTGGAATCTAATGGAGAGCAGCACACACATACTGCCTCACTTACTGAAAATCCATCTCACATGCTTGGGTTTTAGATATATAATACACATACCCCTTATTTTGCTATTTACTGGAAGTAATAAAAACTGAATATTTCACAATGAAACATTCCTCATTTTGTAAATGGTTGTACGTCTTTAAGATGGGTTAGAGTGGATTGTTATGATATGCTGAAGGACTGCTAGCAAGAGATGTCTAGTCAAACACCCATTTGCATTCATTTGTGGAAACTGCTGCTAAAACAGATTTTATGTATAAATTCAGCGGGCCACTGAGAGCTCAGCATTGCACATGATATAAAGCAGTATCATATTTTCAAATCGGGGTAGGGAACTTATAGTCCTCCAGGGGTGGCTGAACTCTGGCTCAGAGGGCCTTTATAATAACTTGAACCTTACCAGAGAAGCCTACTTGTGTTATAATGAATAGAATCTGTATTATATTGGCTTTGTCCTGAAAGCAGCATACACGGCTAGCTAAACACCAGATTAACAATGTAATATTGATCTTTTTTTTTTTGTTCGTGCACTGAAAAGCTGACTTCCATCACAGTTTAAACAGCAGTGCAAGTAAAATATGTCACACACCTTAATGAACTTAAACACAAACTTTTCAAAATACCGAAAGTTTGGCTTGACTGTTTTTTTTTTGCTGGGGTTGGCACTAAGGGAGTAAAAGGCAGAGCCTTTTGAGGAAACAGGAGACCTTCAAATGGCTGAGAGTAAGAAGCAGGAGGTGTGAAGGTCATGGGTGGGGATGTCTTGGGACAGAAGACTGGAAAGAAAACAGGGGAAGAGGGCTCTGAAGGTCAGAGGAAGCAGGAACTTGTGTTGAATCCAGAAGCAGACAGAAGGGTGGATGTTATCGCTGGGCTGTAAACTGGGCTGTAAACTGTTCGACAGTGGAATTTGCTGCCAAGGAGTGTGGTGGAGTCTCCTACTTTGGAGGTCTTTAAGCAGAGGCTTGACAACCATATGTCAGGAGTGCTCTGATGGTGTTTCCTGCTTGGCAGGGGGTTGGACTCGATGGCCCTTGTGGTCTCTTCCAACTCTATGATTCTATGATTCTATGATCCATACAGATGCTGATGCCATGACAAACATCAAGTGAAATCTCAGCCTAAGATAGGGTGCAGAACCTGTGGCCCTCCAGATGTTGGACTCCCAAGTCCCATCAGGTCCAGCCAACATGGCCAATAGTTGGGGTTCCCTAGAACTGGCTGCCCAAAACCAAGATGAGTCTCAAGTGAATAGCTTGAGACATCCAGTCCATTGGTCTAGGCAACAGATGGCCTACAGGCCATTGAGTTAGTCACTCCTTGCTTATGGGCTATCAAATCCTCTGTGATATACAGCAGAGTTCTTATTGTATGCACGAGGCAGGGACTGTGGTTGTATTGTATGCATGTATTGCATGCATGAGGCAGGGACTGCGGTTGTTGCCACAACATTTTGGACCTTCTCACAATCTCCTCACCTGCCTCTGCCCCAGAAATCAAGGGGCTTTGATGGTCTTGGCTAGTCAAAAGTGATATCCTAAGCTCCATCTCTCTGGCGGCTGTTGTTGAGCTTCCCACTGATTTGTAGGCTGTGCAGCAAGAGCTGACTCATTGCTGTTTGTCTTTTATGTACTGCCTCTGAAAGGTACAGTAAGTGATTAGTGATTAAAGGCTCTCTGTTTAATCCTGTATCTACTACAGACTGGGGGAGGTATGACCTTCTTCTCTTGTACTTTTGCAATAATGCATATTTAACCCTAATCCTCTCCTGGCCTCTGCTTTATGCCATGAGTTGATCTTTTGCTGCTCATTCTACTTCTGGATTCTCTTAAAAGGGCAAAATGTTAAATGGCTTTGCTGGTGCATTCTTAAAAGGAGGTGATTGCGGTGGCATGCTAATCTATTTAAGAGGGGCGAGGGCAGGCCAACAGTGGCTTGACTTTAGCTGTTAATACTAGAAATGAGCATGTGGGGAAACTGGCCCTTGAGGAGCAGGAGTGATATGGAACGGGGGGCCCTTGTACTGAATTCAATCTTGCTTCTGTATGGATAGCCAGTTCACAGGACTGAGTCTCCCCGCCCCCCGTGGGATCTGAGGGGTGCCAGGTGGGGATTTAGCTCATGTCAAACTACATGAGAACTGGCCATGTCAATCAAGCACATCTCCTTGCACTGATAAGCCAGAGCAGGTCAGGTGATATTCCTTGACATCCACAAAAAGTTTTGCTTGCTGATCTCAGTGCAGGGTTACCATCCCATGAGCTGGAGCGAACCTCTCAGCAGCTTATCAGGAGAGGTGGCAGATCACAGTCACCTGCTGCTTTCTACCTACAAGCCCACTGCCCTATCAACCAGGGCTGGCCCAAGACATTTCTATGATTCTATGATTTTGGGCTCTGAGATGAACCACAAAATGGCTCCTCATCCTGGCCAGGGAAGAAGGGGTGAGTGAAGACCTACATCAGGAATAAGAGGGGAAATAAAACTCTAAACTGAGAAGGGGGGGAGTGCAGTGTCAGCAACAGTGGGCAGATCTGTTGACCCTGTGAATCCTGCCACCTGAGGTGCTTTCCTCACCTTGCCTCATGGGTGGGCCATTGTTTAAGGCAGGCATAGGCAAACTCCGGCCCTCCAGATGTTTGGGACTACAATTCACATCATCCCTGACCACTGGTCCTGTTAGCTAGGGATGATGGGAGTTGTAGTCCCAAACATCTGGAGGGCCGGAATTTGCCTATGCCTGGTTTAAGCCACCCCATCCTACTTATGCAAAAGGGTGTGCCTGGAAGCTGAGGCTGTGGAGCAACAAAGTGAGTGAGAAAAGTTCAGTTTACCGCAGCAAAGCACCCTTGGCACTCCATCACCTGAGGTTCTCCAAGTCCATCTGTGCCCCCAGCACCTCACTCTGAGGAAGGATCGACCGTCATGATGTAGGATCCCTCCTCCGTGTGAGGCACCATGCAGAGAGACAACCCTGGAGAGTGCCTCTGTTGACACTTCTTTGACAGCCTTGTTGGGAAAAGCTGAGATGGTTGCACTGCTGGGGCTGTTGGGGAAAGGGGAGGAACAGACAGTGGCCATCACCATGGCATGGGGCTGTTAGAAGGGAGACGTGGCTGTGGAGGGAGCCAGGCATCTCTCAGCTGCATGGAAGCCAAAGGTGAACATTTCCCCATGGCCCACAACTGCATAGAAAGACTTTTGTATGAGCTAGTTACTTGCACTGGGACCACTGTTTAGACTTCTCTTTTTTCTTTATAGGATCAGGGACCCAACACCCTGCTTAGAGTGCTGTAGTAACCCCATCTGGCCATCCACTTTGGTGGCTCTGCAGCAAGCCATCCTCCTTCACCAAGCCATCAAAGTGGCAGGGCAGCCCTTTAAGGGACCTGGGTCCAGCTGCTACAGTCCATGGCTCAAGACTGCTATGCCCAACCAAAGGTTAGTTAGGGTGGCAGTGAAGACAGCGATGGGGGAAGAGAGGCATACCCTCAACTTCTGAACCCATGGCGAGGAAGCCCTAGCCTTAGTCCTCTGTTGCAGGTATTTTCTTTCTCTCGTTCGTTCAGTTGGCTGAAGATTTGTGGCACTCAGCACACCCTGGGAAGAAGGCTGGCACTGGGGGGGAGGAACAACACATGACATGCGACTCCCATCAGTGATAATAATGGGGGTTGTGCATCTCGGTCCTTTTCCATTGTGCTGTCAACATCCCCCTTGAATGTTAACACAGTCCAATCACTTTCTGGAGATGGGTTTTAGCTTATTTTCTGAGCTGCTGGCACTTATGCTGCTTTCTAAACTTTTTTTTTTAACAGCTCTTCTCTGAAACACTGTCTGTCAGAGTTAGCCATTGCAAGGCTGGCAATGCTTTGCGGGTGATTTGGGATGGGTGTAAATAAGCAACGAGAACCGGATGGCTTGCTTGTGGGCAGTTTTATAAAGAAACCTCACACCATGCAGTAAAACATAATAATAAAAAAGCAACACTTTTGAAAGATGGGGAAATCAGGCTAATCTGATGCTGCTAGCAGCCTCTGGTGATAGATTGAAGTAGACTTATTGCAACCAGAGAGAGCTTGGGATTCCTTTTTTAATCCCCCCCCATCTTTCCATTGGAAAGGACAAACACACACACACACACACACACACACACACACACACACAAAAGGAGGATGCAAAAGTTAGGCACGCAAAAGGAGAAATGATGTTGTTACGTAAAGGAGCTATCCTGTTGCTGAAACTCAAGTGCTGCAGGAATCTCTGTGGTCCAAAGATCATAGAGATGATCTGCATGAGAAGGACAAGTCAGCTTTGCTGTGCTTCCTGCTGTCCATGGATAAGGACCAAAGAAGAGCCCTGCTGGATCAAAACAAAGCTCCATCCCATCCTCTTCCCCTCATTGGCCAACCAAGTGTCCATCAGACTTTAAGGCAATAGCCCTCTCCTGCTGTGGCTCCAGGAAGCTAGAACTCAAAAGCATAGAGCTGGATTGCAGAGTAGACTCACTGACATTAATGGACATAACTAAAAGTGCATCAAGACATGGGGAATACTGTGTGTTAGTTTTCCTGGTTAAAATGTTAGCGCTTTTGTCCTTTTTCTAATGTCCCGTTCTCACTGCAGTACCTGTTGGCCTTGGAACTAAGGCTTTTGGACCGATATGCCAGCATGTCACACAAAATTTTGTTAACACCAGTGGGCATGGTGTGACACAACAATGAACATCACTGAACAACGCCGCTAGTCCCTCACCCTTTCCACACACGCCTGTTTATGTTCCCCCATGATGTCTCCACAGAAACAGCGGGGAAGCTACCTCGAATTTTGCCACTTTGCTCCCATGATTTTCCCTGTTAAGAAGGTTGCAAATTGATTTTTCCCTCGAATCAAATAACATGGAAATGAGTGCTAAACACACACTTAATTCTGTTAACTTTATGGAAGTGGCTTTTTACTGCGTGTGAAAGTCCGATTATAATGCGGAAATTAACAATAAGGGAGACATCAGGGAAACTGAATAAATTGCTGTGTGACTGCGACCTAAGTTGATCTACTCTGGGTAGAATTGAGCTGGAAGCAAGCAGGACTCTCTCTGAGTGGTCATGCCGAGAAAACCTTGACTTCTTTTCTATCAGTTGGTGGTGCTTCCAGACAAGGGTTTATTCTGGCACCGTTGGCCTTAAACTGCCAGCCCAAATCCCCACACCCTCAATTTAATCTGGATTTTTGCTTCCCACAGAAAACCAGGCGAGGGTTTGTTTGTTTTCAAAGCTGTTGACAATGTTTATGATATCTGAAGGGCCCATTTGTAATATTAAGCCCCCATCTGGAAAGAGACTAATCCTCCTTAAAGCAGTCAGCGGCCACCCCCACATTTTGGGTGTGAATTGCAGACATTAATTACATGAAGAAATGCTCCTTTTTTCTTTTCCTTTTGGTCTGTTTGGAATCTCCTGCCAATCAGCATCACTGTATGACCCTGACTTCTATTATTATTTAAATTTCTATTCCACACCCCTCCTTCTCCTAAAGGAGCCAAGGATGGCAAACACACAAGAGATAAAAACAATTACAACATCTAAAACCAATTCCGATATAAGGGGAGGGAGCTCTGACCCCACTGAACTGCTCAGATCCTAGCAGGTGCATGCTGGGCAGACAGGCCAAGGGAGAGGGGAAATGGAAGAAACAGCATCTAGTTCTGCGTACACACCAACTATTTAAAGCACATTTAAAACATATGGCTCTCCCCATAAAGAATCCCAGGAGCTGCAGTTTGTTAAGGGTTCTGGGAACTGCAGTTTGGTGAGGGGGTACACTACAGCCCCCAAAACCATAGCTGCCAATGTTTCCCTTTTTTAAAGGGAAATTCCCTTATTCCGAATAGGATTCCTCACAAGAAAAGGGAAAAGTTGACAGCTATGCCCAAAACTCTTGCAAGGCGCATTCAAAATGTAAAAGGTAAAGGACCCCATGATGGTTAAGTCCAGTCAAAGGCGACTATGGGCTTGCAGCGCTCATCTTGCTTTCAGGCCGAGGGAGCCGGCGTTTGTCCACAGACAGCTTTCCGGGTCATGGGGCCAGCATGACTAAACCGCTTCTGGTGCAATGGAACACTGTGATGGAAGCCAGAGCGCACGGAAATGCCTTCCTATTTATCTACTTGCACTGGTGTGCTTTCAAACTGCTAGGTTGGCAGGAGCTGGGACAGAGCAATGGGAGCTCACCCCGTTGCACGGATTCGAACCGCCAACCTTCTGATTGGCAAGCCTAAGAGGCTCAGTGGTTTAGACCATAGCGCCGCCTGTGCTTTAAGTGTATGGTGTGAACACAGCCAAGGAGAACAGGAGACTGCAAAGGTCATGGGGGGATTGTGGAGCTTAAGAAATGAAGGTTGTGACCTGAGAGGTTGAGAGGAAAGAGGTAAAGTGGAACAGACCAGTTGGAGTCCTGTCTGAGAGGAGAAGGAAATGTGGGGAATTGGACAGGCAGGGAGAAGAATGGCATGCTAGGAGCAGTAAGCTCAGTGGTGGAGCATCTGCCTTACACAAAGAAGGTCTCTGGGTCAATCCCAGGGATCCCCTGCCTGAAACCCTGGAGATCCTTTGCCCATCATGTGGACAGTGGTGAGCTAAATGGACCACCAAGACAGCTTCCTATGTTCCTATGAAGCCACAGGCTGCAGAGGGGAGGAACTTCCCCTCCCCAAAGCCTCCATCACAGAAGGAAAAGCCGCCAAAAATTGTGCTTGTAAGTTACAGACAAATGCCTGAAAAGGACGATCTGCAATCCAGGAAGGATTAAACAGTTGTTGGAGGGGAGGGAGGAGGCAACTTGCTCTTGGCTTCCCTGATGAAATGCCCATAAAGCCCAATTAGCTTTATAACTTTGCATTAAATTAAATATGTTATTTTACACATGCACTTACAAAAGAGTCCTAAGTATCCAATAACAGTTTCCTTTATTCCCTTGTTAGCAGCTGACACTTTGGCGGTGCTCAGGCGCGCACCAAGTTGATTTAGGGCATTGATTTTCAGCTGGCACACATCCCTTCATCCTCAGACAGAACTGATTAGCTTAGCAGGAAAACAGCACTTACTTTGTATTGTCTTTTGGATTTTGCTCGTCTCCCTTTGGAGGGTGCCTGCAACGGCAGCTGGCGAGAAGAGACCTCCTGATTAAGCGGCCTATTTTCTTTCTAACAGGGGGTGCATACAACCAGAAACCAGCCCTCAGTGAATGGAGAATCAATCAAACACAGTCTCTTCAAGTGCTTCATCTCACAGTGTATCCAAGGACCTCATTGTTGTAATTGCAAGCTCCAGTACTCCAGGCACCACCCTTGATTGGTCAGGTTCCAGCCTAAAGATGGTTCTTGTACCCTTTTCATTATTTTGGGAGGTGGACATACCCACCCTGGATTCACCCTCTTTAGCAAAGTCCCATCCAGGGTCTTCCTATCATTCCCAGTGTGGTGTAGTGGTTAAGAGCAGTGGACTCGTAATCTGGTGAACCGGGTTCGCTTCCCCGCTCCTCCACATGCAGCTGCTGGGTGACCTTGGGCCAGTCACACTTCTCTGAAGTCTCTCAGCCCCACTCACCTCAGAGTGTTTGTTGTGGGGGAGGAAGGGAAAGGAGATTGTTAGCCGCTTTGAGACTCCTTTGGGCAGTGATAAAGCGGGTTATCAAATCCAAACTCTTCTTCTTCTTCTATAGCCTTTCCTCTCTGCTGATGGCCCCTATGTTTGGTGAACTGGGCTTGACTTCCCATGCCTCTGCCAGACTACCCATATTTGCTCAGTTCTCAGATATTCACTACTATAGCCGATCAACATTTGCAGGAAACCCACTGGTATTGGCTACTCTACAGAGTTCCCTACTTCCTTACAGGAAGCCCATTGGGATATTCACTTGCAGCAAAGTGGGGCTACCCATAAGCACCAACTGAATTGATGCTGGTGGTGCAGGTGTGGCTCAAGCTGTGCCCCACCCATATGACCTGCAGGGGATGAGGTAGCTGAGCATCAAGTATGCTGGCCAGATTCAGTTCACCACCCCTGATGTAATGGCAGATATGCAGTGCAGGAGCGCATCATGGAGAGTCAAAAAATGCAGGCAGTTGTGTTGCTTTATAAATACATACCCCCTGCTAAAGCAGCAGTGTACAGCATAATGCCCAGTTCATTGGGATCAAAGCAAGAGCAGCTGGCAGTCATAGAATAGATTTTTATACTGTAGAATAAAATCAACTTGCAAAGCACACTGAGCTTTCACAAGAGATCTTAGTCAACTGAAATGCAAACTCTAACTCCCATTAATTTAGGAATGTTAATTTAGCAATTTGTGAATTATTGTCCAAGTGTATACAAAGGACATTAACCGTATTTTTCCCCATTCTGTTATACAGTGGTACCTCGGGTTAAGAACTTAATTCGTTCTGGAGGTCCGTTCTTAACCTGAAACTGTTCTTAACCTGACGTACCACTTTAGCTAATGGGGCCTCCCGCTGCCACTGCGCCATCACCACACAATTTCTGTTCTCATCCTGAAGCAAAGTTCTTAACCCGAGGTACTATTTCTGGGTTTGCGGAGTCTGTAAGCTGAAGTGTCTGTAACCTGAAGCATCTGTAACCCGAGGTACCACTGTATCTTATTTCAGTAATTAAATAGAAATATTTCAACCAAAGAAGAAAGGAAGAAAAGCAAATCTGGTAAAGAAGTCTTACCATGTAAAGTGCTAGCATGATGTAGTAACCTCATCAAAGAAAAGGGGGGAAAGTATGCAGTCTATGCTTGATTATTAGCTGTATTCTCTGACTTTCCTTGGGCTCATCTCAAACTATTGGAAAACACAACAGTCTCCTTTCCACCTCTGTCACTTGCCCAAGTGCAAGGAGGGTCTGTCAAACACCTTAGCAATAAAGCAGATGATGTCATACCTGCTGCTTAAAAAACAGCAACCACCACCTGGAGCAATATTCCCCTATATTCCCTTTCTTGCTATACCATAGCTGCTGCTACCTGCAAGTCAGGGTCAGGACAAAGGAATGTATTTAGAAACGTCAGATTTTGGTTCAGTCCATCTCTCGGTGCCATATTTACTTTGCATCATACATAAACATTCATGATTATAGTCCACAAAATGCTTAATGGATAATTCCGGGCATATAAATGATGAGAGCTTCTGCTCAACGCCGTAGCTGTAACTGTGTTAATTAACGATACCAACAACATTGCAATGCATTCCTTATCCATGAGCTTCTGGGAATGCAAAAGAAGCAATAAACCTATTGTGTCGTCCATTTAACCTACTTCTTTTTCTTTATGGGTTGCTTCCCCACCTCTTTGCCAAGGGGCAACAGGCAAAAAGATCCCTCTGGCACAACCAACACCCCAACTGCTTCCAAATGATGTTTTCCGTCTTCCATGCTGCTACCAATAACAGACTGGTGCTAATCCACTTAAGTACTGATCATTATTGTAATTATACAGTTAGTGATCCTATTCACTAAGGCATGGCTAAGCTTCCAAGTACATTGATTAAAATATGTGAGATTCTTATACATGGCAAAAGCTAGAGGCTGCATTAATGCCAAGAAGCTTGTCTTCTGCCAGAATGAAAGAAAACAGGTGCTCTAGCCAAAACCAGGAAAACTACCTGCATTCTCTCTCACAGACACTCACACACAGTGTAAGCAATGCACTGGATTATTTTGCATTCATTTAAAATAGTTGCATGTCACCTTTCTATTACAAGGATATCCAAAGTGATATTGGGAGGGGGCAGGTAAAGGCACCCACAAAGCCTTATGCAAACGCAAAATGTGTGTGTGGGTAGATAACTTTACAAGCACTAATAACTAGCTGATCATTGACGTTTGCAGCCTCTGCCTGCACAGTTTGATGTCCGCATGGGCAGGAGGCAATGATTGCCACCAACTCAGTGTTAGAAAATCAGATATATAATCTGATCACCAAATGGCACTTTAAACCTGGGTTACAGTTGCCACAATGAAATGTCTAGGTGCTTCCCCAGTGGAACTTATTATTATTATCATTTCTATACCAGTTTATATTTTAAAGAACAAATCTCAAAGACGTTTATAACCCACTGAAACATCAAAGTAAACAATCCAGAATAAAACAAATTCAGGCACCAAGGAATATATTTCAGATCCTTCTCTAAGTGACATTTGGCTTTCCCTAGTCACCAGACTGGCATCCAGTCGCAAGGCATGCCTGGCTAATTTCTAATGCTGCACTAACTTTAAAAGAGGATTAGACAAATGCAGGAAAGACAAGGCTATCAATGGCCACTAGCCACGATGGCAAAGTCTGAGGTGTTATGTCTCCGAATACCAGCTGCTGAGCATTGCCAGTAGGCAGAGTGATGTGTTGCACTCATGTCCAGCTTGCAGGCTTCCCACTGGCACCTTGTTGGCCTCTTTGAGAACAGGATACTGGACAAGACACTGGCCTGATCCTGCAGGTTCCTCTTATGTACTTATGTTCTTGATATGCTAGTTCATGGCATGCTGGAAACTTAGGGAGCATTTAATAAGCTGCTCGAAAACCAGCATTCTGAAGGCGTGCCATCCAAAATCCAGTCCCTTCATTCTATGCAATGTGTGGAACTGCTCTTATGACTTTTAAAAACTGTCCCCCATTCATTTCAGTGGGGCTTGTACAGTGAGTTGTGCCCCACGCTCCTGTCCAAAAAGCTAATTCAAATAAGGTGCTCAGTTAATTGCACCAAACAGGGTGGACTGATTATAATGCAAAGGATAAATTCGAGCACTTTTTTTTGAGAGGGAAGGAAGGTCATTTCACAAACTCCCCTTTAAGGGACTTTGTTGACGGAAGCTTTCCTCCAATAGTTTAATCTGAATGATACAATCTATAACCCTTTGTGTAGATTTGTCCTTCCAACGCATGCCATTGTCGGCCGTGAGATCTGGCAGGCTGGCTCTGCTGATAAAAGGGCGACACAAGGGATGGCTGCTAAGAGATTGCTTTGGTTAGAAAGCACCCAATACAGATCAGGGTTACCAAAAGTCTGGGTTGCAGCTCAGTCCTGCAGAAGTAGGTCCTCTTAGTCTGCTTGCACTTCTGTTATGAATGCTGCAAGGCAAAAGTGGATGCAGTGTTGACAATACAAAGGAAACAGGCTGTTGTACAAAGTTTCAGGTCTATCCCTGTCAGAGGTCGCCTATCCTTTCAAGTTTCTCCACTCCTAGTGAGACCTAGCAGGAATACATACATAGCTCAGTTGAGCAGGTTGGATCTGGAACTGGATCTGTCCAAGGTGCTGCAACTCTGGGCTGCTCACTTGCTCTGCTGACTATATTGTCCTTATATATTTATAAGAGACATGGGTGGCACTGTGGTCTAAACCACTAAGCCTCGGGCTTGCCAACCGGAAGGTTGGCAGTTTGAATCCCCGCGACTGGGTGAGCTCCCGTTGCTTTGTCCAAGCTTCTGCCAACCTAGCAGTCCGAAAGCATGCCAGTGCAAGTAGATAAATAGGTACTCCTGCAGTGGGAAGGTACACGGTGTTTCTGTGTGCTCTGGCACTTGTCACAGTGTCCTGTTGTGGCAGAAGCGGTTTGGTCATGCTAGCCACATGACCTGGAAAGCTGTCTGTAGACAAACGCTGGCTCCCTCGTCCTGAAGCGAGATGAGCTCTGCACCCCATAGTTGCCTTTGACCAGACTTAACCATCCAGGGGTCCTTTACCTTTTACCTTTACCTTTATATATTTATTTATAGAAAATACTTGCATGCCGGAGTATCATTCAAAAAATCAAAATGGCTTACTATATCTATCTATCATCTATATCTATCTATCTATCTATCTATCTATCTATCTATCTATCTATCTATCTATCTATATCTATCTACACACACACACACACACACACACACACACACACACACTAAAAACTACTAAAAAATTAACTATCAGCTAACTATTGCAGATATTTTCTTAACTGCCTGCATAAACCCAGGGGCAGGGGAAAGTTTTCAGCAGATTTCTGAAGGTTAAAATAGAACATGCCTTCTGAAATCTCTATTGGAAGAACATTCCACAGGACTAAAGGCTTGGTTTGTGGAAAATGAGTCTCATCAGTTCAGGGGGTGACCAACAATGCTCTTACAGTCAGATGGTTTGGGCAGCCCTTAAGTTACCTTGGACCTGTTCAGGGCTTGACAAAGGCCTAGAAGATGGGCAGCCATTGCCCTGCAGGCTTCTGCTCATGGTCAGGGTTGGAAATTTACAGGGTGTTACCTGCTTTTATTATTTTAAATCATTCATGTGACCAATCCAAAGAGCTCACTTTAAATAAACTTTGTTTGCCTGAAGTGGCATAAGGACAAATCTGATTGGCTATATTGTGTTGTGTCAGCATTGTGATTGGCTCTGTGGGGGATGGAAAGTTCTAACCAAGGGCGGGAAATGAGTCGGACGAACACTCTCCATTATTAAGAATGGAGGTGCTAGAAAATGTTTTGTTCCCCACATTTTTGGCACAGAAATAAAAATACATGAATATTTGATGCAGCCATTTTATTTAGGCTGAGCCCTGGATGTATGCAGCACTTAAGAGAGTAGTGTAAGCAACAAAGGCTGGTCCCTCCACTGTGGTGCTTGTGGTGTGGTCCACCGACACATGAGTAGCCTGTATATAAGGTGTGAAATGACTGGATGACAACCTGAGAGACACATGGCCTCTCCTTCTGAATAATGGCTGGTGTGGTGCGTGTGTAGCCAGAAGTGGGAGCTCAACAGCTCAGCTGAGCTCTGCAGGGGTCTCTTGACATTCACACTACTGCCTGCATGGAAGAAGATGAATCACACCAAAAATTCTTCTTCTTCTGCCTCTGATCATGTATTACTTTTCGCTAACTGATTTTATTAACAGCAACAATAATTTACTACTTGTTACATTCTGTTGATGGATCTCACTTCCCACTGAATTGGGACGAAGATGGGATAACTAACAGTGGATTGGGCAGAAAGAAATGCAGGCAAATGTGTTTGAGCAATAGAATCACATGCCAGCAGAATCCTTTGCATCGCCATTCAGGAGTAAGCCTGAATGAGTTCAATGACTTTTGGACTATGGGGGTCCCACAAGGGAGCTGTCCAAAGTGCTGAAACTCTGTCTCCTATGCTATTTAACATCTATGTGAAACTGTTTGGAGCTGTCATGACTATTTTACTTTCTTAGAGCATAAGCAAATGCAAAGTGTATATATTTCTGATAGTTACTCCATGATAATAATGCTTAGGAACCTAGAGAAATATGAAATATTTCATAGGAATCTGGATTTCCCCCTCTTCCCCCTCTGCCCATATTTTCATGCAGACAGATTTTCACGCATGAATTTCCAGCATGCTTCCGATAAATGGTGTTTACTGACTAGACCTGTGAAGTTTCATTTTCGCAAGTGTGGCAGACGTTTACGGTCATTTTCCCACCGTGCAAACAATTATTTAATCTGCAATTATTAATTTTGGGTCTCACCAGTTAACAGCTCTCCATTCGGAACACTGCGAACGAGGCTTAATGAATGCAAGTTAAGGACCCTCTCAATACTTTCCAAAATAAAAGACCTATTTAGTGGTACTGCATTCACACACATTCACTGAAGGGCAGTATAATGCACCAAGACTGATATATATGTTTGTATGATCTATATGTTTGAAATATTCTAAGGAAGGGGAACCTGTGACCCTTCAGACGTTGAATGAATGTTGAAAGAAGGAAACCCAGTCTATGGTCCACACTCTTGTCACCTCCTGACACAATCCATCACTCAGCCTAAGGGAACTCTCTTATTCTACATTTTGGACATCTTGTTTGTTTTAGTATTTTAAAACCAAAGAACACCTTGTCAGGTGTCGTTGTCAAGTGTTCTTTTAGGTATCAGAGTCCTAAGCTCTTTAGGTCTTTAAAGGTAAGCACCAGCACTTTGGATTGTGCTTTGAAATGGAATAGAAGCTAGTGAAATCCCATCAATACTTGAGAGATATATCCTCACAATTTGTCCTAGTCAGCAGCCTTGTCAGTGTATTTTGAACCAACTGAAGCTTCTAACACAGTCTTCAAAGGCAACCCCATGGGCAATGCATGGCAGCAGTCAATCTTGGATATTACCAGATGATGGACACTGAAGATAGTGTGGCCACAAAATTTCTGTTTATTTAACTGTGTGTCCGTTTAAAATACTTTTTTGTGCTTCTAGGGGATTTTAATTAAAAGTTTGAGTCCATACTCAAGATGCATGGGGACCTATTAATTCGGGAGTTTAATATTGGTTTGTAGGCACAGTAACCTTTATTAGCTCTAATTATGTTCCAAAATAGATCTTGTTATCTGACAGAATGAATTATTTTGTTCAACGTTACTGCTTGGGTAACCTATTGAAATCCATATTGTTCCCCCTTTTTCATCACACGCTTCTAAATGTTAAACACTAACAAGCAGTTAGTTAAGCATTACACTGGAGACTGTCATTATGTCTTACGACTCTGAACACATGCACATTAAAAAAAACAAATCTTAGATTAAAGATGAATCAAAGCATTTCATCTCCAACTTCAGGACTGGAGGTGCTTCTCTCCACAGACGGAGAGAAACTGCCTGTGTAAAAACCCAACACAAATGGCTTTTAAAAAAATTAATAATTCACCCAATCTATGAGTTCAGCACAGCCTGGCTGGAGCAGATAAGTAAAATAAATACAGTAAAGTCAATTTTTTATAATCTCCGGCATGAAATTTAAGCACAAGAGAAAACATTTAACAATCAAGTTGGAGGCTTTTTTGTAAACGATCAAATGAGAATTTAAAAGCCCCTTACCTACCAGTGGAAAAGGCTCCCATTTATCCTTTAGCACACATTGCATCTTTTCCCTGTGTTTTCTCTGCCAAAGTGGTTTTCAAAACTCCTAATATGCATCCGACCCCAATAGCAGCTCTTCCCATCTATT
Source organism: Podarcis vaucheri (assembly GCF_965113315.1). Taxonomy (NCBI): domain Eukaryota; kingdom Metazoa; phylum Chordata; class Lepidosauria; order Squamata; family Lacertidae; genus Podarcis; species Podarcis vaucheri. The sequence goes on along the minus strand of NC_138750.1, from coordinate 49,632,330 downwards.
CGCTGAGGCCAAACGGTGTCAGAACAGCAAAGACATTCGGGAAAGGGGCTTTTTTGCAACCCTCCCTGCAGCAGCTAATTAGTTCCTAGGTTATTTGGGTAGCAAGTGCTCTGGTGTATTTATCTAATTATTATTTACAACAGAGGGTATTTCGACATAAGAGGTTTATAAAACTCTGGTTAGGCAGATCTTTTCTTGCAGACAGCCATGCAGAAACTGGCCTGCAAGCTACAGCTTTACAGACTGAAGAATAAAACCCAGAATGATTTGTGACAAGTCGCTGTGCAACCCCCGCCCTTAAAACAAAAATCAACATGAAAAGAAGGAAAAATTAAAATGGCACAGGGACCCCTCCTTCCTGACTTTACCTATTTAATGCACCAGAATTGCGAAACTCTACAGCCTGGTTGCACTGGCGTTATCTGTACGATGTAAACAAAAGGAGCTTGTGGGCTATGTCTTTTTCTTCTATTATGTGCCAATATACTTTGGGTTTACAATACCTTCACACAAATAACAAGGGATGCTTTTGTCCATTACAGTTTCCCCACAGGTGCCAGCATTGCTGGAGCCAAAGCACTGGGCTTGATGGTGCTTTGATCTGCTCCAGGGTTCCAACAATGTGTTTTTAGGTCTTTACTTCCATAAATGAGAGATGGATGAATAGTTCACTATTTTTCTACAGAAGGGCAGGGCAGAAGGTAGATCAGGATGGATGGATGGATCTGCCTCTCTCGCTCTAAGTTGTGGAATTCCCTCCCCACAGAGATGTGTTTGGTATCTTCACTATACACCTTTTGGAGAATGCTAAAGACGTACCGTATTTTTCGCTCTATAACACGCACCCGATCATAACACGCATGTAGTTTTTAGAAGAGGAAAATCCGTGGTCATGCCACCCGTGGGCATTCCCTCCATAACACGCACAGACATTTCCCCTTACTTTCTAGGAGGAAAAAAGTGAGTGTTATGGTGCAAAAAATACGGTACCTCTTTACATCTCTGACACCTGAGTTGTGTGTATTTAGGACCCACCCTATTCCTGTGACCATGCTTCGCTCTAACTCAGGGGTCGGCAACCTAAGGCCCATGGGCTACAAGCAGCCCATGGGGGTCATTTAACCAGCCCATGAGCTGCCCCGAACTGAGCTGCCCACTTGTCAAGCCCAGCACGCTGCGCTAAACTGGTGCAAAGCGGACGGGGACCCACTTCCATGGTGCCGGAAACCATGTCTGCACAGACACTGACACCAGAAATTGTGGCCACGCGCAATCCAGGCCACAGAGGGATCTCCTCTGGAGTGAACTGGCCCAGGTGAGGTAAACCTTGCCAACCCCTGCTCTAACTGTTCATAATTCTGAATTTCAAATTGTTTCATGCTAGGACCTGCATGAAACATTTATATTTCATGTTTATATTTGCAGTGTGATCAGAAGAGCTCATATGGTAGAAAGATAATTTAAATGTTAAAAGAAATGCATAATATTTTATTATAATGCCCTAAGCTCCTATACAGGAACGCGGGTGGCACTGTGGGTTAAACAACACAGCCTAGGACTTGCCATTCAGAAGGTCAGCGGTTTGAATCCCTGCGATGGGGTGAGCTCCCATTGCTTGGTCCCTGCTCCTGCCCACCTAGCAGTTCAAAAGCACGTCAAAGTGTAAGTAGATAAATAGGTACCGCTCCGGCGGAAGGTAAACAGTGTTTCCGTACAATGCTCTCGTTCTCCAGAAGAGCGGCTTAGTCATGCTGGCCATATGACCCGGAAGCTGTACGCCGGCTCCCTCGGCCAATAAAGTGAGATGAGCGCCACAACCCCAGAGTCGGCAACGACTGGACCTAACGGTCAAGGGTCTCTTCACCTTTAAGCTCCTCTACAGCTGTCTGTCTGTTCATCGGACCACTTTCTGTTCCTGTTTGTCATGTGGGGACAGCACTGCTGTGTTTAAGGAACAAATCACCAACATCGTCTCAAACCCATTTCCATGCCTAGCAACCAACACACTTCGCATTAAGGAAATAAGAAGCAAACACTCAGGTCCCGTCAAGGGGCAGAACAGCACTGAACGCAGTCCTGATCTCTACAGCCCTTCCCTGAAAACCCAGAGCATTTAAAACTTGTTGCAACTTTCAGATAATTCTTTAATTTGGCACTAGATTTTCCAGACACACTTTCTCTCTCTCATTAAAATGAATTTTAAGTAGGAAAAGCTTTCAGCGCATGATAAGGCCAAGACCCAAGACTGTTTAAAAACACAGACCAAATGTTTACAGTGCTTCCTATTCCATAAACCGTGGCTGCTTGAAAAGCACAGATGGGGCACAGACAGCTTTTCAGCGCTTGCTCCATATGATAGAACCCAGCACATCTGGTACGCTCTGCAAAGCATCTTGCCACTAATTTGTTTGTCAGTATCCATCGGGAGGGCTATCTGTCATCCTGTCGCATTTTGGTTGCCCCGAGATGTTTGAAGACGAGGCTAGTCACAAATTGAGGCTGCCGGCCACTGGGGAGTTAACCGGTGGAAATCACCAGCTGTTCCAAATGCCATCAAATGGGGAAGGTGGTGGGGCAGGCATATGCATGCAAGTGTACAAGGCAGGCATCTCAGAGAGGCCAACCACATTTGCTAGCAGGAAGCAAAACCATTTGAATAAGAGACAGACTCTGTTTATCCTCTTTCTCCCTGCTCCTGCTCCCCACCTGTGTGTGTGTGTGTGTGTGTGTGTGTGTGTGCCCAGCTGTCACTGCATTCAGGTGCTCGCTCTCTGAAACGATAGACTGTAGATTTAGAAATCAAAGGACAAGGGAAAACATGTGTGTATGTGTGCATGTTTACCCGAAGCATTTGTGTGTGTTTGATCACATTTGACGCGAACAGTAATATATCAAGAAGAGCTTGTTAGATGGAAGTAATTGCGGGGATGTTTAGGGAGGCAGGAGAGGGTATATTATTTTATGATATCCTTTCCTAGCCAGTGTGGTGTAGTGGTTAAGAGCAGTGGACTCGTAATTTGGTGAACCGGGTTCGATTCCCTGCTCCTCCACATGCAGCTGCTGGGTGACCTTGGGCCAGTCACACTTTTCTGAAGTCTCTCAGCCTCACTCACCTCACAGAGTGTTTGTTGTGGGGGAGGAAGGGAAAGGAGATTGTTAGCCGCTTTGAGACTCCTTAGGGTAGTGATAAAGCGGGATATCAAATCCAAACTCTTCTTCTTCTAACTTGCACCAGCAAGTTCTATGACTTAGCAGAGTCGCTAAACAATCCCCCTTTTAAATTACACAGCGGTTAGCTAGTTGCAGACTCGTCTGAGCCTCACTATTTTGGATTCTTGGTAAGATCCCTTTTTACATCCCACCTAAAAGAATAGACACGGCCATCTGATTAAAGTTAACATAAAACTAGTTTGTTTACAATCATCCAGTTCACAATAAGATCCCTGAAGGCAGACTTAATTTACAGAACAACATACACTCATACCTCAGGTTAAATGTGCTTCAGGCTTAGTGTTTTCAAGTTACGCTCCGCGGCGACCCAGAAGTAACGGAGTGCGTTACTTCAGGGTTTCCCTGCTCGTGCATGTGCTGACGCACAAAATGACATCACGCGCATGTGTGGAAGCAGCAAAATGCAACCTGCGCATGTGCAGACGCACAGTCGCGTCTTACGTTCTACTCAGGATGTGAATGGGGCTCTGGAATGGATCCCATTTGCATCCAGAGGTACCACTGTATAACTATGTGAACTATCCCATAAGGGAAATAGTCTTAAGTGACTGCGACTCAGTAGTCACTTCGCCTAACTCTTAGGAACACAAAAATGGAGAACAAAAAGAAGAGCAGAACATGGAGGCCGTGCGCTCCCCTGTCCAAGAATAGGCCACACCCACATTAAGCCACATGCAAAGGAAGTCTGTCCCAGCTCTGGAGGAACTAGCAAGTTTTCTCCTGAGTGAGACGAAGCATTCCTCAGCATGTGCATTGTAGGAATGTTGTATCTGACTGCAATACGTTTTTACATCCCACAGTAATGAGCCCAAAGGAAACAAAATCTTTAAGAATACAAGATCAATGCATTTTGAAAATAAAATAATAATAATAATCCCAGTCTGGTGAATGTGGTTTCCTCTCTTTCTTTTAACTTGCGTAAGCTTTCTGTTCAAAAGAGAGGACTGAAACTTCAACTGTGATTACACCCTCCTGCCTCCTTTAGCAAAGTATGTGTCTGTGTAATAGGTTCAAAGAGATCTAACAGCCAGCCTTGGCAACTGTAATGTTTTGGAGGTTCTCTCTCTCTCTCTCTCTCTCTCTCTCTCTCTCTCTCTCTCTCTCTCTGTGTGTGTGACAATATTGGCTGCAGGTTTTGGAGAGCATCTGGGCAGGACTCTCCCTTCTACGGGCTCCCCACTGTCAGGGAGTCTGTTCCTCCAGGGGGCTCTTGTCAGTGGGTCCCAATGCGGGGTGCCAGCCCTTGACAGATGCCCCAATCTTGATCCCAGCCATCGTTAAGAATCTCTAATGCCAGAGTTTCAGTGTGGTGCATCTGAAGGGGCCTTTCCTGGTGTCCACACAATACTCTCTCTCCCACCGAAAACAGGCATGGAAGATTCATTCTGTAACAGGCAAAATAATCTTCAACATTCATTCACCAAATGTTGTATGGTGAATCTCTGTAGGGAGGAGATTCCACAACTTAGGGGCTGCCACAGAGAAGGCCCTCTCCTGCCATCCCCTTAATTTCTAAGGGACGTGGCCCCGCCTCTGCTGATCTTAACACCCAAGAGGGTCTGTAGGGAAGGAGGTCTGCCTTCATATATTTTTACAGTACAGAAAAGAATAGCTCTGCTACTATGCACAGTTAGGCACCCTTAAATCTGTGCTATCTAATTACACAGGAAAAGAGGCAAACCTGTTATTTATTTATTTAAACATTACACAACATATGCATATTTCCACCCTCTTCTGTTAAGACAGCTAAATAAAACCTTATTTGGAAAACGCTTGTCCACTGTGTTTTCGCTCAGTGCAAACCGGATGTGACAGGTTTTTGCAAGTCTGTTCTACCTTAAGGGTCTTATATCTGGTGGGACTCAACGTGTTATATATATATATAACTCTGCCTGGAACCAAAAATAGGACAATGTACTCTCTATGGAAACAAGCATTGAGTTTGCTTCTGCCATTGCTTCTACATTCCCCTTAAAAACATGCTGAGAAATGAAGGCTGAACTTGAAGATGGGGTGGGGGTGGGGGAAACTAACACCTTAAGTTTTCCAGACTTCCCGGCTTTTCTGCCACCTTAATTCATCACAACCTGGCAAAGATGAGAGGGATAAATGGAAGGTAAACAATGAGCTTGAATCGATTCCAGACTTGCAGTCTGACCTATGGGAGGATTAAGCCCAGAATGTCATTCTTGAGCAAAGGCTGAAGCGGCGAAAAAGGGGGAGGAAATGTTCAAAGGCACAAAAGAGGATGCAAGAGTCATACTGTTGCTGATAGAATAAGCAACTTTTAGACGGGATGCAGAAAGGCTCTGAAGGAAACCAGGAAGCACACAGAGCAGGCTATCCCTAGGTATCTCTCTCTCTTCCCCACCATAGCAGAAGAAGACTGTTGCAAGACAAGAGGACTCTGCAGCCCAGCAAAATGTCTGCTCCACCCCTTTTCAGTTTTTAAGTGGTGGGAGCAAGATGGGAGAAAGATGAGAACATCCATGCCCTGCAGGAGCTTCTCTGCAGTTGACTGCAGCTAGCTGTCAGAACTGCTAGTTCTGGGGTCCTCAGTGCGGCACCTGTGGGCCCATTGGAGTTTTGAAGACACCTGTCTTGGCACCCAACCAATGTTTACAATTTATTTATTTTTGCTTTTTTGCTTGTTTGTTGAGGACGATGGTCCTGTTTTGGGGTTTTGTTGCCTGTTTTTCGGTCTGCCTTTTATTTGTTTGGATGTGGTTTTTACCTGGTTTTGTGTGGTGGTGGTAAAGTTCTGTGCATTGCACGGTTTCTTGCCCTACGGAACGGGTATTTTGCAGTGCCTCCAAAAGTTTCTTAGAATTCCAGATGTGGCTCTTGGACCATAAGGGCTGGGGGAACCCTGTACTAGCTGCTGCAGTCACCATGGGGCTTCCTTCCATAGACTCCTGTGGGAATTTGTCTATTGGAAGGACGGAATTTCAGGTGCTTTCCTCCTGCTTTTACGTAGCACGATAATGCTGTGTGATTCCCCACATTTTCCCTAACTCCCTTCTTCCTCCTGGCTTCTCAGAATCCAAGAGCAAACCAGGCCCATTGAAGGGAAGGTGGGTGGCAGTTGTGCTGTTGTGCTGAACATGAGATGAAAGGTGGTTCTCAGCAGGTGGGAGTAGCAACTGTCATAACTACTAGCTGCCGCTGTCACCTGGAAGCTTTTCACAACAGGCTTCTCTGGGAATTGTCCCAATCTGTCTAGGTCTATGGAGGAGATCCTCAGGCAAAAATGTTACACACAAACAAGAAACGGTTTGCCTGTCATTCTCTATTTTTATTGCTTGGTTTACCATTTTGGTTTGGGTTCTGAAGATAGCTTATGAACCAAACAAATGAGGATGGAGGGGATTAGAATGATTTATTCAGTAGAAGGAAGGCAGGATGGCCATTTTAGATGTAACCTCCCCACTATAATGGCAATAAATCTTTTACAGCTATCCAAATTTATTTATGGCCAGGTTGAACGTCTCTATTGAAATCTGATCAGCTTCTCAGAAGCTACTTTCATTCATGAATTATTGCTCACTAATTGACTGACTGCTTGCAACAACAGGGAAGAATGCCAAACAGAGGTTGCACGACTGTTCTTGTTGCAGCTATCTATGGGTGTTGGGTACTGATTCTGCTCCTGAGGAGCAGAGGGAATTAGTGGGTGAGGCCTCCACATGAGGATCCCTTCAAAGGATCCCTGCTTCAGGAATCACAATATATTGGACTGAGATTTGGAAAGGTTTCGCTCACTCTTCTCAGCTCTTTCCTTAGCATGACACATCTCTGGGCCCTCACATCTGCAAAAAAGATTAATACTGATATATTGGAAAAACAAAAAACGGCTACCTTTGACCAATGGACAGACCACACGACAGCTCTCACAGCCTATGAGTGGATCACTTTCAGACAAAGATTTTCTATGGACAAATTTACTGATATTTGGAAAGTATTTATCAAAACCATAATGACTCACAAAGGATACATGAAGAATACAACAGGACTTTCTATGTATGTATACATTATATATTTCTGTAATTCTGATTACATTTTAATGATATTTCATTGTTGTTGTTATACTATGTATTCTCTTGCTTTTCTTCTTTCTTCCCTCTCCTTTCTTCTTTATCATTTATTCTAATCTACTGTAATTCTCTCTCTCTCTCTCTCTCTCTCTCTCTCTCTCTCTCTCTCTCTCACACACACACACACACACACAGACATATTATGCTCACACACTAGAGACAAACTGATATTGCATGAAGTTTGAGCCCAAATTTAATTAAACAACCAAATCCACCCGATTCGATAGAACAAGTAATGAAATAACAGCAGCTTGCATATGTTAGCAATGAATCAAGAGAAGGGTGGGGAAACTGTGGCCCTCGAGATGTTGCTAGACTACAACTCCCATCATCACTCCTACTGGCCGTGATGACTGAGGCTGCTGGGACTTGGAGTCCAATAGCATCCGGCAGTCAGGGAGGCTCAGGCTCCCCACCTCCGAATTAGCAGAATTTGGCTCTTCTTGCTGAATATTGTGTTCTGACCAGGAACATGCCAGCAGGATCCCTGTATAATGTAAGTAACCGAGCGTAATGCTTAATTCCAGCCTTCAAAGAACCCTTAAATTGAACAGCTTTAAGTCGGGGGGAAAAGCTCAGTATTAAAACTGATAATGTACCTCGGTACATCTAAATTTCCCCTGAGGATAGCATGCCTTAACTGTCATTTAAGGTTTTACATTCTGCCTTTAAATCAGCGATTCCATTTAAATAAAAAGCTCTGATTTTCCCCGGATGAAAATGCAGCTGCTTCTTGTATCCCTCCAGCATTTTGATTTATTATTGACTACGTTCTCCGTCAAGGAGAAGATTCTCTTAGAAGACGTTCCTTGTTGAGTTCTGTAATTCTGTGACACTTTGTATTAATCTCAACCTATCCGTATAGATGCAATTTGGGTGGAAGAAAAATAGGAAAATGTGGTGATTATGGGGTTTTTTTTTTGGGGGGGGGAGGGATGCACATTTTCAAGACTGAATGCTTCCTGAATAAGCAACACTATTGTGTGCTATTAGGGATGTTAAGGGAAATGTTATCTTGATCTCCTAGTAAATTGAAAATAGCAAGGATTTTTAAATGTCTCCTGTGCCTTGCCTAAGCTATTGGAACAACTTGACCCTCCTTTGTTTTTGACTATCCTAGCTATACTTGAGAGTTGTATATATGGCTTACTTTCGTTAATACACTGGGTGCGGGGGGGAGAACAAAAATGCACCACTGGTTGCCAAATTCAGCTTCCTTTCTTAAAAAAAATAAAAATAAAACAAAAGCATGTTCCTAGTCTTATTTATTTTATTTTATTTATTTATCAAATTTGCATACCACCATTCATCTGAAGATTCCATTGTATTTCTGCTTAAAATGTGCATAAACACACACACACACACACACACACACCAAAGGTAAAGGGACCCCTGACCATTAGATCCAGTCGTGCCCGACTCTGGGGTTGCGGCGCTTGTGGGATTTAAACACAGGAGCAGTCAATGACAACATTCCTAGAGTGTATATGGGGAGGGATGTCTGTCCAGCAAGCAGGTAAACTTCCTGGGGACGGACTTCCTCCACATGTGACCAGAGGTGGGTGTGGCCTCACCTGTGCAGGTAATGACAAAAAGCACAGGGCAGGCAGCCATCTCTCTCTCTCTGCCATCACCTTTCGAAGAAGCAGGATGCCCTCTTGGCTCTCAGCCAAGAGAGGAGAGGGCTATCTTCCTATAAGATAGATTCTAAAGTGTATGTAACCTTTTTAAGCCTGTCTGCCATCTGGGATCATATTGTGAACAGATCGTGAGTAAACTCTTTTATACTTTTATAAAGACTGTGTTGTGTCTTGTATTTTAAGAGGGAACAAAGGGGAAATTACCAGAGTAATTATTATAGAGGTTCTAGCGAACCTGTGCACACGTTACCGTTGCGAACTTAAAGGGGAATGTCTATAAACTCTGCTGATATTTTGGGAACTTGTTAGCACAAGTTGGCTAAGGATATAATTAGTCAATATATCCTCTCCTGCACCCCAGAACATTCCCACAGCACTCATCTCGCTTTATTGGCCGAGGGAGCCGGCATACAGCTTCCGGAGGTCATGTGGCCAGCATGACTAAGCCGCTTCTGGCGAACCAGAGCAGCGCACAGAAATGCTGTTTACCTTCCCGCCAGAGTGGTACCTATTTATCTACTTGCACTTTGATGTGCTTTCGAACTGCTAGGTTGGCATCCCAGTAGTGATGTATGGAAGTGAGAGCTGGACCATAAAGAAGGCTGATCGCCGAAGAATTGATGCTTTTGAATTATGGTGCTGGAGGAGACTCTTGAGAGTCCCATGGACTGCAAGAAGATCAAACCTATCCATTCTTAAGGAAATCAGCCCCGAGTGCTCACTGGAAGGACAGATCCTGAAGCTTAGGCTCCAATACTTTGGCCACCTCATGAGAAGAGAAGACTCCTTGGAAAAGACCCTGATGTTGGGAACGATTGAGGGCACAAGGAGAAGGGGACGACAGAGGACGAGATGGTCGGACAGTGTTCTCGAAGCTATTAAGGTGAGTTTGACCAAACTGCGGGAGGCAGTGGAAGACAGGAGTGCCTGGCGTGCTCTGGTTCATGGGGTCACGAAGAGTCGGCATGACTAAATGACTAAACAACAACAACAAGGTTGGCAGGAGCAGGGACCGAGCAATGGGAGCTCACCCCGTCGCGAGGATTCAAACCACCAACCTTCCGATTGGCAAGTCCTAGGCTCTGTGGTTTAACCCACAGCGCCACCCGTGTCCCATATATATACATTAGCTGATACAAATTTTATGCATACCTGTCTCTTCTCTTTTTGGGGGACGCTTTCCCTCTTTTTTGGAGATTGGGTGGGCAATGTGCAAGTGGCCACTCTAATAGGGAGAATGAGAGAATCTGTGTGCCCTAAGTCTTTTATTTTATGCAGGTTGCCTTGCTAACCAATCAGCAAAGAGTTACTGGACACACTCCCAAACCTTTGCAATCGTTAACTTGTTTTAGGTTTGGCTCCTCTCACCCAGGGATCTTTTCATCTCCAGTTGAAGCTGGAAGAAAGAAAGATGCAACTCTTTCCACATGTTCTGCCTCTTTCCTCGCCTGCTATTGAGGAAGGTGGAGGCAGAACATGAAGGCCACAGAGGTAAGGGGTTAGACAAGAACGGGGAATCTGAGGCCCTCCAGAACTTGCTGGAGTACAGTTCCCATCATCCCCTGACCATTGCTGGTGCTGGCTGGGCCTGATGGGAGTTTGAGTCCAAGAACATCGGGCAGTGGGGATGAAGGACAGGCTGTTTAAATTTGGATACTGAAAGTGCTATTGTCTTAGTGTCTGGCCTAAAAGATACACAGACTAGATCATCATCTGAATGCCATCTACTAATCCCTCGCCTCCACTTACCTGAGTCAATCAAGAGAGAAGGGAATCCCAGCATTTGTCCAAACCAACAAGCATGCTGCTTATGTTATCTCCTTTGCAAACAATTAATTCTTTTGTGGCTTTCAGGCTGCAATGATTTACATGCATTCCTCTCCCCCCTCACCCTTTCCTCTTACTGCTTGAAGAAAGGATCCCCTGCAAACTAAGTGAGAGCTTTTTGTGCAAATATGATGTAGCAATTTTAGAGGGAGAGGCTGTTGCCCGTAATTCATTATTATTATACAAATTCCTATTTCAGGAAAAAGTGCTGGAGATAATAAATCCTCATGTAAATTCATGCACCGAACGTCTCTGGATTTCAAGAAGCCTCTTCATCTCGGCTGCAGTTAAACTAATGTCTGCTCAAGTCCTCAAGGCCTGGTGACTCCAAATCCTTTGGCGGGAGAGAAGAGGTTTACAGTGCAACCTTAGGCAAAGAAGACCCATGCTGGATCAGACCCAAAGGCCCAGCTAGTAGCAGCATCCTGCTTCCCACCGAGATGCTTTGAGGTAAGTCCAGCTACATCTGGAGGACATAAAGTTGCTTACCCTGCCTTGTGAAAGTCAAATCTCCCTTTAGAACCCACTTAAGCTAGTGGCAATCACCACATCTTATGGAAGATTGAGGTTGAATCCTGACAAGACAGAAGTACTGTTTTGGGGGGACAGGGGGCGGGCGGGTGTGGGGGATTCCATGGTCCTGAATGGGGTAATTGTGCCCCTGAAGGACCAGGTGCGCAGCCTGGGAGTCATTTTGGACTCATAGCTGTCCATGAAGGTGCAGGTCAATTCTGTGTCCAGGGCAGCTGTCTAGCAGCTCCATCTGGTACGCAGGCTAAGACCCTACCTGCCCAAGGACTGTCTTGCCAGAGTGGTTCATGCTCTAGTTATCTCCCGCTTGGACTACTGCAACACGCTCTATGTGGGGCTACTTTTGAAGGTGACCCGGAAACTGCAATTAATCCAGAATGTGGCAGCTAGACTGGTGACTGGGAGTGGCCGCCGGGACCACATAACACGGGTTCTGAGAGATCTGCATTGGCTCCGAGTATGTTTCCGAGCACAGTTCAAAGTGTTGGTGCTGACCTTTAAAGCCCTAAACGGTCTCGGTCCTGTATACCTGAAGGAGCATCTCCACCCCCATCATTCAGCCCGGACGCTGAGATCCAGCGCCGAGGGCCTTCTGGTGGTTCCCTCACTGCGAGAAGTAAGGTTACAGGGAACCAGGCAGAGGGCCTTCTCGGTAGTGGCGCCTGCCCTATGGAACGCCCTCCCACCAGATGTCAAAGCAATAAATAACTATTTTACTTTTAAAAGACAACTGAAGGCAGCCCTCTTTAGGGAAGTTTTTAATGTCTAATGCTGTACTGTTTTTAATATTCAGTTGGAAGCCGCCCAGAGTGGCTGGGGAAACCCAGCCAGATGGGCGGGGTATAAATAATAAATTATTATTATTATTAAATCCCACAAATTAATGGTTCCAGTCTGCTTAGAAGTCCCACTGAGTTAAATAGGACTTATTGTCAAGAAAGCATGCAGAGGATCACAGCCATATATTCTTCCCATTGCTAACATACTAAAAACAGCAACACCAGGGATTGGAAGGGCTGGTACCATTGAAGTCTCCATTAATTAAACTTCTGCAAGTCAAAGTACACTTTGTGAAAAATTTAAAAATTGGAGGAATGCTTACAAGTGATAAGGCTTTGACTATGCAGCGTGTAAAAGCAACCCTTTTACACGCTGCATAGTCGTGTAAAGAAGGAGGAGACCCCAAACCCAGTGGTGTTGCATCCTTTGCTGGTGCCCGAGGTACTTGCACATGTGTATGTACCTGCAGCAGCTGGGACCAGGGGCTGGGCTCAAGGGTAAACAAAACCTAGCATGCCAACCTAACCCTCTGTTAGAATTCCTGATCTATGATTGCAGTCATAGGATTGTTGTCTTTCACATGGCGGTATATGTTTTGACTCTACAGAGTGGGAAGTGACGAAGACAGGATGTTTGTGTTACTGTGTTCCGTGAAGTGGGACTGTTGTCCTTTGTTCTTACTCTTTGCTGTCTGATGCTAGAGAGAGAGGGAGCCATGTTGCAGTGCTCCGTGTGTGTTTATATGTAAATAAAGTAGATTAGCCAAAATGCTGAGGTCTGTCATGCAAGGTGTGCAAGCTCTGCGGATCCCTAAGTGTGCCGGTGTCTGTTGGCATTGGTCGCTGTGATGTTCAAGCAGAAGAAAGCTTTTGAAGCTCCTGAACGAAAGACCAGGAGGGGGAGAACATGCCAGTCAGGCATGTGTCTCTACCAGGGTCCTACTCGAGTGTAGGCTCCTGCTTGCCTGCCCACACAGGGGGGGGGGAACTCCTGACACCCTTGCTGCCGCCGCCACCGCTACCACCACCACAATCAGGCAAGTACAGGGCACAGAGGTTTCATCCAGCAGTGTTGCACTGTGGCTCCTGCCTGCCTCCCCACACAGGGGGGAGCCCAACCGACTGACACAGCCCTTGGCGGGCGCATCCTCCTGACACTAGCCATTCAGCGAAGGGTCCAGGGGCAAGCTTAGACCAGGCTCTGGGCCCAGAGACTCCCAGTGGCAGGCAGGGTGCCCGAGGCTATGGCCCCCTGGGCCCTCCCCACGCTACGCCCCTGCCAAAACTAATCCAACGAGAACGGAACATGCTATGTAGATACAGAATGCTGATGTGTGTATATGTGTGGCAGAAAACAAGGAGCAGGGGGAATGGGATGGATAATCTGATAAGGGGTTATGGCTAACTGGTTGGAATCCTGAACAGGAGCACTCCACATGGCAACAGCTACCTTCTAATTTAAAAGGGGCATTGGTAAATCATTTCCTGAAAAAAGGGTAATCCTGCTACTTCCCCAAATGGACTCCTTCAGTTATGGCCTCAGTCCTGTATACCTGAAGGAGCGTCCCCACCCCCATTGTTCTGCCCAGACGCTGAGGTCCAGTGCCGAGAGCCTTCTGGTAGTTCCCTCACTGCAAGAAGCCAAATTACAGGGAACCAGGTAGAGGGCCTTCTCGGTAGTGGCACCCGCCCTGTGGAACGCCCTCCCACCAGATGTCAAAGAGAACAACAACTACCAGACTTTTAGAAGACCTCTGAAAGCAACCCTGTTTAGGGAAGCTTTTAATGCTTGATGCATTACTGTATTTTAATATTTTGTTGAAAGCTGCCCAGAGTGGTTGGGGAAGCCCAGCCAGATGGGTGGGGTATAAATATATTATTATTATTATTATTATTATTATTATTATTATTATGCCCCATGTAGACACAGAGCCAAATTCCTCAGCTCCAGGAGATGGGTGGAAGAAAGGGAAGCATGGCATGGAGAGATACAGCAAGCAGACTCCACTGTGGTTGGATTTTTGGGTCTTCCAGAAACCTGCTAAGTATTGAAAGCATTTCTCTCTCTCTCTTGTAACTCAGCAGCAGTCCTTTTGAGGCACACCGCTTAGGAATTGCTGTGTTAAGCCAATGTTCAGGGCCAATTTTCACAATTACTTTGCCAGCAGGGGAAAGAGAAGAGCATAGTTCCCCCCCCTTAGCACAAATTGCATGTTCGAGAAGTGGGGAGGACGCAAGATCATGCTTGAACGCACCGTTCTTGTTTGACTTCTGCAGCAGTGTAAAAACATCAAGAGTTGCGTTGGTTGCAGTCCAGCACGATGCCTATGGCAGCAACCAGTCTGAATCCTCCAGAAAAGGAAGAATGACAAGATGACACCTATTTGCCAATTATTCCTCACCATCTGGCAGAGATATACTCCTTCCAAACATGGAGATGGAATTATTAATTAATAATAATAATAATAATATTGCCAAGTTCAATAGCAAATACCATGCCTGCGCCCCATGACGGTGCATGATTCATTTTAAAACCATCTCAACTAGTGGGCATCAATACATATTTTTCTGGCAAAAGAAATTAAAAGTATGCAGTCCATCATTCACCATAAAATATTTCTTGAATGTTTCACATACCTATTGTGTCCTGACTGTTGTATAAATACAGTCGTATCTCGGAAGTCAAACAGAATCAGTTCCAGAAGTCCGTTCGACTTCCGAAACATTCAATTTCCAAAGCTCGGCTTCTGATTGGCTGCAGGAGCTCCTGCAGCCAATCGGAAGCCACGGAAGCCCTATCAGACTTTCAGATTCCAAAAGAACGTTCGAAAACCAGAACACTCACTTCCAGTTTTCGATCGTTCGGGAGCCGAAATGTTCAACTCCCAAGGTGTTCGGGAGCCAAGGTACGACGGTATTGTATTTTCATTAGTGACTATGTTTTAAGGAAAGAAGGAAAGCTAGATGCCAACATTCTGCTACGTTCAAGACTAATGGGAAAACACAACAACCATGAAGACAACAAGACTATGAAGATGAAGAGGTGGAGCTATGTAGAGGCAGGAGCTGGCTTGATACCTAATAACTTGAAGAAGAAGCAGAAGAGGAGTTTGGATTTGATATCCTGCTTTATCACTACCTGAAGGCGTCTCAAAGCAGCTCACATTCTCCTTTCCCTTCCTCCCTCACAACAAGCACTCTGTGAGGTGAGTGAGGCTGAGAGACTTCAGAGAAGTGTGACTAGCCCAAGGTCACCCAGCAGCTGCATGTGGAGGAGCGGGGAAGCAAACCCAGTTCACCAGATTACGAGTCCACCGCTCTTAACCACTACACCAATGCTTGTGGCAGTGGGTGGGTGGGGGGAGAGGTGGGTCACCAGGGATAGCAAGCAAGCCATGACCCCAGTCAGATCCTACAGACTGCCCCTTCAATTTCTCCCAAGTCCAAGGTTGCCATTTGTGTCGTGAAATGGAAAGTGTTGGAGAACCGGGGGTTCTTTCTGTGCCTTCTCCGCAAGAGGTCCAGAGGTTGGCAGCATGAGAATGGGCCTTTTCTGCAGCGGAATGCTCTCCCATTTGTGAAATGCTCTCCCCAAGGAGATTCAGCTGGCGCTTTCATTATACACCTTTTGGCGCCAAGCAAAAATGTTCCTCTTTAACCAGGCCTTTTTGTAGCTGATTGACATCCTTTTTAAATGTGTTGTGAAAAGGGGGAGAATTATTGGTTTGTTTTTATTATTACTATGTATTTTGGGTTTTTTTACATTGTAATTTAATGTTGTGAACCCGTCCTGAGATCTACAAGTACAGTGGTACCTCGGGTTACAGACGCTTCAGGTTACAGACTCCACTAACTCATAAATAGTACCTCAGGTTAAGAACTTTGCTTCAGGATGAGAACAGAAATCATGCGGGGGCAGCAGCACGATTAGCTAAAGTGGTACCTCAGGTTAAGAACAGTTTTAGGTTGAGAACGGACCTCCAGAACGAATTAAGTTCTTAACCAGAGGTACCACTGTATAGGGCAGTATACAAATTTAATAAATGATAATAATTAACTGGTAATGATCCTGCAGGGGTGTGAATGTGAAATACGTGTGTGCAGATCAACCCCCGCTGTCAACTCTCACCCCACCCCCACTCCCTTCCCCTATGCAAGTACAGACATTTTCTGGTTAATAAAAGACATAACTACACTTTACAAGGTAAAAACAGGGTGGCCAGCTCATCCCCTGCTCCAGTAAGGCAAAGGAAAGACTGGGAGCAGCAGCGTTAGGGTGCTTAACGCTTTCCTGCCTGCCAATTATCCCCTGCATTTGTGCCTCCTTATTCCACCTGTTTTTAACCCCCCCTACCTTTGGTGCCTTGTCGTTCTGCAAAAAAAGAAAAAAGAAAAGACGACTTTTTGGGAAGTTATAACACTTCTGTCTTCCTTGCCTTAATAGCACTAAAATGGTTAATGTCAAAGCTTTCATATTTTTCCCAAAGTTTGTTTAACTATTGCTCTAGTTTGTCTTTCAACTACTTACCATCAGAGATATTTTTTTGTGTGTTCTACTTTCTTTGGTGGTTGTCAGGGATCTAACGAGAGCCCTTTATTTCTTAATGTGGATTTTGCCTTTTGGATAACCCATTAATGTGACAAGAGGATGAAAAGGAACTGTGTGGACTTGTGATCTCTTGTATAGCTGTCAACAGCTACAGAAAGAACTCATGTCATTACGAGACCACTACATGAACAGATAATTGATATATGAATCTCTGAGTTTGTAATGTGTGCCAGAAAATATGGGGCACAACAGCTCCATTTGTCCTGGTGTTTAAAAAGACGTTGGTATAAAATTTTGAAAATCATGTACAGCACAGTACAGTGGTACCTTGGGTTAAGTACTTAATTCGTTCCGGAGGTCCGTACTTAACCTGAAACTGTTCTTAACCTGAAGACCACTTTAGCCAATGGGGCCTCCTGCTGCTGCCGCGCTGCCGGAGCACGATTTCTGTTCTCATTCTGAAGCAAAGTTCTTAAACTGAAGCACTATTTCTGGGTTAGCGGAGTCTGTAACCTGAAACGTATGTAACCTGAAGCGTGTGTAACCCGAGGTACCACTGTATATGTATAGAGTTAAACAGCGATGGTTGAAAAAGGCTGTTTCTGGGCTGTGTGAGTTTTGCATTTGTTCATTCATAAGTCTGCCCCATCCTGTTTCCCCATCATTCAGCATTTTTTTTTTTTAAATTGCATTTTTGAACAAATCTCACCCCGCAAAATATACATTTTAGTTAGGCATTCTATCCTCAGAGATGTATTTTTGTAGGCATTCTGACCTAAAATAGTCTAACCGACCCAGTTAGGTGTTGTATCTATTTTTTCCTATACTTTTTAGTGGATTTAATATGCCAAAAGCAGTGTTGCATAATTTGGAGAAGTGCAAAAACTGATGGCTAACTGCATTTCAATCTGAGTATTTGTCCAGGAAGTGTGAAACAGGATGGCTAGCTTAGAAATGCAGATGGAACGAAATACTCAAGCTCCCTGCCAGCAACATTTGGGAAACAGCCCCCCCCAACACCCCCAGATAGCATTTTATATATATATTTAACACTCATGATTTTTGTTGTTGTCATATAACCTCTCACTGCTCAAAGAGAAGAATATGCAACATTTCCAAATTCAGCTTGCATTGGCAAAGGGGTAAGATCCCGTTTCCAAAAACGACAGGTTGTAGTTTTTCTCTCTCTCCACCCAAATGAGTAAAATTAGGATGTAAGAGTCAGCATTCAGATAGAAATCCAGTACATGGTAACTTTGCACACAGGGGACTCAGTCCTGCAGAACATGTTCATTTCAGTGGGCCTTGCATAGGGAAGACGACCCTCGTAGATGGGCTCCCTTGAGAGAAAACAAACACCGGGCCTATATCAAAAATAGGAAATGTGAATCCTATGCCATTCATATCAATGAATAATCTCCTGCCTTTTGCCTCTGCAGTGGACTACAGGTAATGGACAATGTGAAGATCAGAGGTGAAAGCAGAAGTTTCAAGCACCATCGATAACACAGCAAGCAGGCATCATAGATACCTGCCAAGTGCCCCCTGCCCTGGGACATCCTGTGGTTTTTTTGGGTGAGATCATGGCAGCCATTTTGGGTGCTGTGCTGTCTTGTGATCTCACACTGCACTCTCATATGGTGTTTTCTTTTCGGTGCCATGTGAAATTTTGCCCCCCCCCCAGTGCTTTTTCAGGGTGAGAGTGAGGGACAGGTCATATGACTTGCCTGGGAACACAGCCCAGAAGATGTGCATCTGGTTTTGGATCTGAAAAAGTTGGACGGTATGCATCTTAGCCTGTAGTTAAACACATTGCAGGAAACCGCACCAAAATAATAAAGTTGTCACTCGGCCACTTGATTTTGTAAGGCAAAACATTCCATAGGGTTGGTGCCACTACAAAGAAGGCCCTGTGCTTTGTGCCTGACAGCTTCATTTTAGATAGAGGTGGGATGTGCAGAAGGGTCTGCTCTGAAGATCAAAGTACATGGGAAGGTTCATTTATACTTCCTTACTGTGGTCTGCCTTGCCCACTTAAAACTGTGAGGCATATTAATAATCATGGTCAAGTTTGGACAGGCAAAAGAACACAAGACAACCCTGCTGTATCAGGCCCAAAGCTCATCTAGCCAATTATCCTGGTCTCGTAATGGCCAACCAGATGCCTATGGGAAGTCCACCAACAGGACCTGCCTGCAGCAGAGCAACTTTTGCTGGTAATTCCCAGCAAGCAACTGGTATTGAAAAAGGCTGAGCAGCTTTTGCCGAACCATGACAAACACAAGCCTGCCAGGAACATGATGGCCCTTGAAAGATTCACTAAACTCTCTTGCTTTACAACTTGCTTGGATCTTCTAAGAACAAGGGGCTTGTCAAGGCCATGACAGGTATAATAATAATATTAATAATAATAATAATAATAATAATAATAATAATAATAATAAGGCTTATTGGTAGGCTGTACACATACGCAGTGGGGAGATTCAGGTAGGTAGCCCTTTTGGTCTCACACAGTCGAAATATATAAAAAAATTGTCCAGTAGAACCTTAGAGATCAACTACCATAAGTTTGTTCTTGGTATAAGCTTTCGTGTGCATGCAGACTTCTTCAGATACGTGGGGAGAGAAATCTTAAAGGGGCCTATGGATTCATTTGGAGGAGCAGAAATTACATGCAGTGATTCCCTTATTATCTGCTTGAATACTGGAGGCATAAAAAAGGAGACCTCGTGGACTATAAATCATGAATTGGACAATCCTGCGTAAAGGGAACTCCCTTGAGGAAAACTGCTGAACATAAGGATCTGAGAAATATTCTAACGCTCAGCTCCCCTTGTATTCCAAAGCTTCGTAGGCAGAGAATTATAAGGACAGGAATATTAATCAAGTTAATCAAAGAACAGAGTGGGTTTTATGTTGCCAAGGTAATAATCCACCCTGTGGTATGTGTGTGCACATTATATATCTATAACTGTATCTACACACACACACCTCAAAATAGGGATATATTATTTGAAGCAACATTATGCCATGATGATTTCATCAATAATAATGAATAATGTGGGAAGGAAATGCACAGTTTAGGCAAGGTTGTCACAGATAAAACAAAAAATTTGAAAAGAAGCAGTGATGGCTGAGATCCAAAAATTAACTGATGTGACAGTAATTCCTACAGTAATCAAGGAGTTTGCTACTAGGTAAAAAGTATGGCTAGGATGGAAGTGAGGAGTATTTTGCTTTGGTCTGAGATCAAGGCAGTCTTTGTGGATACAGACACATTTTCTGGTTGAATTGTAAGTGCCTCTACATTCTATGGCAGGGCCTTCTGGGGTGTGGCACCCTCCTTGTGAAGGCGAAAAAAGAGAGGGAGGAAACTCCAGGTGTTTGAAATGACATTTATTCCATCCTCAATGCATTTTTGGATTAAATCTGTTCCCAGGGACACCTTTGTAGAAGCAATTCTCGTGAAAGGCAAGGTTCATTGAGCACCTGGTGAGATGCAGAGGGCACAAATGCTGCTAAAAAGCATTCCCCAGGAAGGGCTTGGTCCAAATTGGGCCTGGAATAAATTTAAAATCTTACACCTGGAGTTTCCTCACCCATTTCCCCCCACCTGCAATTTGTGCTTTCCCAAGTTTCCTGGTTGGTTTTCTGCCCTCACTGTGAAACTTGTTCCTAGTGTAGTCTGTCAAACTACGTCCTTTGGTCATTTTCCCTGCCCAGGAAAGTAGAAAACTCTTTTCTTTTTCTGGATCACTTTTGCGGGGGGCAATGAATGCTGTCTTTTTAATCATATCAAAGAAAACTAGAAGGATGGACATCAGAACAAATATCCCAATGCCTAAAAATGTACCTGTATAAAGTGCTCCTATGTAGTTGACATATGGCTGCTGAAATTAATGTGCACTCTGCACAGTTCATGGCTACAGGTAATAGCATGCAAGTATCGTTGCAATAACCGCTGCCCCCTCACATACACAATAGGATGTAAAAATAGATACAAAGTCCCACAAACAGCTGAAGAGGTATGCTAATATAGCATCATCATAAGAAAAGGGCTGCAATTAATCCACATAGAATTCAAGGCATGTATCATTTCATGCAAGATGTCAAATATTGGCTATGATCAACCCATACTTTCTAATGGCAGTGCCAACATTTTTGAATCCCTTTGTTTTTCTCAAATATCTTGACTCACATCGCAGCCCATGAGAAGCTTGATAAATCTCGTAGAGCTCAACTGTGGTGGGCAACAGAGCAGCCCTGGACCACCCTCTTGTATCTCTGAACCCAGATCTTAAGAGTGAGGTAACCCCTCACTGTGGTCTTGAGATCACACGTGAACATAGATAGATAGATAGATAGATAGATAGATAGATAGATAGATAGATTCTTTATTGTCATTACACTAGTGCAACATTGCACAGTGCAACGAAATTGGATGCCATCCCTTAAAAACAACAAAAGCAAAACAACAGCAACAACCAAACAAACCACCTTCCAACCACACCCACACCCACACCCATCAAACTCCGAGGTCTCACTATCGAGTTACAGCATTCAAAAAGGCCACAGCTCTTGGATAGAACATGCTATAAATGTGACATATGGGACATAATGAACACTGTCTTGCATGCTCTTTCCACTTAAGATGTCTCTCAGTTGCAGAAGCATAGGAAACAAACGCAAAACCTGCTTATGGAGATTGGGATATTAGAAGTTCTGCACAAGCATATAGGAAGCTTGAAAAGCTATAGATGCTTAGTGGGGCAATTGACACTATATAGTATGTCACTGGTATTTGGGAGGTGTTTTGAATTTGGCAAATGAGCTATTGTCTATTAGTGAATGTGGTTTAAAAGAAGAAATCTGAAACCATAGTTCTGAGGGTTCAGAATGTAGATGGTAAGAGAAGCTGGCATTCTGAGAAGATCAGTACAGCTTTTGCTTGATAAGGCTTAAATGGAAGAAGATGGCCTTTTAGATACCATGATCTCATGTTGTTTGGGAATTAAAAGGTTGTCCATTAAAAATGAAGAGGGACACACCCATCTTGCAGCCATATCTTCCTTAATTAACCATCATTCCTCCACCTGGCCACTTTTGTGTGTGTGTGGAAAGATTACCTTGGGTTTAGCTATTCTGCTTTCAGTTTGGTTCTACAAGTAAAGCCACCCTTCCATCTCCTTTTCACCTAAATGGTATTATATGCAAAGCTTAATTGGTTCTTAAGGAGCCCATCAGTTAAAGTTCACAAGTTGGATTTAGAATGGGAAAAGAGAAAGACCCTGAAACGGCAGCATGACGTTGAAGAAGAGGTTGCAAGGTCAACTTGCCCTGGAGAGCACATGGCAGAAAAAGAGAAAACCAACCCAAAACATATTACAGCTGCATTTAAATAATGTGTTTAGTTAAACTAACCTTGAAGGGTTAGTGTGTGCTACTTCTCTGCTGGCATCTCATTTATCTTGAAAAAGAAACTTAGGTGGATAATGAGGATCTGGAGTTTCGGATGTGGGGTGGGTTTTTTGTGTGAGTTAGTCTCTGTTAGTGTAAAGACATTTATCATTGTGCCCTTTGCTGGCTTGCAGTCAGATCTGCATGCACAAACAGACTCTCCGTTATGCAATGGAAGGAAAACCTGTGCCAGATTTTTGACCTCTCAATATTCCTTTGGCATTGTTGTTAGAATGTTGCTGAGCTGATGATTCCACTGCATGGAAGAGTCCCAATAAAATGGCCAGATGAGATTTGATCCCGTATAGTCCAGTGGTCCCTAATTAACAGTGATGGCTTCTTGTGGGGACGTTATTGGAAAACAAAACCAAAAATCCAGTGTACACCCACCGACTATGGTCCAGATTCCTTGAGGATGGGGGAGGGAGAAGCACCCCTTTTGAGGCTACACAGCAGATGAAAATTCTCTTATGGAAATGATTGTGAGATGCTTTTAATAAATGTTAAATCAATGCTTGTAGATTGTTAGAGAGACCAGCCGGTCAATAGGCTGCTTACTGTCATGGTTCAGAACCATCTCTAACATCTTCTATTGACATCCTCATAATAGTGCCACCCAGTAATCATCTTTCACCTTCTATGACCCTAAAATATACTGAGTAACTGATTTTAGCCTACTAAAATGTTCCTGCCGCCTTGTTGATGCACATACAGATTCGGATTACGACTTTAAGGCAGAAACTGGGGTGCTTCCATATGAATTCTGCTCCTGTGAATCATTTGGGCTTGGTTCAGTAGCTGTCAGTGGGGCAGGGCAGGGCTGCACAGCTTACCTGACTTTCCAACACTGTGGTTGCTTCCAGTAACTTAAAGAAAAAGGCATGGTGCAGACGTAGCCCTGGAAGCATCAGGTGGGTCCTACTTCTGCACCTGCACCAACCTCCCTGCCATCTCCTCCATCTGCAACAGGCAATGACCTGGTGTTAGGAAGCCACCTTGCCCTGCCAACTTCTACTGGCTGGATTTCATTGTCATGAATGGGGCCATCTTAAAGTCATTGGAGCAAACATCATATATTTTTGTTGACCTTCTGTGTGCTAGTTCACACATGCAAGCATATACTTGTAACGTGATCACGTGACACAATGATTCCTGGTAGAATGTGTGAACTGTCAACTGAAAAGTATTTTCTCTGAGTTGCCATCAAAATGGAAAAGTTCCATCTGCCCTGATAATCTGTAATGTCTCATTCGCACAGGCAAGTCATCACTAGTCAACAAATGATGGAACTTGAAGACATGAAGCATGATTCACATTACTTTTTAAAGCTTGTGTGGGCTCAGTGTTGCATCTGTCTTAAGGCGGCTGCCATTCTTTCTTTGCGTATCCAGTTCACTGTGCCAGTCATCTAATTTTTTTTTGGAAACTTTGTCATATATACTGAGCACCCATCTAATTGGGGTGCTGAAACAGTCTTCTCAATGGATTCAATAGTCATAGTGAGCCCATACTATGAGAGACTCAAAGTGTCACATGAACTGGTCCCCAGATATGTTTATTTAAATCTAATGCTTTCCTGGTGTCAAGCAGTAGCCGCTCAGACTGAGAAACCAATTTATAGGACCAAGTGGAGGTCCCCTTTGTCACCTGATTCTGGCTGAGTTGGGGAACTGCAATACCACCTGTTGACCACTTGCAGTAGTGGCGCTGCAGTACAGCAGAGAGGAACTGGTGGTTCCTTCCTCCAGCAGCCTATCATGAAGCTGTACCCTTAGCGCAAAACCTCTGGGAGTTTACACAATCATGGCTGGGATTCAAGGCAATGGAGATTCTACAAGTATATTGTAATTTTATGTTGTGAACTGCCCTGAGATCTATGGTTTATATTGGTATATACAATTTATATAAACAACAACAACAACAACAACAACACTTCTGAGCTTTCATTCCTGACACATCACTCCTCAAACCATGGGAACCATCTCTGGCAGTGTAAGAAGCTTAGAAGTCCAAGTCCATCACTCTAACCGCTACGCCATACTTCTTCTCCATCTTAACTGTATAGCTAAAGAAGGTGCAAGGGAGAACAATCCATATCAGGGCCATGGAGCAAGGGGTGGGCATTTAACCCTTACTGCAGAATAAAAAAAAAATCAGTTGCCTAGAAATTTCACGTAATGCTGCTAAAATAGTACTGATAGTGGCAAAAAAACAGTTAAAATGAAAGGGTTTTTTTGTGAGGGGGAGACATGGCTGGGGTGGACCTTGGTCATATGGTATCCTGTGTAAGGCCAAAATGTGATGCCCTCCAGTCCTTGTGCCGCCTTCCCAAAGTCAAGTAAGTGCATCTCCTTTGGGAAGGAGGTGCAAGGGCTCTGGCAGGCTCCTAGAGCCCTCCCAGCTCCTTCCCAAAGCTGGCCATGCACTTGCAGGACTTTGGGGAGGAGCTGGGAAGGCTCTAGGACCCTGCCAGAGCCTGCATTCCTCTTTCCCAAAGCAGGTAATTACTAGGCTTTGGGAAGGAGGCAGAAAGGAGGTCTCTTGGCTCGGCATCCTATGCAGGGAAATAGGTCGCACTGCCTAAAAACCGCCTCTGTAAAACACCTTCCCCAGTGCTGCAATCCTGATTCAGATCTGAACACTCCCATTGCTGCCGTTCTAAGTGGAACTGCACACCCACCAAACCTTTAAAGCACATTTTCCTTCTCAAGGAATTTCTGGCACTGTATTTTACCCCTCACAGAGTTACAATTGCCCGCAAACCTTAACAAACAACAGTTCCCAGAATTCTCTGAGGGAAGGAAATGTACTTTGAAGGTATAGTGCATTATGTAGGCACAATCAGTTCTAAGCACATTAGTTAAAAACATTTTAAGCATGCCATGTTGTTGGGCCCCTGGTCTGCCCTCTAAATCTTAAATTTTGGGGCAAGCACACCAAAGGCCCTGTTTCTTCTCAATAATGATTGATTGCCCCTTTCCTCTCTCTGTATGTCAAGAATCACTGCGCTAGCTCCCTGCAATGTGACTTTCACAGGTCCAGCTTCTGTACCTGTGCGATCCAAGTCCTGCTTTATATGCACAGTCAGCCGACAGATGCTTGTTAGTGGGATGTCCTAGGGAAAAGAAGGCGACTTGTTAGGAAGCAGATGCTTCCTGGTTCTTCTTGCCAGATGCATAGCAAGCAGCCCCTGGGAAGAATTTAATCATCTGATGTCACTTTAAAATATAGCAGGGCCTCATGCTTTCTGAATTTGGAATTTTAATTTATTGGGGTTATGCATGGTAATTGCTTAGTAAACAGCAGCAATGATCTACTTTGCATGTTAGTTCTGATATCTGACTCGTTTCATATACGAGCAAATTAAATAACTGACGTTGCTTTGATGTGATATATAAAAAACAAAATGCACACTTCTTTTATTGCATTGGTATGGGTAAGCAAAGTCTGAAGAATTAAAAGGAAAAAAGCGGAGGCTTATATGAATTCACTTTTTAAAAAAGCCATAGTAGGGGGAACACCTTTCATTAGGATCAGCTACAGTGTCACAAAGTAGCGGGCAAGTTTCTGAGATCTCCAGAACACTTCTTCAGGTGGAAGGGAAGGGGGCAAAGAGAAAACATCAGGCCTCTACAGTCAAGAGGCAGTAATGCTTCTGAATACCAGGTCTGGAAACGAGGAACGAAAGAGTTTCCATTTAATTTATTGATCTGGAAATTTATGAGCTGAAATATCAGCCCTGTAAGAACGAGGGACAAGGAAGCGGTTATTGCTCTTGTAGTCATTGTCTAGCTGATACCCCATAGGTATCTCTTGGGCTCCAGTTCCCATCATTTCTGACTATGGGTCACACTGGCTGGGGCTGTTGCATGTTTGGAGTCTAACAACAAATGGAACGCCCCACTTCCTGCTGCAGTATAAGCTCATTAGGTTCATTGCACAACACACACAGACAGCTCAACTAGTATTAGAAGAGATTGTGAAGGGGGGGAAAGCAAAACAACAATACATCTGAAATACTCCTATGCCTATATAAATGGCATGCGATGAACTTAAGATGCCTTAAGAGATTAAGGCAGTGGGAGTGTTATAATTTCGAACTAACCACCAAGAATTTGGGGTGGTGAAGGCATCACTGTTCTTACCTAAGGCATAGAGAACATGATGAAGCATTTGCCTAGAGTGGAACACAGAGGACACAGTGACATGTATGTAAGCAGAATCTATTTAGGGAAGGGGTCGGGAACCTCAGGTCAGGTAGGGGGGACAAACGTGGCCCAAAAGGCCTCTGCCATATGGGGTTAACTGTCAGTTAGGGGAAGACAGATGAGTTTGGACAGCTGAGGAGTTGGAAGAGAAGGGAGGTGGTATGAGGAAAAGGCCAGAGAGAAAAGCTGAGGATAACAGCTAAGGCCTGAATATTGATACCCAATGTTTTGTTAACACTTGTATGGCTGAGATCAGAAAAGAGCCTGTGACTGAGTTGGTCCAAGAGGCTGTACAAATAACTTGCCAGAGGGAGGCAACACAAGTGGGGTAAAGTGTCCAAGCAACCAGAAGTACAATCAGAGGAGATTTGGGGCACAGAGAAAAAATATGCCCTGTTTCTGACCCTTGGGACTCTACCTTAACCCCACACACACCTAGGTTGCAACCGTCCTTGGCCTTCCTGCCCTCTCCTTCAAGTGTTCTCCCACCATGGACCACAGACCCACAAACTGCATTCAGAAGGCAACAGAATCAGTTCCAGATTTACAGAAGCCGCCCCGGTTTCTGATTTGATCCCAGATTGTCCTGCCTTCCCTTAGGATGTCTCTATTTTCATTGGAGAAATGTTGGAGGGTATGGAGTTATGTGACCCCCAAGCCAAGGAGATAAGTAACTGTGCAGCCTTTAGAAGACAACTGACCCTTTACAGTGGTACCTCAGGTTACATACGCTTCAGGTTATATACGCTTCAGGTTACGGACTCTGCTAACCCAGAAATAGTACCTCGGGTTAAGAACTTTGCTTCAGGATGAGAACAGAAATTGTGCAGTGGCGGTGTGGCAGCAGCAGGAGGCCCCATTAGCTAAAGTGGTGCTTCAGGTTAAGAACAGCTTCAGGTTAAGAACGGACCTCCGGAACGAATTAAGTACTTAACCCGAGGTACCACTGTATAGGGAAGTTTTTAAAATGTTTAATGTTTTATTATGTTTTCATATAGGTAACTGATAAAGGACCCCTGGACAATTAAGTCCAGTCAAAGGTGACTATGGGGTGTGGCGCTCACCTTGCTTCAGGCCGAAGGAGCCAGAGTGCATGGAAATGCTGTTTACCTTCCCTCCACAACGGTATCTATTTGTCTATTTATCTCCCAACTTAGCAGTTTGAAAGCACGCAATGTTTTCATATTTGTTGGAAGCCGCCCAGAGTGGCTGGGGCAGTCTAGTCAGATGGGTGGGGGAATAATAATAGCAATAGCAATAATAGGACATCCCTATTTTCATCGGAGAAATGTTGGAGAGTATGCAAGAATTCTAGCATTCTCATTTTCTTTTGAAATTATGCCTGGTGGTTCAAGGCAATTTACATGGCAAGGAAAGCCTATCTGTGTTTTTTTTAGGGACAAAGTTCATTAATTTAAAAAGGACTGGGTTCCTAGACAGCATAAATTCAAACCAAAACGATTATCTTAATGTAAACTTGTTGGATAATTAATAGAGGAGGGAACCTCAAAATACAAAGAGACCAAAGAGTTTCAATTTAATTTATTGACCTGGCAATTTATGAGCTGAACTACCAGCCCTGTAGTAATGAGGGACAAGGGGTGTGTGTGTTTTTTCTGGCTTCGTTATGGGACCTGCTCTCTCATTATCCAGCTGACACCCCATCGGCGTCTGTGTGCTCGTTCAGTAACTTACTATGCCATCTGTGCCCTCGGGAGCAGCTTAAGAGTGACGTTGCTCTGGAGAGTG
The DNA here is from genome assembly GCF_965113315.1 of Podarcis vaucheri. Classification (NCBI taxonomy): domain Eukaryota; kingdom Metazoa; phylum Chordata; class Lepidosauria; order Squamata; family Lacertidae; genus Podarcis; species Podarcis vaucheri. Next base: position 49,604,265 of record NC_138750.1, on the reverse strand, counting down.
TTTTCCCCTCTTGGTTTTAGCAAGTGGTGGATGTGGAGTTCTGGGTAACCCCAGGCTCTTAACTCACAACAGGTTTAAAGGTCCTCTACTCCAGTTGGGCCTTCTCAGCTGGCAGCCACTTCGACACTTTGAGTTTTATTGCCGTGGAAACGTGGCATTTGGAATTGTCCCTAAATATGTGCAAGGGGGGGGGGGGCGCAGAGAGAATGACGTATTTATTACAGGAGGGAAGGAAAAGGTCAGTTTTTAAGGTTTGCTTGTTTGCTCTTTAAAAAAAAAAATCCACTCTGATCTCTTTCATGTGGAAAAGGAGAAAAACTCCCTTTGACAGTCTGCCTGGTGAGAGGTTTGTCGGCTGGCATGACACATAAACCCAGGCTGAAATCTGACTGCCGGCCATGTATTGGGGCATAACAGGTGCCTGGTAAACACCCTAATTTTTTTTTTTTTGCAAGCTATCTCAGTTTATCAGATGTCTGGCAGGAAGGTTGGAAAATTACATTTTCAAAAACCTTTGGCACCACAGACTCAGTGCATAGTGCATAGTGTGTTTCCTCTCCAGGAAAGCAAATGTATGATTTATTTTATTAAACCTTAATGAAGGACAGAGTATTTCTGAGAACGTACTGAGTACTTTCTGCTCTGGAAGTATAAAGGAGGAGGAAGAACCATTCCTCCTTGGTTACATACAGATTAAAAATTGAGCTGCTCTTGCTGTAGGAGTGAGGTTGTAATTCTGTTTCTGTTTGGGAAACCATGATACTGAATCAGTGCCAGATTTATGTATAAGCTTAACAAGCTGTAGCTTAGTCCCCAAAAAAATTTAAAGGGAAAAAAACCTGGATGTACATTTCCAAAATATAAGATAAAAAACAAAATAAAACCTATATACAGCAACAGTGTTTTGTAGGCTCCTATGATGTACATATTTTGTTATGTGCAAATGGCTTTAGATACCTATTAGGTTCATAAAGTACCACATAGCATATATTCAACGCAAAAAAACAGTGACGATTTGTTGTTGACAAAGGACAGCTGGACATATAAAGGGCCCCATTACCTTCAGTAGCTTAGGGCCTCATCAAAGCTAAATCCGGCCCTGGTACTGATACACTGGTTTACTGCAGGTGCAAGAGCTTTACTTTCCCCCTTCTCATACAAAGCCCCCCTCTCCAGGGGCTGCTCCATTAACTTTAATGGAAAAGGCACTGATACACTGATTTGCAGCAGGTGCAGGAAGTCCAATTTGGGATGCTCTGGTCTGATGCAGGTGCTCCCGTTTTCAGGCCCATTTGCTAACTTTGAAGTGGGGACAGCTCTGTATTAAGTACAGTGGTACCTTGGGTTAAAAACCTAATTCGTTCCGGAGGTCCGTTCTTAACCTGAAACTGTTCTTAGCCAGAGGTACCACTTTAGCTAATGGGGTCTCCCGCTGCTGCCACGTGATTTCTGTTCTCATCCCGAAGTAAATTTCTTAACCCAAGGTTCTATTTCTGGGTTAGCGGAGTCTGTAACCTGAAGCGTCTCTAACCCGAGGTACCACTGTACATAGAATCACTCCTATTTAATTGAATGGGGTAGCCCCCTTTTCTGGACACAAACCATTTCAACTTCTTAGTTTTCCTCACCATGATGCATAGATTCTTTCCTCAAGGAGTTCCCTTACATCCCCTTTATATCATTAACCAAATTACAAATTGAATACAGCAAATATTCAAAATACAGAAGATTGTTCATGTTGGTGTTCATGTGTTAATGCTGATAATCCCAGGCAATTTTTTTTTTTACGAATATGCAAAAATACTGTGATGCACAGTAGATATTGACTGTCAGCATTTGTTGGTGTTTGTCCAAAAAGTAGATATTTAAAATATGATTTGACATTCACAAAATTCAGATGGGATTGTTGGCATTCACTTTTGAATACCAACATTCATCACATTTTTGGACACACATTGTAACATATATTTGAATAAATATTTTCTCTTGACTAGTCTTTGCAGCGTTCAGAAAAGGCAACTGGGATGATCCAGTAATGAAAAATGAGGTTATTAAAAAAGCTCATAATACTAGTCTTGGGGTGAGCCATCAGGAAGAGATGCAGCCCCTTTGCACTCCTTTTTTAGCATTTCAAAATCTGTTTTTGAGCTTTCTCTGTCAAAGACCTTCAACTGGCTGCACGTCTGAAAGACACACTTCATTAACTGACATGCACATCACTGTCTGGTGAGATTTCCTGTTGTGCCCTAACAAATGTATGTGCTGCGTATCTACAGCAGAAAAAAACCCAAGTATTGCTTGCAAGAAAGCTGCATGTCTTAAGCGAGCAATAACTTCCAGCTTGGAATAAATGTAGTAGCAGCAAGCTATCAAGTAAATATGCAAACAGACCATATGTGGAAAGGCTGAAAGAGCAAGAGATATCCAACCTTCAACAAAAGACGAATAAGGCTGAAATCCACAGAAGACAGGACAAGAGAGGCAGATACAGACTAATGGGGAGAGAGAGGAGTGACTTAGCTTTACGGAAGGATCATGAACAGGGTTATGTGTTTGAGAATTTGGTTTTGCGTTGTGCAAAGAATTCAGCATCCTCAGAAAGGCAGCTTCCTTCCTCCTCCTTACAGCTGCAGAAATTCGCACCCGCCACTTAGTGATTAAAAAATAATAATATTCGAGCAGTTTATATATTTTTATAAATAAAAATAAATTTCTTTGTAAGATCACAAGGAAGGAGGATAACTCATACGCTTTGCATGGCTAAGCTTCCAGGTGCCTAAGAACATAAGAAGGGCATACTGGATGAGTCCAGTGGCCCTTGCAGTCTAGCCTCCAGTTCACACAGTGGCTGACCAAACTCCCTAATGGGAAGCCTGCAAACCATTAATGGCATTATCCTCTCCCCCCAAATGGAAAACGAGCGAGTTCCCAACTAAAGAAGAATGGCAACTTAAACTGATGGAATATGCACAGCTTGCAGACCTAACATACAGAATGAGAGAACAAGAAGAACCTTCGTTTAAAGAAGATTGGATAATGTTTATTGAATATATGGGGGGGGGAAATTGTGTACATTTTAAAAGGTTGGCAGCATTAAGATAAATTCAACAGTGTAAATAAGTTTTGATGGATGTGATAATGGAACACTGAATGGTTTAGTTTATGTAAAATATGCAGGGATTTATGTTATGCACAATGAACCATGGAAAGAGAAGAAGGGAAGTCATTGATATTTTAAGGTTGTTTAAATGAATATTCTAAAATGTAAAACAAAAATTATAGAAAAAAATAGCATTATCCTCTCTATGATCCTTCATGAATTCAACTAATGCTCTTTTAAAAGCTATTGAATTTTGTGGCCCTCACTACCTCCTGAGGGAGGAACTTCCATAGTTTAATTGTGTTACGAAGTACTTTCCTTTATTTGCTCCAGGAGAGCCAACAGACCTTGGGCCAGTCACACTTCTCTGTAGTCTCTCAGCCCCACTCACCTCACAGAGTGTTTGTTGTGGGGGAGGAAGGGAAAAGGAGATTGTTAGCCGCTTTGAGACTCCTTAGGGTAGTGATAAAGCGGGATATCAAATCCAAAATCTTCTTCTTCTTCATCTGAACCCAGGAGATCAAACTACTTCTTCCTATACCAGGGATGTGCCACCTTAGGCTCAGGGGCCAAAAGTAGTCCTCCTGGCCTCTGTATGGCCCTCAGCCCTGTCCCCTGGTCACATGTCTGAGCGCTACCCCTCACCTGCCCTGCTTCACACCCACATTCCAGGTTTTGCTTGGCTGCAGTGTGTTCCTTGAACTCTGGTTCTCCTTGTTTGCTTGAACAGATGGATGAAGAAGTGTGAGTGGATGTGAAAAACTAGCCTACTGAAAAAAAGAAGAGGAGTTGTTGTTGCTCCACTCACTTCTGGTTCCACCCACCATGGAAGATTGTGACCCTTGGGTTGTAAAGATTCCCCAGCATTGTCCTACAACAACGTGGTTCAATTTAGCAGGGAGAAGCTCTGGTCCAGGAGGCTGCATGTCTAGACCCCACAACCACCCCTCATTGAGGAATAAAACACACCAGGACACAGATATTAGGTTAATGTTAGTGGGCAAATTTTGGCCACAACTTTATTGATTACAGCATGTGAGTGGTAATTGGCTTAGGCATTGAATGGACCCGACTATATCTGACTCCTGCCCACTGCGCAGGGAGTCCGGTAAGAGTAAACCACCAGAAGGGGGGGCCCCGTCGATGCAGACCAACTCGAGCTCCCCCAGGTGTTCCCGACGGGGTCGTGTCTTGGCCCTAGCCCCGCCCTGGGCTTCGGACAAGATCCACACCCCCAGATTCCTTTAACAGAATACCTGTAGGCTTGGAGGGGCAGGTGATGGCCACACCTCCCCTCCCCATCAAAAGGTCAAAGAATGCCTAATCACAAAACCTTACAAAGTTGTGACGATTGCTGTGAGGTAGGCAAAAACCAAATGGTCTGTGCCAGTTTTGCCAAGTGGAAAAATTCCTACCAGGCCCCTCAACGGCGACCAACCAAGATCCATAGCAAGGCCAATGAAAACCTGCAAAAAAGGGAGGGAGGGCGGGAGATTGAAGGAGCGAGCCAAGAGGAAGGCCTCTGACTCACACCTCCGCTTAAATGGTCCCGGCCACACCCCCGCCAGCCAGCGGATTGGCTGGCTGAGTGTTGACATGGGCAGGATCCCCAGGGCAATGCGGGACTTTGTCCCCTGCCCCTGGGGAGAGTGGGTAGCCACGTGGTCCACCATAACTCCTCCCCACAAGGACGTGGAGTGGACTTCTCGGTCTAGGAAGAGGCACCAATGAATTCAAAACAACTAGACAGGGAGAATTTGTTCTATAGGATTTGTAAACAGGACTTGTAAAATCAATAGAAATCAGGTAAATGTCTTCTAAAGAAGATTTTCAAACCTGAGTTAGAAATAAAAATAATAGGTCTTTGATCCTGGTGAATATAATTCTACCACTTACTTTACTTCCTGTAGTACTTTTAAATAGAACACATTAAGCTCACCAGGGGAATCCAGTTCTGACATGAGTCTGAGTTTCCTCTCATGAACTGAAAGCAATCTGTCCAATGAGGAGATTTGAGGACCAGTAATTTACTACCTCAACTGTAATTTTAAATGCTCACTCACTGCAGGGATTGAAGCTTTCATTCTATAATTACAGAGGAATCAAAAGTCTAGTGCACTAATGTATTGAGTTACGATGCTGGCTATTTATAACACTCATTTCTTGAGCAATGGATTTTTAATATGTTGGTGTGGCCTGGCTGTTGGTAATAATCCTATTTACACAGTTGCTTCATGGCTATGGGCAGCAATCCAAGCTCCTTAAAGGAAAAAAATGTTTATAGCATTGTCGGTGCAAAATAAAGGATTTTGTGAGGTGTGTGTTTGTTTACCAAAGTTGCAATTTTGCACTGCTAGGGTGCTTAAATCCTATTGACTGCAATGGGGCTAAACAACCAAATTGTGTGGTGCAAGATTACAATCCAAATCCAAAATTGTGGTTCTTTTCCCAGGGTACAGAAAGAAAGAAAATGCTTCTTGATGTGCTCTTGCTGTTTGAATTTGGCAGAGTGACACTATATTTGCAGGGACATTTGGGTTATTCTGGGGAAAAAATTGCAGTGAGTCAGCTGGATTTGTAAGGCTGTTTAGGGCTGGTAAAAATGTCTACTCCAGAAGTTAAAAGGGTGATCGTATGCCAGTGTGATGCATGGTGCGTATTATGGCATCAAATTAAGTTTCTTCCTACCTTTGGTGATTGTTACCATTTATATTTCAGCAGGAGGATTAAAGGAACAATTCATTGATCTGGAGACTGTTATAAATATAGAGGAGAGCCAGCGTGCTGTAATGGTTAGGGGACTGAGCTACAGACTCAGGAGTCCTGAGTTCAATTTATCAGTCATCCATGAAGCTTCCTGACCATGGGCTAGTTGTCTTCGCTTCGCCTGGAGGAAAGGGGGACTGGAAACGCAGCACATGAATAAATATTTAGGATGTGGTTTGAAGGCACATGAGGCCACCACCTTGCTGTGAAGCTAAGCAGATCTGGGTCTGGTCAGTGCCTAGATGAGTCATCTCCTGTAAATATTATTATCAACCGTATGAAGTATTATTTATTTATTCATTAAATTTATATACCGTCCATCATTAAATTTATATACCGTCCATCATTAAATTTATATACCGTCCATCTTAAGATCTCAGGTAGGTTCACAGGTAGGTTAGGCTGAGAGACAGCAACTAGTCCAAAGTCACCCACTGAGCTTCATGTCTTGAAGGAATGACTGCCGAGTGTGGAGCAAACTTCCACCTGCAGACAAGCCACAGCTGTCTGAACATCATGCCCTCTATCTAACCTTTGGCTTTCTCAGTGGTCTGCCATGCCCTGCCTGTGACCTTTGTCTCCTTCGTCATACATTGTTCAAGGGGAAAGTGACGTGGTGGAAGCAGGTGCCAAAATAACTTTGTACCACCCCACGATCGCATGATTGGAAGATGTAAAGGGCACAGCCCAAAATGTATCTGACTGGTTTTGCATATTGTGCTAATAAAAAGAGCCTCAGCAGAGCTAGCTGGCAGCTTGCTTATGCACAGCTCACCTGCATTACTAACTCCTGCCTCATGTCCTTCACTTCAATGTCTGAGTGGGGATTTGAACCTTGGTCTCTCAACTCCTAGTCTAGAATTCTAACCACTACCCCACAAGTAAGTAACAGCTGGGCAGGCAGACTTTCCCTTAATTACATATGAACCCTGCCTTTCCTCCAAAGAGCTTAGGGGAGTATAGATGGGGGCGGGGAATACTCACTTTATCCTCACAGGCAACCCATTCAGACAGATTAAGCTGAGTGATCTTGTGAGGCTCAAGGCCACTCAGTGACCTTTCTGGCTCAGTAGGGACCGCAACCAAGGGCTGAAATCCTCTCTTTAACCCCATTCCTCCCCCCCTCTATATTGCGTCCCTGCTGTGAGCCCTGCGCGCCTTCAGAGATATAAATGGTCACAATTACCAACAATGGGAAGCAGCCTAATTTGATGCAGGATTACCCATCATGCACTGAGCTGGGCATACCCTGGCTCTGAGCGGGCCTTGCTGCCAAGCAATTAGTGTGTTGGATCAAAGCAATTCCACCTGAAACCGTTTTCTGCAGAAATTCCCCACAATTTCCCCTCCGTTACTGCGAGCCTGGCTCTGGCTGAGTGCAGAGATGAAGTTTTAGTCCTTCTGTTCTGCTCTCCTGCCCTTACCCCCAGCCTCTATCGCCAAGTTTTCTTGTTTTGAAAATTGACTCCACTACAAAGCAGTTACAGAAAGAATCCTTGACACGTCAGTCGAGAAGGCTCTCCAGGGCAGACTGACAACGCCGCCACGCAGTCCATCATTTTTAAAGAGAAACACACACGGTTTACTACTGCCCACAGTCAGCCAGCAGACATTTAGAGGCTCTAGGGTACAATTGTTGTCTGCGGCTCTTTCAATTAACTCCTACCTTTGTAATGCACTGAACCTGGACAGGACATGAGGGGATATTTCCTCTGAGTTCACAAAACAGAGTAATTGGAAATGTATCCTTGGTAGACGGCACCTCTGAACAATAGGTAACCTTCCCCCCCCCGGCCCCTTCTCCTAAAAGATAAATTATTCTTTCTTTAGGGCTATAATTCACCATGGCCAAGGTTTCTAGAAGTAGCCAGAAAATCCTAAGGAATCTTAAAAGTTTAAAGAAGCAGTGATGGCTAAGCACTGGACAGCAGGCTGCAGGCTACTCCCTCGGCTATTTGGGATTTCAGACCCTCCAAGTGTCCCTATTTTCCACGGACAGTCCCAGATTTACAAAAGCTGTCCTGGTTTCCGATTTGATCCCAGAATGTCCCACTTTTCCTTAAGACGTCCTGATTTTCATCAGAGAGATATTGGAGGGTATGGAATAGGATGTCCCTGTTTTCATTGGAGAAATGTTGGAGGTTATGGGGTCTGAAGAATGGAAGATGAGTCTTGCTTGGAAAGAGCAAAAGGTTGACTTTGCCTGGCATGCTGCTCTTGACTTTGGCCATCCGGGTTCATCCAGGTGAATCTTTTTCACCTGGGGGCCATGAGCCCTTCTGCACAACCTTCTATAGAACACACGGGCAGGTCAGAGGCAAAAGTAACACAGCAAGAAATGTAAAATTTACCATTGCCCAATAGGTGAGTTTCTACACACCCCGCCCCCTCTGAACTTCACATAGGCAATATAGGATATTATTTTACTGATCTACCTAACCAGGTGGTTGCACGGATGTGGTTTAAGGTAAAGCATCCTTAAAATGAAACCTTGGCCAATATTCTTTATCTGGAAGCCCGTATGATGAAGGGGGGGGGAAGGTGGGTCTAATCCACTTTGTCCTCTCAGTAGCACATTCCAGCACCAAGTGTGTGAATGTTCACCTGACGCTATGAAAACTGACAAATGAGCCCCACTTTCTCCATCAATGCCACAGCTGTACAAGTGACACAGACAGGTGAGTGGCTCTGGACACATCATATACTTCCACCCATTATTGATGAACCATCACAGGTAAGTCTTGGCTTCGCTTCATGGCGGTCATCCATTTATTGAACGATGATATCCTAGAGTCTGGGCTTTCGATTGTCTCTCTGGGCTCACTCCCTGGCTTTGCATTTCTAACAGCCAAAATATCTATCTATCTATCTATCTATCTATCTATCTATCTATCTATCTATCTATCTATCTATCATCTATCTATCTATCTATCATCTATCTATCTATCATCTATCTATCTATCTATCTATCTATCATCTATCTCCATATATATATATAAAACAAAAATCACTGAAAATATTATGGTGCCCCCCATAATGTAATTCAAAGTAAAACAATATTAAACCGCAAAATAAAATTTAACAACAACAACAACAGATTCACTGCACCACATAACAGAATCTGATTTCCTCCCATTATTTTGATCTATACCAGTAGGGCACTAGTGAGGGAAGGGTGTGGAGTGTAAGGAAGTCTAATGATTCTTCCATGACGACTACTTCAATGGTTTGTTTTTTTTTAAAGCAAATGTCAAATTCTTTTGTTAAAAAAATAATCTCTATTTTGTCAGTGTCCCTGCTGTACTGGCGTCCTGAGCATTTGTTCAGTTTGCCTGTTGGGTAATCCAGCCTGTGTATGCTCTCTCTCTCTCTCTCTCTCTCTCTCTCTCTCTCTCTCTCTTTTACACACACACACACACACACACACACACACACACACACACACACACACACTTTAAACCTTCACCACATGCTTTAATTATCCCTGCAAGCTAAACCACAGCCTTTGTATCCACACAACCAATCCATCAAAAGAATGGTTTGCAAACAAGACTAGAAAAATTAATGCGGGCAGCGTTTTATAGGAGTAACCGAAAGACAACAACCCATTCCTTCATTAGGCAGCACTGTGTGGCTGTTCTATACAGCAGGACGGTCCAAATGGAGCCAGCGTCCAACTCATTTGAGAACCAGAGTGACCAGGCCCACTTTGCCTTCACGGATACATGTGTGTGTCTCAACACCCACACAGATCGTGCTTAACACACTGCTCCTCAGGCGACGTGTTTTTTGCACGAAGTGGGACCCGAAGCAACATTTCCCACGAGTTTCCGTCAAAATGCATTAATCCACTAGATATTTCCCAGGACAATATTATCTCACACATGCAGGCTATCTTCCTCACATTCGGCTGGGGAGCAGAGTAGGGCGGGAGACGAAGGAAGGGGTGAATCCTTGAAGACGTGTTTGAATAGTGACGTGCCAAAAAAAGAAGAAAGCCACAGGTAAACTGTATGAGATGACTTATTTTTTCATTCTGCATTTATCACTGTAATGAGCAAATCCGGGCTGGGGGAAGGAGGGAGGGGAACACCAATAATATATATTCAAGGCAGTTATCTTTCCTCTCATTTTTTGGGGGTGTGTGTGTGTGTGTGTGTGTGTGTGTAGGCTCCTGATTGCTTTGAAATGTCACTGTTGTCTTTCAGCAAATGTCTCCTATCAAAAGAATGGGGGCAGACAGAAAACGATGCCCTCCCCCTTGGCAATTTGCGTGTCATAGAGTATTAAACTCCTGCCATAGTTTTTCCTCACGTGGACATTCAAGGCTGTATCTACTGCCACCCTGGATAAAAGGGCCATATTAAATGCTTCTGAAACTCTTGCAAGCTGCCATTGATAACTGCCTGCTTTTGACCTACAAGGTTAAAACTCTAACTTGTTCTTTCCTGTGCTGTCAGCTAGTGGTGATAAATGCTTCGGCCTAAAAATAAAAAAAAACCTTTACAATCAGGTTTTAGATTTAAAAAAGAACTAGTTAAAGTTGTAAAGACGAGGCAGGATTTTTCTCTCCCCCCCCTCCACTTTTGGGCAAACACTGGGCAGCTCAAAGGAGTGTGTCTCTAAAATTTATGGTGCAAGCAGCTGGACACACATGATTTTAGAGATTAAGGTAACAGGCAGTGCTGTGGCCTTGGAATGCTGCAATTTGACTTCATTCCCATCAGAAACACATACCTGTTCCTTCTCCTTTAGTGACTTTAGCAGTGATTTTGCAGAGGGGTGGGGCGGGCTGGCAAAGTGATTTACATTTTTCAGAAGAAAGGCAGAAATGATCCCATTGTTTTAAAAAAGAGTTGCACCTCCCTCATTCTCATACATTACAAAGGACCCCTATTTCGAAGGGACACCCTTATTTGTTGCAATTTTGCTTAATAAATTGCTGTCCCTATTTTACCTTTGAATGCCTTTTCCATTTTTTAGTGGGAGTTCCTAACGTTGTCATTTTCCAGGATTTTTTTATTTTTTATTTTTGCTGAGAAGGGGTGTTTTCGGGCAAGATGCCCTTAGGTGGCTTCAACCCCTTTTCTTTGTCTGCGATAGGAAGCTCAGAGGACACATCAGTCAAGAAACTAGACAAGGACTGCATCTACCCAGCTTTAAAAAAACGCTCTGGAAATACTCTAGGGGGGTGGGAAATGTTTTAAAGCTCACAATGGAAAATTTCATAGAGTTCTGATTTCAGCTCTACAGCACCATCTGGTGTCAGTGTTATAACACATCTATAATGTTTCATTTTTTACTAATGTAGCTGAGTGCAAGAACTTTATTAGACCCTCTTAACCAAGAACAGTGCAGCACTTGGAGCCTCCTGTCTCCATGCAAACATTAAGCCCAGTGCCACCTAGTGGTTAAAATATATAATGGCATTATCCACACAATGTCCTACCTGTACAGCCACTAAGAGGGAGAGCTAAACTGGAATATAGGACGCTGCTCCTTTTCTTCACACTTATTATGGTATTTTAATATTTTGCTGGAAGCCGCCCAGAGTGGCTGGGGAAGCCCAGCCAGATGGGTGGGGTATAAATAATTTATTATTATTATTATTATTATTATTATTATTATTATTAGAATTACTTGTATGCCCAAAGAAGGCAACTTTGGCAAACTAAAGGTAAACCACTGTGGGCTGGGGAGGGGAAATGTGGATGCATCAATACTGTAGAATGCACATAAGAGACCACAGAACTCTTACAAACCTTTAGAAAAATAATGGGGGGGGGGAGCACAGTGAAGACTGAGCATGCTCAGTAGCCGTTGAATGCTGACTAGTGTTGGGGGGAATGGAGCTGGGTGGCGCTGTGGGTTAAACCACAGAGCCTAGGACTTGCTGATCAGAAGGTCAGCGGTTCGAACCCTGTGACGGGGTGAGCTCCCGTTGCTCAGTCCCTGCTCCTGTCAACCTAGCAGTTCAAAAGCACATCAAAGTGCAAGTAGATAAATAGGTACCGCTCCGGCGGGAAGGTAAACGGCATTTCCCTGCGCTGCTCTGGTTCGCCAGAAGTGGCTTAGTCATGCTGGCCACATGATCCGGAAGCTGTACGCTGGCTCCCTCGGCCAATAAAGCGAGATGAGCGCCGCAACCCCAGAGTCGGTCATGACTGGACCTAATGGTCAGGGGTCCCTTTACCTTTTTATTATGGAGGGGAGTGTAGATAGTCAACAGTGTAGATAGAGGGCTCCATACTAAAAAATTTTGTTACAGATCCCACCTGTGCTGTGCCAATACCGATCCAAACCAGAAATCCTCTTGGGCTTTTCAGCCATCTGTCATATTTTTCATCTTCCAAAGGTGTGTCAGTTTCGTTTACTGACCTAAAAGCATTTCGTTGGTCTAGTTCCTTAATCACTCTCAATACTGCACCTTATTGTTGTCACATGGCTCTAGTAAACTTGCCGTATTTACAAGGAAGCAGAGCTTAAGGCTACGTGGGGCTTGGTGATCTGCCAAGCTGAAAATAGCATTTAACAGGCTTTTAATCTATTTCATAGGTTATTGTCCCCGGGAGTGCTGTTAAGAGTCTGTGGGAGGGGCGGGGGGGAGGGGGATGAGAACAAAGGGTTATTTTCACTTACAATTCAGCCACTGATGGTATTATTACTCTGCCATTGGTAATCAAATGAAGGTGCACTAATAACAGTACCCTTTAAATGTGCAATGAGGGGGACCCACAGCAGTATAGGTTTTTGTGCCTGTGTGTTCGGTTTGTCTTAAAAACAAACAGGCTGTAAGGAACTTGAAAGTTGTTTCCATCAAAGGTTAGCATGCAGATGAAATGTTGTCAGAGACAAGGCTCAGCTTTAGCAGGGGCAGTCAATGTTGTGCCTTTCAAAATATTGTTGTTGTTTAGTCATTTAGTCGTGTCCGACTCTTCGTGACCCCATGGACCAGAGCACGCCAGGCACTCCTGTCTTCCACTGCCTCCTGCAGTTTGGTCAAACTCATGTTCGTAGCTTCGAGAACACCGTCCAACCATCTCGTCCTCTGTCGTCCCCCCCTCCTTGTGCCCTCCATCTTTCCCAACATCAGGGTCTTTTCCAGGGAGTCTTCTCTTCTCATGAGGTGGCCAAAGTCTTGGAGCCTCAGCTTCGGGACCTGTCCTTCCAGTGAGCACTCAGGGCTGATTTCCTTAAGAATGGAGAGGTTTGATCTTCTTGCAGTCCATGGGACTCTCAAGAGTCTCCTCCAGCACCATAATTCAAAAGCATCAATTCTTTGGCAATCAGCCTTCTTTATGGTCCAGCTCTCACTATGCTGGACTACAATTCCCATCTGCCCCAGCCAGCACAGCCAGTAGTCTGGGATGATGGGAGCTGTAGTCCAAAACATGTTGAGCTAGAGAAACAGCTTCACTTTTCATAGTGGAAGAATGATGGAAAGGGAGGAGTTGGGATAAAAATAAAAAGCCAGACAGAATCAGCCTGCTCTCCTTCATCTTTCAGAGCTTAATGTGGCAAATAATAAGTACTTTTAAAAATAGCAATTACTATATATAACATGTTACTTTCAAGCTTGTATCTGAGAGGGATTCTACACATCGAGCCAAATGAGATAGAAGGCAGGGAATATTGGCCTGGATCAGTTTCTATTGCAGGTGTAAATGTGCGCCATCTTTTTAAACCACCTCAGAATAAAACTTACACACCAGGGGAAGGGTTATGCTAAAGAAAGGGAGAGTGTTACTGGTCGCACTGGGCATGGAGCCTTGGGAGAACTGCAGGAGGCTCCACAATTATCATGTAGAATGGAATTTGAGTGGCAGAGGGCCCCTGAATTTTGATGCCTTCCTCACTGTTCTGCTAGGGGTCAATAGCCTGTCCCCATGATCTCTATCGTTCTTAGGCTTCAATGAAGCAAGACTTCCAGATATATAATGAAGGTGCCAGGCGAACCTCCCTGGTTCGCCACTTCAGAAAAGGCCTGTTCTTGTGTTGCCACTCCCCAGACCTCTTGTGGAGAAGGCACACAGAGATGGTGAAATATACTCGGAGTCGAGTGTGGATTTCATGCTCTATATTCAGCTCATAGTAGTGAGGAATGAAAGTTCCCCCCAAATATCTGCTTTATATACATTATTTACACAATGGGCCGCACGTGATTGGCTAATTCTGGGATTCTACTGTAGGCCAATCAGGTTGTGGATTCACTTCCACCTGGAGCTGGATTGGGTGGCTCCTGCGGACCAATCATTCTGCTGCATTGTTCTAGGACCAATCAGACTGCTGCATTCTGGACCCTATTGTTCTAGGACCAATCAGGCTGCTGCATTCTGAATCCTATTGTTCTAGAACCAATCAGACTGCTGCCTTTTGGATCCTATTCAACTCAGTATATAACAGATGGGCCTCAGATAATGAACACAGAGTCCCAGTTGGTTTATATGGGGAAAGGCAGTTCTTCAGGTATTGTGGACCCGAGCCATTTAAAGTTTTAGAGGTCACGTTTCGACACATGCTTTCTAGGCACGGGACAAATGGCAGTGTGGACGAGCAGTGAGGAAAAGGCACTTTGCACATAGTGTGCTGTTCTTTTTTCACATCTTCCAGGTGTGAGCCCTGGCACTGACAAGCTCCATGGCAAACCCTGCCTTAAAGGGAGGCCTGGGGCTTTGGTGGGCAAAGAGATTGGCAGATCCTGGAAGCACAGTTGCTCCTGTGTAGCTTGATCCTTTGAAAGCTTCCAAACAGAAGCTTGGCGCAAGATGTTCGGGCACCTTGAGCATTTCGTCTCTGGCACTGCCGAAATAAGCACTGCAAGTCAACAGTGTGGGTCCTGCTCATCCTGAGACTTCCGCTGCCTTCAAAACACACACACACACACACACACACACACACACACACACCACATAACCAAACTCCTATCTCATTCTTCTCAGCTGAGCGCTCTTTGGTGACAAGCCAAGGGGTGACATACACTTCAGGATAAGGAAATCCGATTTCAGACACCACTGAGTTTGATAAGCCACTTCAATTTTGAAGATGAGAAGGGGAAAATACTTTGAAAATAACTTTGTGGAAGCTTCAAACAGGGCCTCTGCCTATGTCCCCCCCCCCATTCCAACTACCTATAGCTGCCCCAATTCTGCAGCATAGCTTTCCCCCTATGGACAGAGAAGACTCAAGGTAGTATCTCTGTAAAATGTTAAGTTGAAAAACCAAAAACCAAACAATAAAAAATAAAATAAAATAAAATAAAAAAAAGACTAAAGGTAGCTTATGCAGCTCAGAGAAGCTCCCCCCTCCCCCAGGATTGTTTCAACTGCGTTTTCGTAAGCCCCGGGTTTTCAAGTCCAACATCCACAATACAAAATATTTAAAACAACAATGCCCCATATGCTAGCCTCACGCAATGGTAGTCAATCAGGTATTGCATATTATGAAAATAAGATACAAAAAAAATGAATGGTATTAGGGAAAATTGGTTGGGAAGCATGTGGATGATAGCAAACTTGCATACGAAAGTGTGTTAGGAGAAAGCAGAAGAAAATCATGGTTAATTTTCACAAACTTTTTCTTTGAAACTGCAAACTGATGCGGAAATGTGGAAAACTGACCTTATAGCAGGAAAAACCAGAAATGGAGAGAAACCTAAACTGACCGTTTCCTCCATCCCTTAGCTCTGGCACCACACCTTTCAGGGCAGCTCTGTGCTTGATTTATTTGTTCATGTTGATGAAAATGTTTTTTTAAAGAGCCTTTCTGTGAAGGAAGCCAAAATAGCTACCAATAACGAAACGCACAAAGGGGCAGGTGGCACCTTAAAGATGATGGGTGGTAGTCAATTAAGTCTTCCTCAGGGTAGACCCATTGAAATGACTTAACTTTGTCCTGTCAGCAAAACCGTTTGATAATGACAGCAAATAACAATGGGGGCCCATTGTATTTAGCGGAGCTCCTCTAACAGCATTAGGCCTTTTGTCTATTTTTACACCAGTTCAGTGATGCTGTTGCTGAAGGTCACTCTTCAGGAAAGGCCCTAATTAAGATTTCTGCCTGCAGCAAATTGTAAGAACTATAATACATCACACTGGAGCAACCCAGCCACAGATCATTGACTATCCTGAGCCAGTCATGTGGTGGGAGCAAATAATACGGTTTTCATAGCACCGAGAATCGTTTGACAACGTGATTAAAAATGCAATACCTTGGGTTTTCCGGCACAATGTCACTTTAAAAAAAAAAAAAGTGTTGTTGCCAGCCGAATAGAATTGTTTAAATTATGAAGTGAAGGGCAATTGCAAAGAAACTCATTTGTACTGGCGTGATTGCAATGTTGTTTGTACCACTTTGGGTGTTATATATGTTTGGGCTTCAGAGAAGGAATATGTGGCTGTTCTCAATGTCCTGTCCACCCTCCCTTCCCTTGGCTCAAACTTACCCCCAGACCCACAAACAGGAGGAGAGACTCCATGGACAATTAAGGTATGTTGACCCACCCATCTTTGTCTCTGGCCCCACCCATGTGACCCCAGGGGAAGAATGTGAATCTCAGATTGGGGGATTGCAGGCGCCTGAGTCTGACACTAGTTTTCATGTCTGTGCCTGTTCCCCAACCTCTGTGACCCTTGCAATCAGATCACTTTCTTATTCAATCCCTTTGATGGTAAAAAAAGTGAGCTGGGAATGAGAGAGACAGCTCATGAGCTGATTAACAGTCATCTGGTGTGATAGGAGTCCAAAGCAATTATCTGAATCCTTGTTGGCCTCATAACTGTTTAGCTTTAGCCAGAGGTTCTCTCACCCAAATCTCACTTGAGATGACACTGAGAGCAGTAACCGCCCTGCTGCTTTGCTTTTGGATTTATTATGTGTAGATCCAAGACATAGCCTAGCTTTGAGAGGTGGAGGAACACCCAGGGCTGGACTTTCTAAAGTTGACTCTCCTTCCCTCTTTTAGAAAACTACTAACAGGCACAACCCATTCTGAAATGAGCCAGCTGCAGGGATGGGGAACCCGTGACCCTCCAGATGTTGCTGGACTACAGCTCCCATCCTCCCTGACCATTGGCCATGCTGCCTGGGGCTGATGGGAACTGTAGTCCATTTGGAGGGCCACAGATTCCCCTTCCCTAGTTTACTGCATAATAATTGTTTAGGGGCATGAAGAGCTGTGCTGGATCAGACAACATATTGATTCCAACAGTTGCTAGCCTCTGGGAACTTATCTGCTGGGCACAAAGGCTGTAGCTCTGTCCTAGTGTTTGTCCTCAGAATGTGGTGATCTGAAAATGGAAAATCCATTTAGCAGGTCACTTTCTGCACCCCCACCCCACCCCGTGTAGATCCACCCTTACTCCTGGCCAGGATGGAAGAGGCAGAATTGTTGTCAGCCTTCCAACACAGAAGCTGTGCTAATGTCAATGCTAAAGATGAACCCAACCAAGAATAAAAGTTGGAGTAGTTCTTCTCCTGAAGAAATGACCTCTCCAAAGTCTTTGCCCATGAATAGGGTGGAGGATTTCAAGAGGTCTTTTCTGTACAGTTCTGCTTCAAGGTTGATTGTTTTCTGAGGTAATCTACTCTAGGTGTGCAGAACTTCAGGCCCAGAGGCCAAAAGCAGCCCTTCACACCTCTCCATCTGGCTCTTGAAACTTTCTCCAGGCCACAGCCTTTCTCCTCAGACCTCATCCCTTCACTGGCCCTGCTCTGTGCTCTCCTTGAATGCTTCAACTTGACTGAAAACTGTCCTTGAAATGTGACAATGCCTGCCTGGATGGAGAGAGAGAGGTGTGTGTGGATCCCTCTGACTTTTGCGTGGATGGAATGCCATCTATGGTACAAAGGTAACAACCCCATCTCTTGCTCTACCACGTGGTCCTTGAAAGATTGTCCACAAAGCAATGTTCCCCACCTCAATCCAATCATCTGCCAGTTCTTTGTGAAGTGACCCCTTCACCCTCTTTCCTACTCTTCATTCTGAGATCTGCAAACATTTTTCAAGTGTGCTCAAGGTGACTTTTAGTGTTTGGGCTGGCACCGTTTTTTGCTGTGTGCCTGTTTGCAATCTCAACAAAGGAAGAAGTGATGTTGGATGAACATAACCTTTGAAAAGTAGCCTTAATACTCAGCTTCTTGCCAATTCCGAGAAAAGATTTGGACCACAAGTCGCAAAGTGTGGACGCCACTGGAGCAGCATTGATAATGTAGCTGCATTTGTTGACCAGCTTTGGGGATCCTAACAACATCTATAACAGCAAGAAAATGAATGCCTTCAAACCAGCTCAGAGCATCTCTCCATTCAGGATATACAGAAGTGTTTGTGCCCAATACGAAGCATAAAACAGGCTTGATGTTTCAAAATGCAAGCATTGACTGATGGATTGATTGATATCATTGATCCATTTCTCTCCCCACTCCAGTGTTTGTATTTAGATGCTTTCAGCCAGATTTATTTTTTCCTCCCTTGCTCTCTTACTCTGAAGTCTCACCTGGAATTTAGTGCAGCATAGAGGATAAGCTGCTGGATTTGAGCCAAGGAGGCTTCCATACAAATCCTCATTCAGCCGTGAAGCCTTCTCCCTTTCTATCCAAACTACCTCACAAGAGGAGGGGAACCTTAGGAGAAGGACAGAATACAAATACTGTACAGTGGTACCTCAGGTTACATACGTTTCAGGTTACATATGCTTCAGGTTACAGACTCCGTTAACCCAGAAATAGCGCTTCAGGTTAAGAACTTTGCTTCAGGATGAGAACAGAAATCGGGCTCCAGCGGTGCGGCAGCAGCAGCAGGAGGCCCCATTAGCTAAAGTGGTGCTTCAGGTTAAGAACAGTTTCAGTTTAAGTACGGACCTCCGGAACGAATTAAGTACTTAACCTGAGGTACCACTGTATGCTAATGAATGAAGATTCACAAGAAAGGGGAGCAACGTTTAAGCAATTAATCTAACCAAATGATTAATTAATTTTTTTAAAGAACCAACTAAAATATTACTTGATTACCTGGGCAGCACATTTTGCTGAATGCACAAAGGTTACTCTTTGATGAGACTTTATGGGAAATTACACTTGTAAAGTGGAGGAGAATAACTACACTTGGTAAATAAAAGCTTTTAATTCTCAAGCATGACAGATGGGGTTTTAAAAGCAGAGGCTGGGTGGCCATCCGTCATGTATGATCTAGTTGAGATTCTTGCATTGCAAGGGACTGGGCTCAATGACCCATGGGATGATCCATGGGATCTCTTCCAACTCCACAATTCTATGATTCTACCTGAACAGTGCAATCCTTAGACAGAAACAATCCCTATGGGATCACTGCACCTTGATCCCAGGAATGTGTGCAGTCTTGAAGAAGCATCCCCAATTCTCATATGATGAGGCCTACTCTTCTAAGATGGCGGCCGCCACAACATCTATAATGGGGCGGGGGCATTTTTTCACCCCAAGGGCTGCATTCTTCCCAGCCAAGCTAAGAAAACCAATGTGGGTGTGGCCTCTAAAGGGGTGTGGCCTGGAGAGGGTTCTGAGGGTCAAATAGAGAGGCTCAAAGCAGAGCTGTATACAGATTAACAAGGAATAATTACTTGCATTCTCATGGCACAGAAGTCACTCAGAATACAACATCAGACCAACACGTCCACATTGCCTAATAGAGTTTATGAGACCTATTTTTAAAAATAGGCCACCTCATGAGAAGAGAAGACTCCCTGGAAAAGACCCTGATGTTGGGAAAGATTGAGGGCACAAGGAGAAGGGGACGACAGAGGACGAGATGGTTGGACAGTGTTCTCGAAGCTACAAACATGAGTCTGACCAAACTGCGGGAGGCAGTGGAAGACAGAAGTGCCTGGTGTGCTCTGGTCCATGGGGTCACGAAGAGTCGGACACGACTAAACAACAACAACAATTTTTTTAAAAATTGTTCCCTTTAAGAAAGTGAAGCACACACAAATCATAACAGGTATAAAACTTTTTTTTGTATCAAACTGTTCCCTTTAAAAGACTATTTTTCTAGTGCAGAAGATCTATCTCCAACCATTTAATAGCAAATAGCTCAGAGACTCGGAGAGCTTTAAGACATGAATGAATTATTTCAAACCATTATTTTAACGATGTTTCTACTGACAGCTCATAAGTAAAAAACGTTGGTGAACTATTAATGACAGAAAGTGTAGGATACAGTACTCACTTTTCCTTTTGCAAAGGTTCCTAATGAGATCAAGTTCTTTCCTCATTCCGCTACAAACTTACTCCTTACTGGCTGCCTTGTGGTAGGAAGGTGCAGGGGAGGTTGTATTTCCTGAGAATGCTCAGGGGACTGAATCTATCCCAGCACCTACTCCTGTCCTATTATCATAGTACCGTCGAGAGTGTCTTAACCTATAGTATATTATCGTGGTATGGGAGCAGCTCTGAAACGGATAAAAAAGCTTTACAGCGAACAATTAAAATTGCCCAGAACGTTATTGGGCTCCGACTACCAACCCTGGATGAGATCTTCACGTCTCGCATCTTGAAGAAGTCACATAACATTCTGAGAGATCCCACCCACCCTGCTCACAACTTCTTTGAACTATTGCCTTCGGGCAGAAGATATAGGACAATGAAAACACGAACCACACGCCTTCTGAATAGTTTCTATCCAAGAGCTCTGATTGCACTAAATAATGATCTCAGGGCCAGTTGCAAGGTTTAGTAAGTAGGGAGAGGAAGGAATGAGATAGGTTTTAGGCTATGTTATGCCTTAAATAGGTCATGCTATATTCTGGACTATGTATGTTTTATAGATTATGTCCAAATAGGATGAGAGCTCGGAGATACGTGCAAATGTATATGTGTACCCGGTCTTTGGGGTGGGTGTTTGATTTTCGTTGCTGTGCATACTGTGTATATACGGACAATGACAATAAATGTATCTAATCTAATCTAATCTAATAAAAAAAAAATTCCTTTTACCAGGCGCCGTTCAAAAAAAAGATTGTTAAAACAATGGCACAAAACATTCAGGTTTTAAAGCTCTCAGAATCAGGCAATTTAATAATAAATGAATGAATGAATGAATGAATGAATGAATGAATGAATGAATGCAGTTTCCCACAACATCATTGGATATTTTCTTAGGGCTGTTGCCTGATTTTAAAAACCTTGGTTGATTAATCTTGCCAATAAGTATGTCTGAACCAGGAACCACACTTTCTTGGTTTTAGATCAGAAGTGGAAAATCTGAGGCCTGCACACCAAAAACAATGCTTTGGGCAGGGACAAAACTAGGCTTTATTTCACCTGGGTCAAGGACCCAGTTTGGTACGACCACCCCAGGCAGATTTGCATACACACAACACACACACACACACACACACACACACACGTGGGAGCTCACCCCGTCGCGGGGATTCGAACCACCGACCTTCTGATTGGCAAGCCCAAGACCACAGCGCCACCCACGTCCCTTCATATTAAAAGTACCAAATCAGACCTGATCATAGCTGTCAACTTACAGATTTGAAAATAAGGGACCAGCAGCCTTGAAAATAAGCCTTGAAAAACTGATCTCTCTTCCCTGGCCAGCAGGGAGGGAGGGAGGGAGAGGAGCTGCTTCCTTTGAAATTTAAGGGACATCATTTAAGGGACATTTAAGGGACATCCATCAATAAGGGACAGCAGTGGGACATGGCGCTGGAATAAGGGACTGTCCCTTCAAATAAGGGACACTTGACAGCTATGGACCTGATATGGTTGGGAGATCCATGATCAGATAGCTCATTAATTTTTATTATTTTTCAATGCTACTGGCAGCTGCAGATCTGAATCAGGTTTGTAATACAGGAGACATAGGGTGTGTGACCCTTTTCGCCCAGGAGAGTTTTCCTGATCCAAATTGCCTCACTGGAGCTCTTGTTTGCCCCATGAGAGAATCTTACCAGCACCACACAGGCCCTGTAAGTTTTCTCCGTGAGGCAAACAGCTGCTGTGTGGATGGGGTGAGGGAATTAGGATTGGGAAAGCAACCCTCCTGCAGTTCCATGGCTCCAGTCTGAATCATGACCCCCCTTCTCCTTTGTGACCACTATTATTATTATTTTTTTTAAAAGGCATGGGGGAATCTGAGCAAGGAGCTTCTAACGCCATGTTTACTTTGGACCATAATATGCAGGGCAGGTAGTGTTTCTTATGTCCACCGTCCTCATCGCTCCATCCCATGTCCACCTCCAGCAAATACAGGGCCAATTCAATTCAATTATTTTCTGTCGAATCAAGGAGCTGCAGTGCATACAGCTTAGCTTCGCAAGGAGCCCGCATTATCTTCCTTCTCAAGCAAAAAGTAACAAGAGTATCTTTCTTCACAGGCATCTCAGCACTTCCGACTGCTCAGATCTCTTTTCGGCTTGGCAGCACCCACCAGACTGCCTGAATCTAACTCATTACCAGCTTCAGGGCTTCGGATTCAAGCTCGTAATGTAAGCACTTTCAAAGTCTGAACAGCAGTTGTGCAAAGGAATAGACATGCCATAGCATCGAACAGAAGGTCCTATGCTATCCCAAAAAACCAAGGCAAATCCCCTGAGCCACCAGGGTCTCTATCCTTCAGCTTTATGAAATCACATTCTGTAAGTATGTAGGCAGCTTCCAGTACTCTCACGTGGGGACCAAATTGGTTTCGGCAATGGTTCTGGTTCTAAGGATTTTCTGGGAGCCTTCGGAAGAGGTGTTTGGAAGGTACGAAATGGGATTTTCCAAATTATTTGGGTCCCTTCTTTAGCCAGTGTTAAGACTTGGGATGACTGGGAACTGGTGGCACTATCTCTTTGGAACTCCATGCCTCAAGATTCATTGTGCTCCCTCCTTGGTAGTTTATAGAAAGGCAGAACTTTTCAAAATCTAAAATACTAGTAGCAACTTGTAGCTTATTTGTTGCCTCATATACCACAGTCTTTAGGCAACTCACAGAAGACGTAGTAAATGCAAAACTTTTTTTTTAAAAAATAACGCAACTGTCAATAATAAATACCCACAACAATACCCACCAAAATAATGTAGAACATCAACAAATATAAGCCTCACAGTATATGGGCCAAGATAATGAACTCAATCAAATATCTGGGAGAAGAGGTAGGTCTGAACCTGGTGCTGAAAAGATTTTATTGTGAATGTCAGATGGGCCCTGCTGGAGTGAGCATGCCACGGACAAGGAGCCACAACCAAAAAGGCCCTCTCCCACATCACCACCTTCCAAACCTCTCTCAGAGGGGACACTAATAATAATAATAATAATAATAATAATAATAATAATAATAATAATTATTTATACCCTGCCCATCTGGCTCGGTTTCCCCAGCCACTCTGGGCAGCTCCCAACAGAATATTAAAAACACAATAAAACATAAAACATAAAAAACTTCCCTAAACAGGACTGCCTTCAGATTTTTCTAAAAGTCAGATAATTGTTTATTTCCTTGACATCTGATGGGAGGGTGCTGCACAGGGTGCTCCACCACCGAGAAGCCCTCTGTCTGGTTCTCTGTAACCTCACTTCTTGCAGTGAGGGAACTGCCAGAAGGCCCTCAGAGCTGGACTTCAGTGTTTGGGCTGAACGGTGGGGATGGAGATACTCCTTCAGATATACTGGGAAGAGGGCCTTAGCTGATGACCATGGGGTCTCAGCATGTTCATACCAAAAGAGGCATTCCATTAGGGCTTATCCATCAACCCTTTCCTAGGTCTGAGGAACTGATAAAGCTCACTTAGGCTCTGCAATATTTCCAGAAGCCTCCACAGTACTAATCCAGTCAGTCTTCCTGTATATCAGAAGCCACTGAGTTTCCTATGACTACTTTCCCATGTAAGAACTGTATCACTTGGCTTCTACTACAAATACCTTTCACTTCATGCAATCTGAAATTAGAAGCAGTGGGAAATCTCTGCAACCAAGCTAAAGTGGAACGATATCTTAATATTCCAAGTATTCTTCACCAAGACGAACCATTTTCCTTCTGAACTCATTCACCCTTGCCTCCTGAATTCTGCTATTTCATTATCTCAGGATGTCCATTCACACAAGCCAGCCAGCTCTATTCATTCCCCTTTGACCTGTTCTGAAGCTCAAGGAAATTAAGTGGTTTGCCCTGCTAAAGATTCATACCACAAGCATGTCCAGCTATACTTGGGGTTCACCTTGAATTCAGCCCCTCTTCTCTCTAGGATTCCACCTTTACAACCAGCAGCTCTGAGACAGTCTCTGCATCGA
This sequence comes from Podarcis vaucheri, assembly GCF_965113315.1. Classification (NCBI taxonomy): domain Eukaryota; kingdom Metazoa; phylum Chordata; class Lepidosauria; order Squamata; family Lacertidae; genus Podarcis; species Podarcis vaucheri. Next base: position 49,580,149 of record NC_138750.1, on the reverse strand, counting down.
AAGGCAAAGGTGGTGCTTCACTGATCTCTCTAATTTCTGCACACCTTCTCTGGAGGTTAGAGGAAGGATTTTATGCTTGGTTTGTTGAGTTGGGCTCTTAAACAAAGCTCTTGATTTCCCCTTATCTGTCCCTTGCTGGCGTTTTATTCCCCCGCCCTCCCTGACAAGTTCCCACTATATCACACGTTTATTTTCTAGTTCCAGTAACTGCCTCTCCCCTCTTGTTTAAACTGGAAAGGAGAAAAAGGGAAAAGATTGTAAGAGGTGGTGCCCAGTGCCCATTTGGATCCGTTCCGATGTATTATAACTCATGTCGATGCATCTCTGCAGGCAGTAAGATGCACGTAAACAGAGAGGCAAGCTTCAAAGAGACGCTTGGCATTAGAAGCTGGAAATGACATTCAGGTAGTTACCTGCATTATATCCAGCAACTGATTAAAATGGGGCCGATCACCAGCCAGACACTTAATGAAGCTTTTGAGCAGGCTGTGGGAAATTGTCTTTGGTAAGCCCCAGCACCCCTGAGTCTGTCACACATTTTAGTATTTGTGCATTGGCTATGTTATCATAGCCATACAGCTTCACCCTTCTCCCTCTTTCCTTCATATCATGGGGACTGTATACACTGGAGGCTGCTCCATTAAGGCTAACAGGGCACTGTCCCACCAAACTCAGTCTGCCTCCACCTTCCTGCCTTTTCCAGACAACCAGCCCAGGGGGTGGCACTGCCTACCAGCTATCTATTTCCAGCTTTCTGCTCTGGAACTCGGCAGGGAGGAGGATGGGGACAAAATGAGACTTTGTTGGCTCCGCCTACTACTGGCTCTGGCTCCACCTACTGTTGGGTGGGCTTTCTGCTCCACCAATCCTAATGGGCAACACTGTAGGGGTCAGGAAACTTTTTCAGCATAGGGCCGGTCCACTGTCCCTCGGACCTTGTGGGGGGCCGGACTATATTTTTTGGGGGAAAATGAATGAATTCCTATGCCCCACAAATAACCCAGAGATGCATTTTAAATAAAAGGACACATTCTACTCATGTAAAAGCACACTGTCTGCGGACCAGATTTAGAAGGCTATTGGGCCAGATCCAGCCCCCGGGCCTTAGTTTGCCTACCCATGGGCAACAGCCTTCACTGACTGTATATACTGTACAGTGGTGCCCCGCAAGACGAATGCCTCGCAAGACGGAAAACCCGCTAGACGAAAGGGTTTTCTGTTTTTGAGCTGCTTCACAAGACGAATTTCCCTATGGGCTTGCTTCGCAAGATGAAAACGTCTTGCGAGTGTTCTGATTTCCCCCCGCTTTCCCCCCTTTTTCTAAGCCGCTAAGCCGCTAATAGCCATTTAGCCGCTAAGCCTCTAAGCCTTTAATAGCCGCTAATCCGCTAAACTGCTAATAGCGCAAATCCGCTAATCCGTTAATAGGGTTGCTTCGCAAGATGAAAAAACCGCTAGACGAAGTGTCTCGCGGAACGGATTATTTTCGTCTTGCGAGGCACCACTGTATTTCAGCCTTCCCAACCCTGATACCTTCCAGGTGTTTTGGGCTACATCTTCCCTTAGCCAACACAGCTACAGTTTCAGTTTCAGGACATACTGTCTGCTTTCTACATTTGGCCCCAGCTACCCAAGGACATAGGGGATGCGAGTGGCGCTGTGGGTTAAACCACAGAGCCTAGGGCTTGCCGATCAGAAGGTCGGTGGTTCAAATCCCCGCAATGGGGTGAGCTCCCGTTGCTCGGTCCCTGCTCCTGCCAACCTAGCAGTTCAAAAGCACGTCAAAGTGCAAGTAGATAAATAGGTACCGCTCTGGCGGGAAGGTAAACGGTGTTTCCGTGTGCTGCTCTGGTTCACCAGAAGCAGCTTAGTCATGCTGGCCACACGACGCAGAAGCTGTACGCCGGCTCCTTCGGCCAATAAAGCAAGATGAGCGCTGCAACCCCAGAGTCGGTCACGACTGGACCTAATGGTCAGGGGTCCCTTTACCTTTACCTTACCCAAGGACATACTACTAGGAACCAGGCAGAGGGCCTTCTCAGCTGTGGTGCCCGCCCTGTGGGACGCCCTCCCATCAGATGCCAAGGAGATAAGTAACTGCACAACCTTTAGAAGACACCTGAAGGCTGCCATGTATAGATAAGTTTTTTAATGCTTAATGTTTTATTATGTTTTTATATAAATTGGAAGCCGCCCAGAGTAGCTGGGGCAACGTAGTCAGATAGGCTGGGTACATTTATTTATTTGGGGGATTTGCTTTAATTTTCATTTTGATGTGAAACAACACATGAAAGGTAGTCCAGCTATCTTCAGAAGTTTGTGCTTTTCTGAATTTTGCAAGGCTCTTCTCCAACAAACCAATACAGTGGTGCCTCGCAAGACGAAATTAATTCTTCTGAAGGCTGGGGGGGGGGGAGACAAGGGCTTTTCTTCCCACCCCCAGCATTTTAAAAAACCCCGGGACAGCGGAGGACTTCTCCGCTGTCCGGGCGATCTTAAAATGCTGGCGAGCGGCATTTTAAAATCGCCCCGGGACAGCGGAGGACTTCGCCGCTGTCCGGGGCGATTTAAAAGCCCCTGGGAAGGCAGGCAGGGGGGACAAAGACTTTCGCCCCCCGCCCGCCTTCAGAAGGTGTTGCTGCCCCGCCGCCCGGCTTCGGAGCATCATTCCGAAGCCCGGCGGCGTCGGGAGGAGGCATTCCCGCCCCACCGCCCGGCTTCGGAGGAGGTCCAAGGACAGTGGGGAAGACGCGCTGCGCTTCCCCGCTGTCCCGGATATTTCCCTATGGGCTGTCGTCTTGCGAAGCAAGCCCATAGGGAAATTCGTCTTGCGAAGCGCCTCCAAAACGGAAAACCCTTTCGTCTAGCGGGTTTTCCGTCTTGCGAGGCGTTCGTCTTGCGAGGTACCACTGTATCTATGAAATAATGCATATATTAGGAGGAAGTGTGCATGAAAATGACTATGAAAGCAACATGCAAGAGAACATTAGGAGGCACTGCAACAATGTATACATTAGTAAAATTGCAAGCAAAAATGCAGTTATTAGGAGAAACGCACCCTAAAATGCAGGTTTAAAAAAAGTCCCATGAGAATTTAAGTAAACTTGCAAACCAATGGAGAAATGTGGAGTGTGGAACTTAAAAATGGAAAAATGAGAAGGAGAGGGCTACAGAAACTGGAAATTTTGACCATCCCTAAATGGTACCCTCTGGTGCCAACCATCTGAATTTAATGTACAACATGTACCAGAGGGGATACTGGTGTCCCCCGCCAAAGTGGTTTGTGCTTAATTACCAGATCCCATTTCAGACCTTTGCCTTTCCCCATACATTAGGTGGCCCACATGCTTTTGTGACTCATGGCAGCCACTATGTAGGCCTGAAATGTCACTTTGCGGATAGAATGATCCATCTCCTTGACTTTGCTTGTAAGCACGTTTCATCAGGGGGGGTCACTAATATGCTTTTATTACCTCACTGTCAGAGATTATGCCATTCTCGAGCCTGATAAAGTATTCTGACGGAGGGATCCTCTTAATGTCCCTCCCCCAGCACACTTTATGCAATCGTGAGAGACGATAACCAGTAAATTTAGTCCAATGTTTTCTTGCCGTTAACTATTTCTGAGTAAATGTGCAAAGGCGCAAACACTTCAAAGAATTCCTCGCTTCACACCCAGGATATTGAAAATGATATTCACTTTGGGATGGAGGTTTAAGTACAGAGCACCTTCTGTTTTCTTTACCATTAGAGCTATGTAGCTGCTAAATGTCATTTACTCAAAACACTGTAGTCCACAGGATTTGTAGCTTGAGATGACTATTTGCTTTTAATAAACCTACCACATCATGAAGGTTACCTTATTTTATGTGTGTGGCAATGGGGAGGGGAAGGAAGAATCACATCTATTCATTAGGTTTATCAGGCAGCCAGTGTAGCGTAGTGGTTCCAGGCATAGGCAAACTCGGGCCTCCAGATATGTTGGGACTACAACTCATATCATCCCTGACCGCTGGTCCTGTTAGCTAGGGATGATGGGAATTGTAGTCCCGAAACATCTGGAGGGCTGAGTTTGCCTATGCCTGGGTTAGACTGCTGGACTAGGGCCTGGGACACCTGAGTTGAAATCCACACTTGGCCTAGAAGCTCACTGAGAGATCATGGACCAGTCATTCCCACCCCCCTCAGGCTAACCTGCCCCACAGGGCAGTTGTGAGGATAAAGTAGTGGGGAGGGAACCAATGACCTTATTGAAGGAAAGATGGGATGTAAATGGAACAACCACAGCAGCCATTCAACAAGACATTTTGAGGGTGGAATGGACATGATACAACCTATGAAAATGGTGGCACTGTGTTCAGTTCATATAAGCTAGTGGTCTCCAGTCTTTTCAGACCCATCTTTAATCCCAACATGCAACAAGATCAGAATACAAGTTTGTGCAATGAATATTTTGCTTCCCATCTTCGGGAATTTCGGTGCAAGCCTAACCAAGTTTACTCAGAAGAAACTCCTGTTGAATTCAATGAGGTTGGGATTGCAGCCTTAGAAAACTGTCTTAGATCATTGGTTCATCTATCTTAGAATTTACCTGCACTGACTGCAATTTTAATGCCATATCCAAAAACAGCCAGGACTTTAATCTTTGCAAGGAGACCAGCCTCACTCCTACTGATACAACACTGCTGAGAAAAAAGTGGGTTTCTTTTTGAAGCCCTACAATAGCAAGCATTTGGTTATAAACTTCTCAGAGAACAAAACCAGTCCTTAAATCTCTATAGGCAGTGAAGTGCTTCAAATTAAAGACAGGGGTGGGGTGGGGTGGGGGGAAAGAACAACTAGATCTACTGTATTGGAGGAAAATGGCACTTAAATACAAAAAAGGTTTGGTTTTGGGTTGTTTTTTTTGGCTGTAGCCTTCCTTTTCTTCCTCAGGGAATCATACATATCATTTCAAATACTCTTTCTTTAAAAAAAACCTAGCCCCAAACCTTGAAAGGAAACTAAGGAAGACACTTGATACCACCTTGTTTATTAACTTGTTTTGTCAAGAGTCAGACTTGGGGGATTTCAGATTTCTAAAGTTGTAGGTTTCCTTCCCCTTCACTGCAAAATGGAACAAAGCACCTGAATTGTATAAAATGATGAAATAGGAACTGAGTCATGAATCCCATTTAAGCCTGCTTTTCATGGCTGGCTTTCTTTTAAGACTTCTAAGCTGCGTCTCTGGCTAAAATATGCAGATATATAAAAATAGCTTTAGAAGATGGAGCAACATGTTAAATGAAAGACTGGTGGCTGCTGCCTGGTTCCCCCCCCTTCAATGGCACAAAAGATATGCCTTCTATAAATATTCAGGAACCAGATCTTTATATATCAACAGTAGCAAGGTTAACATTCGCAAAACACCGGAAGGGATGACAATGACCAATGAAACCAAATGACCGAACAGAATTGGGGGGGGGGGGTATTCAATCTGCTACAATGAACCACATGCCTAAAATTCAGTGTTAAGTGCAAACCTGTTTATGGAAGTTGCAAGTCCTTTAAATAACAAATACTGTTCTGATATTTCTTTTGGGTTTTGAATACTTGGGAGTGTTGGTGAAAACAAAGGACTCCTAAATAGATTCCACACACCCCCGCGCAGTATTTTAATGCATGCATTTGTATTTCCCTCTTAAAGTTTTATATATGGATGAAAATGATGATTGAAACTGAGATTTGTTTAGAAGGTTGAGCTTCATTAGTGATTTGTAAGTTACCACAACAGCACAGGTCTTCAGCGGGAACCTGCACTTTTCAGGAAGTTCCCCAACAACAAGGCAAGATGCAGAACATTAGCTAAGAACCAAGGATGTGGAACATCATCTTGTTGGTTGGAGGGCTAGCCAATGGAGTCCTGCTCAGAGTAGACCCATTGAAATTAATGGCTATGACTAACTTTGGTCCGTTAGCGCTGGATAGAACCCATAAGAATTATAATATCGGATAAAACTTTCAAGAGACAGCCTTCGGCTCACTGCTGAAAACAGTAGCCCCTATGTTCTGTTCTTCCTCCCCCCGCCTTAAGGTGAAGTAAAAGAGAATTTGTGATGTTATATCATTTCCTCACTCCAGTGCCACTTCAGCGAACAAAGCTAAGAGTTCAGTGTCACAATTTGCTCACATCTGCACCATCCATTTAAAGCAGACAGATTCCACCAAATAATCCTGGGAACTGTAATTTAAGGATGCTGGCAATTGTAGTTCTGTGTGAGGTGAACTTCAGTTCCCAGGATGCTTATTTACTATTTGTGTATCACTTTAAAATGGAAACAACCAGAACAATGTATGATTGAAAAAATGAAGTTCAATTAAAAAAAACAAAACCCTATTCAGGTAACAGGGTATGCTTTAGCTTCTTGTAGTATATCAGGCAAGGCATGCTTGGCGAATCCACACCGTGATCAGCTCCCACCCGGAAACCAATGTCCCCACTGTGGAAGGATGTGTGGATCCAGAAATGGCCTCCACAGGCACTTACGGACTCATTGTTAAAACCGCTACGAGTGATCGCCAAAGAAAGAAGAGTATATCAGACCTGGTAAGGGATTAGCATGATGATTAGCTCTGAGAACCATATTCTTCATCCTTAAGCACACATTTAAATTGGGTAAGGGATGCAATTTTTATTTCTTTACTTGTTTGTGTACAAATTAGGGCTATAGGCTTTAATTGGTTTACTCAATGAGACTTTATGCTAGTAAGGAGCAATTTTAATCAGTGGGACTTAGAGTATAAGGACATGCTGGTTCATTTTAAAGGCTATTTATGTATTTGTTTAAAATGTGCATATATTCCAGCTTCTTAAAATAAAAATTTAAAAACCCTCTCAATAAGAACAGTCAATCAAGAGCACCAATGAGTGAAGGAAGCTTCAGTTGGACAAAATCAGACATTGATTAATAACCACAGCAGCTACTGGTCACCCATTAAAAGCCTTGCAGAATAAGAAGGTCTTAACCTGAATTCCTAAATTATACTTTCTGAATCTGTCTCAGGGTACCACCACTGAAAAGGTCCATTTCTTGGTTTCTCCTTGCCTAAACATTCCTAGCAGAGGCTCCCAGAGGAGGACCTGGGAAGCAGATCCTACATATTGCACATCTTCATGTGGGTCAAGTTGGTCTTTCGAATATTATAATTCAGGTGTGTTAATGTTAATGTAAAGTTTGCAATTCTTTCTGACAGTGAGAGTTGCTTTTGTTTATTAAACTATAGTTATCTCAAAAAGGTAACCACAATTATGATCACAGTAAATCCATCACCATTTTAGGTTGCTTTAAAACGTTTGTTTTTAGTATAACACGGCAAATAATTTCAGTGCACATTTCTGTTAAGAGGCACATTTTCAAAAGCAATTTCCCCAAATATAATGCTTTTTTAGATGTTATTTTAAAAAAAGCATTTTAATGCACACCTTTACCTAATATATGTCACTTTTGTACACATTTTTTGACTGGAGAATGCAACATTTGGAGAATGTTTTTCAGTTTGCATACTGTTTCAAGAACTACAAATTATGCAAGTTCAGTGCAAACATGACCAAATTTCTACTCCATCCCTAGATGTGACAGACAGTGCTGTTAACCAGTTAAAAGGCAGACGGGCTGAATAACTAAAAATACAGTGGTACCTCTGGTTAAGAACTTAATTTGTTCTGGAGGTCCGTTCTTAACCTGAAACTGTTCTTAACCTGAGGTACCACTTTAGCTAATGGGGCCTCCCGTTGCCGCCGCGCTGCCGCTGCCCCGCCGCCGCATGAGTTCTGTTCTTATCCTGAAGCAAAGTTCTTAACCCAAGGTAATATTTCTGGGTTAGTGGAGTCTGTAACCTGAAGCGTATGTAACCTGAAGCGTCTGTAACCCGAGGTACCACTGTACTTCTGCGTATTGACAACCATAGAGCTATTGCATAAATGTTCTGTGGAGGAAGGGGAGGCTATGCTGCTAACGGAAAGAAGGTGGATGACTGGTCAAGCAACTCTAGAAATAACAGTTCTTCTCACTGAACTGTTGCTGGAACAGTCTGGGGGGAAAATTCTCATGCTCTTTTTGTGAAAGTCGCAAGGATATTTTCAGCATCACCATCAATTCATCACTGGCTTGAGAAAACTTTCACACCGTTTTCACGCCTGCCTCCAAACTCAACACAAAATGAGTTGAAATTTGCCTGGACAAATAACCTTCGCCGAGGTGAAACCTCATTGGGTATTCTACAGGAATTTGGCTTTGATTGGATTGGATTGATTTCCATCCGGCTTATCAGCATGTGCGGTATATACAGGGTTCCCCCCATTAAGCTCATGAAATTGATGGCTAAGGAAGACTGAACTATATGGATTTGCAATTCAAACATTCAGAAGTGGTTTGGGAATATATATTAATGGCTTCAGGCCCTATCAAGTGTCAGCATCAGAAACATCTGGCATGCAGCAGCAAAAAAAGTACCCTTCCGTAGACACTACTCCGATGGGGATGCAAAAAATATAGACTCCACTGTGCGATTTTCAATAAAGTGCACGATGGGGAGGGAGGGGGAAGACTTATATTAAATTCACAAGCGTTTATATTAAAATTCCATTACAGGGAACCTAAATGTAGTGTCGGAAAATGCCTTTATAAGACATTTGTTCAGGCTTGGAGTTTGCAGTGGCAGAGTATTTGGACAGTCAATATTAATTTGAAATAGCGAGCCACCTCATCTCTTAAAACCCACAGACACACTCTTCCCTCCTCCCGTTTTCATCTCGCTGCCCACTTGGCTCCGAGTGAGGTGTACAGGCATGGGCCCAGTCAGTCAAGCCACCATTTGAGAAAGATCTCCTATCTGCCATTTTAAATTCAGAGTTAGGAGTCCTCAATGCCAAGCGCATGAGGGACCATGTCACTCATGGCTGGAGCCAGAAAGTATGGGAGATAAGGGGGGGAGTGGAGAAGGATAGAGAGAAGAGACTAACTGCAAATGCAACACATAGCAATTGCTCTAGAAATGAAATGATCTCACCTACGAAGAGTGCAAAAGAACAATGCGTCATTTTAAACTCCCTTGGTTCAATGTCAAGCAAGCCATTAGAACAGTGATGAACCTGAGGCCTTCCATACATTGTTGGGCTCCAGTGTCCTCAACCCCTGGTCTACCTGGCAGCAAGTTGGTATGTCAAGTCCAAAGGTCAGGGTTTTCGCCTACCTCATAGCAATCATCACAACTTTGTTAGGGTTATGGTTAGGCATTGTTTGACCTTGTGGGGGGGAGGGGAGGTGTGGCCATCGCCTGCCCCTCCATGCTTAAGGGTATTCTGTTAAAGGAATCCGGGGGTGTTGATCTAGTCTGAAGCCCGGCTGGGGGGCTAAGGCCTTGACACGACCCCGACGGGAACACCAGGGGGAGCTTGAGTTGGTTCGCATCAACAGGGCTCCCCCTACCGGTGACTTACCCTTACTGGGACTTCCTGCACAATGGGCAGGAGTCAGATATAGTCAGGTCCAATCAATGCCTAAGCCAATACCGTTCACATTCTGTAATTTCAATAAAGTTGTGGCCAAAATTTGCCCAATAACATAAACCTAATATCCGTGTCCTTGTGTGAGTTATTTCCAACGAGGGGGTGGCTGCAGGGTCTCGACACGCAAACAGAGCCATAAGGAAAGGACAGGTGGGGGGGACAAAGAATTGAGTAAAGCATGAGAAAGGGAGTTTTTTGGTCTAGGGAAAAGAAAGGATGTGTGATCACGGTAAGGAGGACACCCTGGAAAAAGGAGCTTTGGACATTAAAGGACCATGGGTCAAGGGACCAAGTGAGGATGTGGAATTTGTCTGAACTAATTAGAAAAATCCTTGGTTGCAATTTTGTAGCCCTAACGTATAGCTTTGGTACTTTCCATAACAGAGTAGAAAGATTATCTCTCTGTAGTCAGCTTCTCAAGGCAAACGTGCTAATGGTTTTTCTCCCTGCAAGTTGCTAATCCCTGTGGATGAATCCTAAAATACGGTAAGTTAAGGAACTTCATAAATGGACTATTTCTCACCCCCTCCTCCGCCTGTGTAGCCACCACATGTGATCCCTCCAAAATGCTTTTCCTGTGGATCGGGGAGCCTTTCTGGTCCATGTGGGATAGGGCAGGAGGGACTACTGCAGGAGAGGAGAGGAGGGAGGGAGGAAGGGGAGATAACTTCCCTAAGTTATCTTAGGATTCAAACCATCCCCTGACAGACCCCTGTTCCTCCATCCCAGGTTGTCCAGGGGGGCTGTCTGAATGCCCAAAGAGGCTTTCTGCAGGACACAGGCAGCTGCAGGGGACAAAAAGAAATTAAGGGTTAAGAAAAGGGGACAAAAAGCATTCTTTCCGTGAACTTCCTCAAGTTCTGTATCCTTTATTATGTACTCTATTATTTAGCACAGGACTTCTGCGCAGCACAAAGTGTGATTTAGTGGTTGTGCGCATGCGCAAGCGCTGAAACCTGGACGTAACCCGTTCTGGTACGTCCGGGTTTGGCATGGTGCGCAACCCGAAAATGCACAACCTGAAGCGTCTGTAACCCGAGGTATGACTGTACATACAGCAACAGTGTTTTGTGTTGTGTATGGATCTATTAGGTCCATAAATTACTATACAGTGGTACCTCGGGTTACAAACGCTTCAGGTTACATACACTTCAGGTTACAGACTCCGCTTACCCAGGAATAGTACCTCGGGTTAAGAACTTTGCTTCAGGATGAGAACAGAAATCGCAGCAGCAGGAGGAGGCCCCATTAGCTAAAGTGGTGCTTCAGGTTAAGAACAGTTTCAGGTTAAGAACGGACCTCCGGAACAAATTAAGTACATAACCAGAGGTACCATTGTGTAGCATATATTCAACACAAAAAAATAGTGACGATTTGTTGTTGACAAAGGACAGCTGGACATATAAAGGGCCCCATTACGTTCAGTAGCTTAGGGCCTCATCAAACCTAAATCCGGCCCTGATCCCAAACCTCTGTTTGCCAGCATCTTCATGGTCCATGCTACCTATTTCTATTGTCAGTACTCGTATTGTTTCAGAAAGTGCAAATTAGCAAAAATGGCCCAATTTGTGATTATATGGCAACCCTTCTTATGGTATGTGGCAGGTCAAAAAAGAGACTCATTGCTTTCCAGACCCCTCAAATCATCTTGATTAGACCTCTTGCCTAGACATCTGTTGTTCTAAAGTCTGAGGACTAAGCTATGAGAGAAGGTTTCCCCAGGATCTGCAGCTTTGGCTTTTCACCATTTCTGTGGTGGTTTTCCATTCTTGAACATGTGGGATAGTTGTGCTGTATTGTTATATGTGGTTCATGTGTATATCATTGACTTGTGCTCTTTGAAATAAATCTGAAAAAAAATCATTATTTTAAATAAGGAGGTATAAAAATAGGTTTGCTTTCAAATGTAAACTGGATTTAATCCTTCCCCATCCCTAACTCTGTGTGATCTAGCCCTTAACGTTCATGAAATATGCCTGCGAAGGTAACTCTTTGCAAGCAATCCATCAGGCCTGGCTGGTGCCCAACCCACAGTCATTTTCACTGGGGCAGCTTTGCAAAGGAACTTGTGCAATCTCCATGGAAATAATTGTTTACCTGGCTGCATTCCTTGATGGATGGGATCCTTGGCATCCTGTCTAAAAGGCAAAGGTTAGGGGGCGCCTGTCAAAGAGAGAGAGTAAGAAAAAGTATGTCGCCTCCTTCTCCCACTCAGTGTACTAAGGGGATATACATTGGCTCTGTGGAATCACCAGAGCAGGCTGTAAATGATGTATGAAATGGAAAATCTTTTGTCCACTGCACACAGAGAATATGACAGTACAATGCATTCTCAGTGGCCCTGTCCTATCTGTTGTGCTAATCAAATAAGACAGGACCAGGGGAAGAAAATCCAGTAAACAAAAAGGAAGGGACAGGAAGTCGCCAACATCCCAAGCGTTGCGCAGAAGGGAAACTAAGCACTTGCTCATGCATTCATGTTCATCACTTGTTGGTTAATGACTTATTACTCTTCTTCAGCTCACAGCTGAATGTGCAAACAGTCTCCACTGAAAGGCACTGAGCTGGAGCAATGATATCAAAGTCCATTTCTGTGGGGCTTGATGTGTTGTATCACATGTGCAAGTTCTCACTTTAGGTTGCAGTCACAGAGAGATCAAGATGCATAAATCAGGCTTTTTGTGTATGGACATGCAGAGGAGGAATGTCAGAGACGTGGCCGAATCGAACGCCTGGGAAGAGTTTGACTCTAGAGATGAAAGAATGCCATTACAGAAGGAGCAAGACTCAGACTCTGGAGATGAGGGAATGCAGGGGTGGGTTAGTTTGGGCCCCTTCATTAAGAGTTCCCAGACTCAGATGGAGCAGCAGACTCAGAAAGCTCACAGGCGGAGGGGGGGGAGAGATAGACGGCATTGAGGGGGTTGCTATGCAACCAGGAGGGAGGCAGCATTTAGAGGGCTTTTTGTGAGACCGGGGGGGGGGGGAGGTCCACCCACCTTCTCTCCAAACCAGAAGAGCTGAAAGGGTTAAAATGCAATGGAAGCACAAGAGAGGAAGGACTGGACTTTGGCGCCCTTCGTGCTGTGAAAGGGGAAGAGACTCAGAGTGACCAACTCGTAGCTAAGAGAGGCAGGCTCAGAACTGCTCTCTGGGTGTTAAATGTAAACAAACGTACCATAAAACTGCTAGAGATTCATTCATTCTTATCGGCACTTGCTTGCCTGCCTGAGATCATTACAAGGAAGAAGCAAGAGTACGGTAATTCATGCTTTCCACTTTCTTACCTGATCTTTTTGCGAAAGTGAGGCAACGCAGGCAGCAGTGGAGAAGATGCATTCCCCCTGCCCTTGAGTGAGAGCAATGCAAGGTCTTCATTAGTTTACATTGATGTAATCACACAGACAAATATGACTGGCTTTGTGGTGCTATGGCATCATCATGTAGCATGATGACATCGTGATGATGATGATGCCTGATTGGCTGGGATCATACAACAAAGAGTTCTCAGAGAAGAGCAGCTTCTTGGGGATGCAAACCAATGTGAACAAAAATATGTAAGACCGCTAGGCTAAGTTCCCTCCCCCCCCCAAAAAAGTATTTTTTGTCTCATCAAAAGTCCACTTTTTCTTCTAAAATGGTTGGATGTAAAAAAATTTAGAGCAGCACTAATAATTATCCAGTTGAAGCTAGCAGTAGATTCTCATTTAATCTGTCTCTACTTTGATCTGTGAGAAGATGTTTGACAGATGCAAACCTTTCCTTCCATTTCTCCTTGGGAAAGTCCTCAAATACATATTTATCTTTATAAAATGGTTTCCCCACTCAAATATAATAGGAATCAGCATAGAAGCAAGTGGATGTATTGCCAGCTTCTTATTTTGCTCAAAATCATGGGGTATCATATTTTTTTTAAAGGCAGCACAATAAAAGGGGTGGATTCCTGCAATGAATCGTTTTGTAGCTATACAGAAAGCACTGAAACCATAGATGTGGAATAACTGTTAAGGGTCAGAAAACAAATCTCAAGAAATGTAGAAGGATTGCTTGCTTTGAATGCTCATGAATTTCAGGCAGTGTCTCTGTTCTCAAGTGGGGAATACTGTTAACAGTATCATGTTATCATGCCCGTATGACACATTCCTGCATAAAATCCAATGCCCATGTTTCAAAGCCTGTGGCTGGCTTATAATGGTGCAACTGGAACAATGCTGCAATAGATGCAATTGGAACAATTACCCATGCCAACAGTGGGCTCAGGCCATGACATTTCATTTACAAAAAAAGTAAGTCTTTAAACCCTCTTTAAACGGACACCATGAAGCAAAATGTGCAAACAAGGACAGCCTGGCTACTCTTGCATTTCAATGACTTTAGCCAATGAGTGAGGTCTGAGCTGGGATTGAGAACTGGGTTTCCTGAACTATAGGAATCCCCAGGGCCTCAAACGTGCTGGTAACAACTGATCTATTTTGCTTATCAGCCTCAGATGTCCCTCGACACATGCAGAAATAGGGAACTTTGGCTCCTGCCATCCCTGATATCTGCACCCCAAGCAATGCTGTGTGCTACAAACCCTGCTTCGCCTTTCTCCAGCTGTTTGCTATATTACCCTCAAGCACCAAACTTGCTGCAGACTCTGTTTGTGCCATAGCCACTCTGCAGGGATGCCAGTGCAGAACAGGCCCAACTCTGACACCATGCAATGTTCTTAACCGGGTGCCTTGTGCACCTAGTCATGTGTCAAACATGACCACAGCAAGCTTCAAAAGAAGAAGAGACAGCTGCTTTATTAAACAGAGAATATGCAGGAGTGATTCAGAGGCAAAGGATATAGCCACTGACCCTCTTTCCCCTCATCAATAGGTGAAAGAAGAAGAGTTTGGATTTGATATCCCGCTTTATCACTACCCTAGGGAGTCTCAAAGCGGCTAACATTCTCCTTTCCCTTCCTCCCCCACAACAAACACTCTGTGAGGTGAGTGGGGCTGAGAGACTTCAGAGAAGTGTGACTGGCCCAAGGTCACCCAGCAGCTGCATGTGGAGGAGCGGAGACGCGAACTCGGTTCACCAGATTACGAGTCTACTGCTCTTAACCACTACACCACACTGGGCAAAGCAGCAGTTGCGATTCAGATTTTTGTGCAGTAGGTTGCCAGCAGTCAGAGTTTTGAATGAATACATCTCTTCATCTAGGCCAGAAAGAGGCATCATCACAGTTTAAGACCATGCAGCAGCAGTCAGGGAGAATGTGGTGCTACTGACAAGTGTGACCTAGAGTGGAAGCCAGGCCAGAGTCCCAACAGCCTGTTAGAAAGGCCTGGAGGGTGGCATTTGAGCCCAGGCTGATTCTAAATGCTAACCTCTTCAAATCAGCACTAGGTGGTTTTCACAAATGTCACAGTTTGGAGAGAGAAGAGTCCTGAGCACTACAGACATTGGTGACATTTGCACCGCACAGTTAAAGCACATGGCTGCCCTCACAAAGTTGCAATTCCCAGAACCATAAGCAAACCAAAAGCAGAGACATCACCTTGTCAACAAAGGTCCGTATAGTTAAAGCTATGGTTTTCCCAGTAGTGATGTATGGAAGTGAGAGCTGGACCATAAAGAAGGCCGAAGAATTGATGCTTTTGAATTATGGTGCTGGAGGAGACTCTTGAGAGTCCCATGGACTGCAAGAAGATCAAACCTATCCATTCTGAAGGAAATCAGCCCTGAGTGCTCACTGGAAGGACAGATCCTGAAGCTGAGGCTCCAGTGCTTTGGCCACCTCATGAGAAGAGAAGACTCCCTGGAAAAGACCAAACTGCGGGAGGCAGTGGTAGACAGGAGTGCCAGTGCGGGGGGGGGGGGGGCTACGCATTTAAGGGTATGAATCAGAGGTGGTGTGTCCTGTTTCTCACTTGACACAAAATGGGAACTGCTATGCCCCCCCCGCTCTGCCCCGCTCTGCCACAGGGCCCACCTCTAGTTTAGTGGAGTCCACAGCAGCTTCTAATTCTCACAGTTTGACAGGTAGCTTTAATGGAGATGTGGAACATTGAAATGCCTCTCCTTTGTTTACACCGCCAACATTCCCAAAATACATTTCCTGCAAGGAGCCGCATACCGCCAAGCATATGATATTGTTAAGCTGTCAGGTGGTGGTGTGGGAAATTAGAAATCTCTGAACATTGCATCCCTTCCTCATCAACACCGAAGCACAAGGCAGATAAAGTGTTCATATTGTGGCCCTGGTCGACGTCAGCTACAAGTTTTGATTGTCGGGAGGGTTAAAAGGCTGCTTGATAGATATCGCCTTTGCGATACACCCATGCAGCTATCTGTACTCATGTTCAGCCTGCTCCCTCCTCTGCCTACAATTAATGAAAATGACATTTTGGAGGCCTAGAGGGATAATTGCAAAATTATATCTGCCATTTCTATAAGGAAAAGATATAGATAAAGGTATCTAATTTGCCTACTAATTAGTATCGCTCAGCTGTGTTACATGACCACCCCTAGGGTAAATGCACAGGAATCTTCTGAGCTTAGCATTTGAAAAGCAGTTTGTAGACATGAAGGGTTTAGCTAAATATTAATATTTTACAGAAGACACAGCAACATAGAGTTGAATAGAGACCTCGAAAGCTACCTAGCTACCCCCTACCCAATTACCACCATCCACACAAAATGCAACACCAAAAATGCCTAATTCAAACTAGCAACTTCATGGTCTGGACTGATTGTGTGAGGCATCACCCCCCCGCAAGAAATTCTGTGTAGTTCAGGAGATACAAAGATAGGTTTGTTGTTAGAAGACCCCGGTAAAAATCCCATTTCTGACACAAAGTCTGTGGTTTTCCCCCTCTCCTTTACACAAGCAGCACCCTGGATAGCAGTTTCCAATACATTCACGTCCACATGAAAAGCCATTTGTGTGAAAGAGCTGCAAGACTGACTGCGATTATTTCAGCCATATCCTTTGATGGTTTGCATTGCCATGGCTGTAATCTCTCCAGCCACATGAGAACTGGGATGATTCAGAAGCCGGTGCCTTTGATATTATTTAAAAAACAACAACAACACACAATTGCAAATACAACAAACAAAACAGCAAACTAAAAGACACCATAAAAACAGTCACAAAGGCAAGGAGAGTAAAAATACAAGTTTTTTTTAAAAGAATAGTGTAAAATATATTCAACAGTGATTGCTGAGAGTTCTTAGGAGACCCCCATTGGTCTCACAGAACTACAATTCCCAGGGTGGTTTAACAATTAATCGATGGGTAGGTAAACTAAGGCCCGGAGGCCGGATCCAGCCCGATCGGCTACTAAATCCAGGCCGTGGATTTTCCCGGGACATCCTGGAATTACAGAAGCCATCCTGGCTTCTGATTGGATCCCAGAAGGTCCTATTTTGGTGCCATGCTCTCATGCAAATCAGCTAGCTTGGCACCAAAGGACGTGTGTCCTGATTTTAATCAGTGGAATGTTGGAGGGCATTTAACATACTACAGTTCCCAGAATTCTCTGGGGAAGGCCATTACTGTTCACAGTGTTATCATGGTGCTTTACATGAATGGCCTGAATGTGGCCTTAGATTAGGACCTGGGAGGCCAGGTTTCAAGTTCCCACTCAGCCATGAAGCTCTCAGTGTAATCTACTTAAGTTTTGAGAATACAAATGGGGAGCCGTAAATGCCGTATTGAGCTCGTTGGAAGAAAGCTGGAATATGAATGTACAGTGGTACCTCAGGTTACAGACGCTTCAGGTTACAGACGCTTCAGGTTACAGACTCCGCTAACCCAGAAATAGTACCTCGGGTTAAGAACTTTGCTTCAGGATGAGAACAGAAATTGCGTGGCGGTGACAAGGTGGCAGCAGGAGGCCCCATTAGCTAAAGTGGCACCTCAGGTTAAGAACAGTTTCAGGTTAAGAACGGACCTCCAGAATGAATTAAGTTTTTAACCCGAGGTACCACTGTAATCAGTAAATAAATAATAAGCACCCTCCCACACACAGCCATTCCAAACAGACTCCTCCAGGGAGTTATTCTGCATGGATCCCATTGAAAAGAAAGGTAGCCATGTAAGACCCCTGTTCCTTTCAGTAGTGCTTCCCCAAGTGAGCTTCCTGGATGAGAAGCTTCAGAAAGCAGCATCCGAGCGGCTGCAACAGAAGGCTAGTCTGGCCTTGAAGAGACAGGCTCATTTGCCAGTTGAGCTTTTATTGGTTTGCTAATACAACTCATTTTCTCACTATGTGGAGAGAGCACTGCAGTCCAGCTGCTCCTGGTGTAGCTGCTCAGCAGATATAAAGGGGCATTCAATTTGATTCCTTTCAAGAACACTTCTTTTATTTTTTTTAAAAAACACCCCTGGTGGTATATTACTCCACCTGTCCCCCAGGCCCACCTCACAAATGCATGCCATTGTTATTTACGGCAAAGCTCGGCCCTCTAGTTTTGATATACACCTCTGCCATCCCTCACAAATACATCAACTCCCAATCTTTATCACCCGCATTATATATCAATGCCTTTACAGCATTCACTTCTCAAGGATAGCACTATATTGAATGTAATATGGACTCCTCCCCGCCCCCCACTCCCGGCACTAGCCACCATTTCATACACTGCAAATTACACCTCTAAAGTGCTATAATGCAAACAACTCTGTTGCTTAAGATACTAAGCAACTGAGATTTATTGTTTATTAAGGCACATCAGAGGTTTGAGGAGTAAGGGAATTATTTTCAGAATGCATATCTCGTTGCCGAGAAAAGGGGGTCTTGGCACACACATTGAAAGTGAAGAAGTAATGATCCATGATAAAGTGTGCTGAACATCATGAATGTTTGCTAATGGGGAGATCTAGCAGAGTGTTGATCAATCTCCCAAGGGAAACTTCATCCTCTTGGGATCTAGGACAAAAAGCCATTGTGTTATAGTCGGGGAGGCTGGTCCTTTAGAGCAAGGGGGGCACTGCCCCACTGACCTCAGTCTGCCCTCAGCCAGACCGTACCTGCCTGCCTTCCTATTTTACCGTACTTACAGTCCAGTGATGGAACAGCCGGCCATCTTCCTCCTCCTTTGTCTCAGTATTGTCATTGTAGGTTAGCTCAGCTGGTTAGCTCATGAGACTCTTATTCCCAGGGCTGTGGGTTTGAGCCCCACATTGGGTGAAAGATTCTTGCATTGCACAGGGATGATCCTTGTGGTCCCTTCCAAATCAATGCTTCAAGATTCAAGAACTCAGCGCGGTGGAGAATGAGGCCAAAACTAGAATCAGTTGGCTCTGCCTGTTACTGGTTTTGGCTCCAATTATCATTGGGCTCAACCCCACCAGTTCCAGTGGGTATGAGCTGCCGCTGGGTGTAGGGGAAATGAGGTATGCATCAACTGGGAAGGGGCGCATGCCTGCTCCCTCTTATACTGCTGTCAGGAGTCAGCTGGCAGCAAATCACACTATGCAAGTTGGAGATAACTCTTTACTAGCAAGAAAAAGATCAGCAAAGCCTTGGCGGAGTGTCAAGCACAATAGGCACAGCAGCGCATCCGTGGTAAGTCCTGCCCCATGGATCAGTTGCTGAGACTGAAATCCCTTGCCTCCCCACAGCCATCTATACCCCACCATTCCTCTGTGCCCAACAAGCCCATGACAACTGACCTCCTCACCAAGCTACAATTCTCTGTGTGTATGTATGCATGATTGTCTGCTGTATGCTGTGTTGAGAAACTGTGTACGTGCAGCTACTCACACAGAGTCAATTAAGGTTTGGCAGACAGCCAGAAGACAATCTGAAGAAGTAAGTCTGCCTGGTGATAACAGAGACATGGAAACCGCTCCCTGATTGGTCAAGCTCTCTCAAAGGAGTGATAATTAATGGCCTACTAACTGGTAGTTCAAGAGTTTAGTGGTTCAGTGTGTCAGTGCAGGAGCTGTGAGTCGTGTCAGAGAGAGCTAGCATAAGATCCGTGTTCTGTTCCTGTAAATAGTCCACTGTATATAATAAACACCTAACTACAAGTTCCTGGTTCTTGTTTCATCTATCCTGTCTGCAGCCAAGTTGCCAATTGCTTCCGTGGATTCTGCGTGTACTCTGCAAGGTCTGGCTAAGGTCCTGCAACTAGTCAGAAAGTTGCGAAACACCAAATAGGTTTTACCAATATGCTGTGCGCTGCATGCTGGTTATAAAACCAGCATATGCTTGTAGTGGTAGATGGGTCCTCTGAGCTCCCAAAGTGATGCAAATTAGAGAACGAAGCTAATCCAACCCTCCCACTTCTTCATCTGCAAGGGATGGAAGGTTTTACCATCTAGATTCACTCCACTGTGCCCCATGAATTCAGACACCTGCTCTCGTTTAAAAGTAGAACTATTTTTCTTAAAAAAACCAAACAACCACGAAAGGAAATGGCTACCCCCAACCCACAAATGTACAATAATAAATGTAGCTAAGAAAAGGAGACATGCTGACACAGTTTCACAATGTGCTTGAACATTGGAAGAGGTCTGGAACATTTTCGCTGGAGAGACTTGACTGGTGTTGACTTTGCACACTGTTCAGTGTCTGGTTATGCAGCCTGGGTAGCTCAGTTGGTTAGAGCGTGGTGCTGATAAACCCAAGGTTGTAGGTTTAATCCCCATATGGGACAACTGCATATTCTTGGTGAGCCTCAGGGTCCCTTTCAACTCTACAATTCTATGTTTAACCAGATATGTTAAAGGGGTTACATTTGTCTATAATCTGACTTTTTGGTTTCAGCTGTTCTTGTTTTAGTTTCTATTGTCTTTTGATGGATTACATTTTGCTTTTATCATGTTTTATTGTTCCTGCACACAGTCCTGGATGTAGGGCAATGTAGAGATAATCTAACTAACTAACTAACTAACTGACAACAAAAACCCATGTGCAACGCATGGCAAGAATTTGAAACCCCCAAAAGATTATCGTGTTGGGCAGCTAAAATAATTCTCCAGTGAGCTGGATCCCTGCCTTTTCCCTCTTTCCTCCCTCCCTCCCTTTCAAATAAACATCAACCTGCAACCTGCAACCAACAGAAAGATTTCTCAATCTGACTGACTGAAAAAAGCTTGCAGCGTTTCCTGTACTTTTCTCAGGTTCCTCTCGCAGCTCCCTCTCCTTCTTGTTGACATTGCCCCCAAACCATTTCCACAGTGGTAGAAGCTTTATACTGTTTAGTAACAGCTTCCAAAAGGTGATAGAAAGGGAAGTGTGCGAGCTCTCTCTCCTCCCCCCTCCATATTGTATATCTATATATATATAGATAGATATATAGTTTAGAAGTCCTGAAGACGCCTTCCAAAATGAAAACACCGAACTAAAGGTTGTTTGAGTCCTGAGGGGTAGAGAAGTGGGAATGGCAGTGTTAATGGTTTGCACAGCGGTGGGCCAGCCAGCTGACACTTAGAAAGAGTTGCATTTTGTGCCACATAAAGCCACCGCTGTCCTCAATGCCTTCCATTAAGAACTGTGCCTCACCTCAGGGAAGTTCCTGCTTGGCGATTACTGCTGCCTCCCGTGGAGCTGAAAAAATGGCCTTTCTCACAGTCCCTGTGAGGAAAAAGGTGTGTCGAACCTGGAGGGATGAAAGCCAAAGCAAGGAAGGCAAGGGGTCAGCATTGGGTGGCTGGGTGGTGGAGGGACAATTAGCAGGTGAGCGTATGTGGAGAAACTAAGTTAGGCAAGATGACTTGGAAAGAAGGTTGGGGTTGCACACATACAGCTGTTAGTCCTGGACACCATACATTTCAATGCTATGTTACCAGCCGTAGCTTCTCTCAATGAAAGTATAGTGTCCAGATCAAGAGAAGTAATAGTACCACCATATTCTGCCTTGGTCAGACCACACCTGGACACCACACCAATTCTGGGCACCACAGTTTAGGAAGGATGTTGACAAGCTGGAAGGTGTGCAGAGGAGGGCAACTAAGATGATCAAGGGTCTAGAAGCCAAGCCTTATGAGGGCCGGTTGAAGGAGCTGGATATGTTTAGCCTGGAAAGGAGGAGACTAAGTGGAGATATAATAGCCACCGTGAAATATCTCAAGGGCTATCACGTGGAAGATGGAGCAAGCTTGTTTCCCCCTACTCTGGAGAGTAGGACTCGAGCCAATGGTTTCAGGTTAGCAGAAAAGGGATTCCAAGTAAACATCAAGAAAAACTTTCTGACAGTAAGAGCTGCTAGACAGTGCTAGAGGTTGTGGACTCCTTCCTTGGAGGTTTTTAAGCAGAGGTTGGATGGCCATCTGTCATGGATGCTTTAGCTGAGATTCCTGCATTGCAGGGCTTTGGCCCTAATGACCCTTGGGGTCCCTTCCAACTCTACAATTCTATGATAGATGTTAGGAGATCAAAGTGGTTTAACCATCAATCCCTTTTCAAAAGGAAGTCCTAAGTACTGAAGCTCGGTGAGGGTAACAGTGGACCTCCTAACAACTCTTAGCACCTGCAACAACTACAGTTGCTGGCCAACTCTGATGGAGGAAAAGCCATAGCTCAGTGGTAGAGCACCTGCATTTCATGCAAAAGGTCCCAGGTTCAATCCCTGGAATCCCCCCAGATAGTTTTGAAAAAGACTAGCTGTCTGGAAAGTTGCTCCCAGTCATTGTAGACAATACTGAGCTGGATGGGCTCTTGGACTGATCTAGCATTAGGCAACCTACAAGCCTTTCCAAACTTTAGGTTCCCAGATGTTGTTGGACTACAACACCCATAGCCAGCAAGGGAGCAGTAGTCCAACAATATCTGGGAACTCAAGTTTTAGAAAGGCTGTCCTGTGCTGCTGTTTAAATGTCCCTGTGATTTATAATAATGCGTTGTTTTAATATTGGGCGAGGTGATGCTAGCACATTTCAGACATATTCAGGTGTTCAAGTCTGCCATTGTTAGAATCACAGGAGCAGGAGGGTGGAGCCATACTTGCTGGACAAACCACCACTGCTGGATCTCCAATGATGAGCTTCACACATTGGAGGAGGAGGTCTGAAATGGGAAGTCTGCTCTACAGACACAGGCTCCTTGTTTAGAACCTTATGTGGCCAGATTTCAGCTAAATCTTAGCAGAATGGTAAAAGCAGCTCCACAATGGGACTAATGACCTCGGTGGGGTTGGAAAGCTCTCCATCACTGAAGGTCTTCAAGCAGGGGATGGGTAACCACCTGCTATGGGTAGCTGTGAATTGCCCACCTCAAGCAGGGGGCTGGGCCAAATGGATGACAAGGCCTCATCCAAGTCAACGACCCCCATTCCTTTTTAGGATCTCAACCAGGTTTGAGATCTCTCTTAAGAGAGAAAAGCACACATTCCCTCTATGGGCCGTGAAGAGCCCTCGTCATTTGCTGTCATTCGTCTTAGCAAGAATTGGGTAAACAGAGGGCTTCTTGTGAAAAGAAACAGAAAGGAAAGAAGACAACTGCGGAGCTAACTTCTGGCAGCTGCTTTGACGTTGATGCTCTGCTCTGTGAATAGCAACTTTCCGAAGAATGAAAGAAGGTGCCCCCTACCGAGAGGAGCATGGAGAGACGAGGGGAATCCTGCACTGCTCTTGTTAGCATCTGCTGAAGGTACTGTTGCAGTGTCACGTTTAAAATGTGCCTCCTGGTTTCTTCCCAAGCAGCAGAATAAACACATCACAATCTCCAAGCTAAGAGACTGGGAGGCTGTTTCATCACTTCTGTCTGACTTTCGCATGTTGAAGGATTAAAAAGAAAAAGAAAAAAAAGTAACAGCACCTCTGGGGTTTGATTTATTCAGTATAGTATAAAACTCCACTGCACGTCTCATCCCTGTCTTATCAATACTCAAATCTACTTCCTGACATGCTGAAGTGAGGATTTAGAGGGGTAGGAAAACTAAAATGAGGATTTAGAGGAGAAGCAGAAAAACATAAGACTTGGATATGAGATTGGCATAGGGGCCAAATTAGATCTTTACATCCATATCTTCATCTCCGTCTTTAATTTTATTGGGTAATGGGCAAGATGCTCTCTCTGAGGGATGGGGGTGGGGATGCAATACTGATTAACAATAATGTAACAGATTGGTTAACAAAGCTCTCACTTCATCTGAACGGCTGATTTCGTTTCATGAAATTTCAGGAATGGGGAGAGAGTCCTTGAATAGTTCTGTGGAGTTCTGTGTTCTGTTGGGATAAATACCAAGTGCACACAACTGAGGGGATTTCTTTCTCTGCAGAAGGGCAGCAGCGTCTCTCCCCCAACCCCCTCAAGCCCCCTTGAGTTGACCTTTTAACAGGAAAATGCTCAAATGGTTCCCACCCCAACAACTCCCTCTTCCTGACACCTGAGCTCCCAGATGTAAGAAGGGTGAAAGAAGTGGACTTGGCTGCTTAAGAGCAACGGAGTTGTGTAGTACCAGACCCTCCAGCATTCGTCAGATGAATATAGGGACATTTCTTACTTCCCCAACTGACCCTCCTCAACTCCCCATTTTGCTCCCCCCCTTGCAGAGCATTTCCTATGAGAAGGAGGGCCACTATAACTACACCAATGGGACATAGCACACACACCAGGACCGGATTTAGGTTTGATGAGGCCCTAAGATACGGAAGGTAATGGGGCCCTTTATATGTCCAGCTGTCCTTTGTCAACAACAAATTGTCATTGTTTTTTGTGTTGAATATATGCTACAGTGGAATCTCGGGTTGCGAACGTGATCCGTGCAGGAGGCATGTTCACAACCCGCAGCGTTCGCAACCCGCAAAGCTGCATCATTCAACATTAGTGCCAAGAAAAATCTGCATTGGGCCTGCATAACTTGCGGCCTGTATGGCAAGTTATCCCCTTTACATTTGGTAGTCCACCTGGACGTTTGTTAAACCTCTGAGTTTTGTTTTATGCTTGTTAAAAAAAGGTGTTTGTTAGCAAATCTCAATCTCAATCAGTCAATCAATGGCTCATGAGACTTGTTGGGCTTGGCAAGCCATAAACACAATTAAGCAATAACTTCCTCCAAAGGATAAGAAGTTTTCACTGAACCCTGAACTTTATCAGGGTACTTAAAGCAGCCAAGACCTATAATTTTCAATTTCAAGCTGGGTTTCTGTTTCTCGCAAAGTTATTTTTGCTAAGTTTTGAAGCTGGAATCACAAGATGACAAGAATTTTACTTGCTGGCTAATTGCAAATTATATTGCATTGTTATGGGCTTCCTTGGGGGGCCATTGTGAGGGCTGAAAGGCAGCACGGAACTTCAGAAATAAAACAAATAGAGAATTAAAAACATGCCGTTCCGTAAGAGAATATCTACCCACCTTCCGGGCCCCACTCCACGACCGAAATCAATCTCAACATGTACAGAACTGTATGTCTTTGAGCTTCGCGATCTGCTCCCCTCCTCTGTTGACATCATAAATGTTTGGGTTGAGCTTTCTCCCTTCCTAACGGTAATGATTGTGAGAATCCTCTAGAAGTTGTTATAGTGCTCCCACGAGAGGCGGCTTCATTTGGAAGAATAAAAACAGAAGAAGCGACTCGCAATAACGCGACGATCAGTGCAGCTAAGTTCTTTGTAAACAGAAGATACCAAGGGGATGTTGTGCTCCGTTTCCTCAGATTAAATATATCTTGTCCTTAGATTTATACTGACACTTTATGGCTTCTGCAAATGACTGTCTCAGCATCGCAAAGTAATTCTACCCTGTCATATTTGTCTTTGGAAATTGTAACAAATTATGGTGATTTATAACATCAAACTCAAGTCTCCTTTCTCTCTCTCCCCCCCCCCTTCTGCCCCCAGATGGGAATGTTGTCGATGGAAAGATTCTAGGCCATCCATTTATTCTGTGTGGAGGATGACAGTGAAACATGTTTCATCTCTCCTGCGTGACACACTCCTTTCCTGTGAGGGGAACCTGTCAACATAACTCAAGCTGTCAGGGCACCTTTTGCAATGGGGCCTGAAACAAATCTAAAACCTCCACTACCTGCATGCTTACTAATGAGGTGTGGCTGGCTTCTCTCGGATGGCTGGACTCGCCAGATCTCCTTGCCTCTGACCCGGGTGGTCTCTTCACAGTCAATAGAAGTCAAGGCATCATTTGTCTTCCCGCTAAGGGCATGTGATGATGAGACGAGAGCACAGAGAGAATTTGTGGGAAGGGAGCGCCAGGAAGAGGCCTTCCTCCAGCTGTTTCTGTTTTTAATCTTTTAAACTGTTTTTATTCATTCAGTCAGTCAGTTTGGAACCTACTTTTTTTTTTTTTTTGACCCAGAGCAACAGACAACATGCTTGTAAACAGCAAAATATCATTTAAAATTAAAGCAACAATGAAACCAACAGACCAGGCAGATTTGAGGCCCAGAAGTAGCATGGGTCCTTAATGTAACAGTGTGATTCCAATAATAATAATAATAATAATAATAATAATAATAATAATACTCCACTCATCTGACTTGGTTGCCCCAGCCACTCTGGGTGGCTTCCGATAAAAGATAAAAACACAGTGAGACTGCAAACATTAAAAACTTCCCTGTTGTTTTCAGGTGTCTTCTAAAAGTCATATAGGTTTTTTTTTTATCTCCTTGACATCTAATGGGAGGGCATTCCACAGGGCAGGTGCCACTACCGAGAAGGCCCTCTGGTTCCCTGTAACATGACTTCTCACAATAAAGGCTATTGGAGCTGGACCTGATGATGTGGGTGGAGATGCTCCTTCAGGTATACAGAGTTGAGGTCATTTAGGACAATCTACAGTTGCCAGGTGCTTGTTAGTCTTCTGGAACAAATCTGGCAAGTTTCTCTCTGGAGGGAATTTCATATTCGAGGGGCTACTCTGACAGATCCCAGGTGGCCCAGCTAAAGGTCCACCTTATATTTAGCTCTTTAACAGAAAACCAAAGTCTACAAGGAGAGCAAGCAGAAAACTAGTTTGGTGCCCATTTATGAACAAGGATTCAAATTTCCTTTTGAAAAATCTGCTAAACAGGAAGGATTTTGGAGTCCATTTTATGCTGCCAGATATAGTTAAGGAGTTGCATTCAGTAATTTTTTTTTATCAAGTGATGTTCAAATTGTTATAGTGTGGATTGACCCTTGTTTAATTTTATTGTAAACTGTTTTAAGGACAGATATTCGAGAAATAAACTCAATAAAATTATAGGATTTTTTTTTTAAAAAAGTGATGCTAGGATGAGAATGATTTAGATTAATGTTTTTGCAGATTGCATATTTTAATAATTGGCAGTTTATTCATGGATAGGTTTTGTCATATAAGCTATTTTCATATTTAATTATGCTTTTGGAAATTTGTGTGAATTCATATTCTCTCCTCCCACGAGAAGAAAAGGACCTTTGCTGATCTCCAGCTAACAAAACAATGCAGAAATAAAAGCAGCCACAACAAGCCTCACAGTATAACAATGGAGAAAAGAACAATGAGAAGCAGCTTGGGACAAAGTTCAACTTTCTCCCCTTTTTGTAATTAGAAGACAAATCAGAGAATCAAGTGGCTAAGAGGTGACGGAGGCAGTGCTCAAAGATAGTGGCAGACAAGTGCCTAAGCTGAAAATGATTCTCGCTCAGCATTGGAAAGTAATTTTCTGAGGTAATTTCCTGCCAGGATCATATAATCCATACTACCACCTACTTGTTCTGCCTACTCGTTCCTCTTTACGGATACACCAGGTCTAAACTGAAGTGGAATTGCAAGAGCTGGCATTTCTAAGCAATGTGGTAAGGCTTACAATGGGAGCCTACACTCATTCATTTATTCCAGCAGGAATTTTAGCTGAAGTCTGATTTTGGAGTTTTAACTAGGGGTGGACAAATCAGTCAGTTTGGGTTTCTCTGATCGTCCACATCAGGGTAGTGTTTTTTTTAATAAACCCTTGTGGAAATTCTTCAGCATTTTAGTGTGGTTTTTTCCTAATAGACACCTTTGTATATGCGGTGTTGCCTCATTTTTGCCAAGCGGTTTAATATTATGCTTTGCTAGCTATTTCCACATACATTTTTAATGCATGCTTTACCCCATTATATGCATTTTTGTACATAATACTAGGCTAGGAAGCTGCACTGCAAAATTCAGATTTCGAAAGGCGGCTGTGATTCACTTCTTGTCTTGTTTCAGAGATTGAGGGTTGGGTAGGTTCACCTTTAAATACAAACTAAATCAAATTTCTGTCCCATCCCTAGTTTTAGCTGATTTTTTAATTTAAATTCTCCCTGTATTGAGTCACTAGTACAGCCTTGGAGAAGGCTGAAATTAAGTGGTATATAAATAATTGAAGTAAGTAAATGAAATTGGGGGCTATGGCAGAAACTGTTGGTTTGCTGGTGCCTCTGGCACATTAGAAGAACCTTGGTGGATCAATTCAAAGGCCCCTTAAATTCAGCACTCTGTTCTTACAGTGGCCAACCAGATGCCTATATGAAGTTTGCAAGCAGGAACTGAACACAACAGCACGTTGTTGTTGTTTAGTCGTTTAGTCGTGTCCGACTCTTCGTGACCCCATGGACCAGAGCACGCCAGGCACTTCTGTCCTCCACTGCCTCCCGCAGTTTGATCAAACTCATGCTGGTAGCTTCAAGAACACCATCCAACCATCTCATTCTCTGTCGTCCCCTTCTCCTTGTGCCCTCCATCTTTCCCAACATCAGGGTCTTTTCCAGGGAATAAGGGTTCTGAGCTAGCTTAAGAGGCAATAGTAAGGCAGGTAGCTACTAGAAGCATGGCTTTTTGGGTAGTGGAACCAGCCCCATGAAATGCCCTTCAAGTGAGTTTTGACATTGTATTCCTTCAGGAATTCGCCTATAAGTTGACCATTGTTATGTTGGGGTTTGTTTATATTCCATTTTTTTTGTTTGGTATATAGCAGTGGTGGCTAAACTTGGCCCTCCAGCTGTTTTGGGACCACAACTCCCATCATCCCTAGCTAACAGGACCATTGGTCAGGGATGATGGGAATTGTAGTCCCAAAACAGCTGGAGTGACATGTTTGGCCAACTCTGGTATAGAGGCTCCCTAGGCAGTGAAAATCGGGACACGGGTGGTGCTGTGGGTTAAACCACATAGCCTAGGGCTTGCCGATCAGAAGGTTAGCGGTTCGAATCCCCACAACGGGATGAGCTCCTGTTGCTCAGTCCCTGCTCCTGCCAACCTAGCAGTTCAAAAGCACGTCAAAGTGCAAGTAGATAAATAGGTACCACTCCTGCGGGAAGGTAAACAGCGTTTCCGTGTGCTGCTCTGGTTCACCAGAAGCAGCTTAGTCATGCTGGCCACATGACCCAGAAGCTGTACGCCGGCCAATAAAGCGAGATGAGCGCCACAACCTCAGAGTTAGCCACGACTGGACCTAATGGTCAGGGGTCCCTTTACCTTAGGCAGTGAAAAATTAATGGAAATGAGAAACCAACTTAACTATTATGGAAAGGTACATTCTTCATTGCCTGCATATAAGCCTGACAGAATAGAAAAGTTTTCAGAAGGGGTTTAAAACTTGAAACAGAAGGTGCTTGCTGAATCACTGTTGGCAGAGTATTCCAACAGAGCCTAGAAGCCAGGTCCTAGGGACTGAGGTCCCTTCACCCTCCCAATAAAATATTTGAGGCCCTCCACCAAAATTGATGGGCACTGCCATTCAAATTGTGTGTGCCATGTCATGTGGTCAGTTACATGGGGCAGGACTTACCTGGGCCCCCCAAACATTTTATTCAAGTTGGCACCCCTGCAAGAGAGTATTGGAGTACTCCAATATATTACTAATTTACATACTTGGGCTGCAATTCTGTATACACTTATCTGGCAGTCAACCCCATTTGACTCAATGGGCCTTACTTATGAGTAGCTGCATGTGTAGGATTGCTCTGTAGGAGAATCTATCTTTCTGGCTTCCTTTCTATGATTGCTAGCACGCATACTTGATTACCGCTCTGCTCTTGGGGTGCTTAACTTTTCCAAAGACAAATTCACTTTTTTTATCTCTCTCTGTTTTTCTCTCTCTTCTAGGGTGTGAAAATATAATGATGTTAGGGTGAAATGGGCGTGCATAACTCCTTCCACCAATCCTCCCTGGCCAAACCTAGCAGAGAAAAAAAAAAAGTATTATCCTCCCTCCTCAAAATTGGCACAGATTTGATACGTTCTGTAGCCTGTTAGTTTAGCTCATATACCAACTGGCCAACAAAAGGATTGCTTATTGCCTACAGCTGTGGGAAGTGGAAAAGGCTGAAGGATTTTAACAGCTATCAGAGGAAATTTCTCTCTTTCTCCCTTACATTCTCTTTGGCAGCCTAGGTTTCGTTAAAACAGAAAGCGAAGGAACCATAACCTCAAACATCTAGCAACTGTGGTTGATGTAAATGTGTCAAGTATTAAACGTATCCCTGTATTTTAGTCTGGGAAGGAGACAGCCTCCGTCATTCTGCTATATAGCAGTTATAACCATAATGACACCAGCAGCATTCAAGACGGCTGCCTCTGATATCTTGTGGCAGCTGCTTATTTATTATCAGCGTTGCAGCAAGGGGAGCAAAAAATGAAAGCCACCGAAGAGCACACTCTGAGCCCCCAATTCTTCTGAATGCAATCTTCCACGGGAGTAAAGCTAATAGATTTAGGACAGAGGCACCCAAAAGCCCACACCCAAAAGCTGAAGGCACCCCGTTTGGTGTGGCATTTGAAAAGTCCAAGTATGCTGCCAAAGATTCAGCTGCCATGTTGGATGCTGACATCATCTTCATGTACCATCCTGTGCAGCACTGACCCACCCTCAGGAGTGGCCAGCGTGGTGAGATGTTATGGACTGACTGGACACAGAGGAATGGTGGGAGGCAGCAGCTGGGCAACACCCCAAGGGAAGAAGGCTCAGAGCCCAGGGATTGGTGGTGGGATGACAATGAGTGGTCAGAGGGAGAAGACTGGGGGTAGGAGATATTGGAAGCAGTTATAGGGTTTACTGAGCAGGGGAGAGTCTGTGGCAGAGAGGAGTCCAGAAGCAGAAATAGGAGAGGAGGGAGACCAAGAAGCAGAGATGAATCAGGCTGGTGAAGAAGCCAGGGTGTCTCCTCTTCCTGCTGCGACAAGCTCCCCTCCCCTCTGGTCTTCCAGGACCAGAAGAGGGGTGAAAAGGGAGAACCTCAGATGAGGAAACACATATGTCAGTGAAGCTTCCCTGTGCTTGTAGTGGCTTTAGAATCTGACAGCTAGCACAAGTAGCCATAGTTAGAGAGCCATTTCCCAGTCCATACTCCAAGATCCCAGAAGAGAGTCCTGACACTTATGCTATTCGCTTGTCCTTTCTTCCATGGGGAATATGTGTGTGTGTGCTATTGTGAATGTAAGTATGCCATGCCAAGCAGGGCCTTTTAGTTAGGAGTAGTAGAAAAAGTAATTTTGGAACTAAATCATTGTGTCTGTTTCTGAGGAACATTACGGTCACTGGTACAATGTATGTATCAGCTTGATTTGAATGATACCACCACCCAATTTAATGTTGCCTCTCCCAGGTTTCTACTTTGCCCTGTCCTAGATTTAGGTTCAGAGGCAGGGAAAAAAATATGTGGGTCTCGTTTGCCAATCACAAAAATGATTAATTTCCCCATGGCCATCACTTCTGAAAAACCGAGAAACAAGGCAGAAGAGGTCAAATTTTAAGCAATCCAATTATTTTTCTTGAAATAAAATTAGAGGCAAACCAGAGTTTCAGTGCAACTCCGTATTAGTACCCAATGCATAAATCATGATTAATGGCACTGTAATGAGCACAAAATGAATTAATGATGACTGGCCACTTATTTTAAAATTATTCACATTCTTTATGCTTCATCTTATCCTGCTGACAGGCTCTAGGCATAGGCTATATCCTTCAAGGGGCGGGGGAAGTTACATTCAACTTTCCTTTTTTAAACACCCACCCACCCACCCCACAACAATGGAAGCTGAACTTTAGCAGTGGTCATTATGCTAAAACAGTCGTTTTTGAAACTTTGGGAACTCTTTTCTCTTCAATTCCTCTGCTTAGGAACCTCTCGACATTGCAACATAGAACCTGGTACACATTCTAGGGTCACACGGGATGCTATTTAGTTAGTTATGTATCTGTTAAAATCATTACAAACATCCAAGAATCCCAAGTTTGAGGAATATAATGCAACACTCAAATGTTAAGTAAGGTAACTGGGGATAGCCTGAATAAACCAATTTTTTTTAGCATTCTCGGGAAGCCTCCTACTGCAGGTGCCTCCCATATAGCGTGGGAAGAGCAATGCAAAGACTGGGTGCCACTAGAGGATGTTCACATGCCATGACTCCTGGGGGCATCAGAAGTGGGACAGGCATGTTCTTGGTCTGCATCATGCGCAAGGGAGCAATCAAACCAGAGTATTATCCACTCCCGCCCAATGTTGTTCTTATTATGAGGAGCCAGTCTGCTGCAGCAGATAAGAGTGCAGGAGCTGGGAGACCAGGCTTCAAAGCCTTCGCGAGGCTACAGATTCACTGGGTGCCCTTCAAGTCGCTCAGCTCTCCCTCTGAAAAATGGCACTGGATGCGCCGTGTGCCGCAGAGTTGCTACGAGGGAAAACAAGGTCAAGGCGGTAAAGCACACTTAAAATAATATACAATAAAAATGCCACTTTGTTTTGATCATGTTGCCTTTTCATGTCCTGGGTACGTTTCCAAACCTGCGACTGATATTTAGGGGCCTTATTAACACCAGGAAGAAAGCAAAGCTCCGGGGATGGCAGTGGTGTAAAATACCTAATAAAGTTGCACCGATGTTCCATCTGTGTTCATTTCGTCGCCAGGAAATGGGAACAAGAGCTTAGCAACATCCCGCCTGGAGTCATAACCTCTGTGAAATCCTAATGCTCCCTTTCTTACAAAATTCTTCGGGGTCGGGAGAAATCCATAATACGGAATCCATTATGGAGTAACTAAAAGGGATCCATAAATGTATTATGTATGTAATTTTGCTCCCTGTAAGGATCTGAGTGTAACCGTCACTTTAGAAAACCATAGCCTTCGGGCTAGAGAAATGAGAGCCACAAATCAAGCAGCAAGGCAGTAAAAAAAGATTAATACGTCATACTATACTGGTGGGCAGATGATGTTCAGACGCTGGTCTTAAATGGACCCAGCAGGCTCTTAGAAGACGACTAAGTTCCCACATTTCCCCCCCTTTTGGTGACAAAATGATACTGATTTGTCACAAAGTTGCCTCCATTATTGAATGCTAACTGCTAGCACTGCTTTTTCAGGTAATGATATTCATTCCTGACAAAGTCCACAAAAAGCAAGGCGTTTCCTCGCCGTTCTTAATTCGCTCCATCAGCCCTCCGGATTGCAGGGATGAAAATGCCCATGCTGTGAAAATGTTCCAGAGTTCAACATCACCCAACACAATGGCATTGAGTTAAGTATGGGGTTTTTACTTTGCCCTGAATTTTCTGCTTATGGCCAAAATGCCGAGGTTACGATTTTGCAACCAGTTAATACATTGTGCGTGGTAAAATCTTACTGAGTTGAAAAAATGTTTGGAACAACAATTGGTAAAAAGCCGGAAGCATTCCTTTTAGGAATCGTAACAAATGACACCCCCAAAGACATGAAGAGAATTTTTTTATATGCAACAGCCGCTGCAAGGTTATTGGTTGCTAAAAATTGGAAATCAGAAGAAGTACCATCAGTGACAGATTGGCAACATAATTTTTTTGAAATGATTGAATTAGCAAAAATGACGGCAACAATTAGAATGCAATCTAACCAAAATCTCAAACATGAATGGAAGTGTGTAGAAGAATACATGACCAAAAGATGCTCCAACAAAAATGTATTGATATGCATAGACTGATTTCACAAAGTTAAGTTAAACAGATATACAAGAATGTATGTTTAATTATTAAGATATAAAAATACAATCACAATAATAAAGTTATAAAATAAAAACAAGAAAGTCACGCATGGGTGGAGGGAAGACGTAGGGCAAGAAATAAGAAGAAAATAAGAAAGGACTAAATGTTGGTACATAAAGAAATGTGAAAATGTGAATTTACAAATATAATGTATATGTAGTACTATGTAAATATTTCATATATGTATCACAACATAAAAAAGAAAGAAAGAAAGAAAGAAAGAAAGAAAGAAAGAAAGAAAGAAAGAAAGAATCTTACTGAGTTGTGATGGCGCTGACAAACATACAACAGGAATCAGGACTGCGGACATAAAAAAGTTAGTCTTAATAGAATTGCTGGTGTTAGTAATTTGAGGCATCTGAAATGTACCGTGTGTGTGTGTGTGTGTGTGAACCATTTCCCCCAAGCAGAAAAAGGAAGGTCCAGAGGCAGCTGCAAATGGAGGACATGATTTTAAGGGAAATGCACGAGAGACTCATGGCATAATCATGGTATCTGTAGATCTGAAGCTGGTGGCCATGACTACCTTAGCTTCACTGATTTCAGTATGTCTGCTCTGAGCAGCACTTAGCAAGGTACAACCCTGGGTGTGGGGTGAATCAGGCAAGCTTCTGGAGAGACAATGCTATGATGATTATGATTATATAGAATAACTGAAACTACAAAATTTAAATCATGGCACAGTAGAGGAAGTACAATACCAGGGACTACTAGATCCCACGCCACATTTATGTCCCCAAAGTCTATGCCAGGGGTTGGCAAAGTTTTCGTGGCTTTGGCCAGTTCACGGTCCCACAGACGCCGCTGTGGGCCGGAGTGCTCAGACGCTATTTTCGGTGCTCCTTCCGGTGTGGAGGAGGCGTGCACAGCTTCCCATTGGCTGCAGGAGCTTCCTGCAGCCAATGGGAAGCCGGCCAGCGTTGCAGAAGGCAGTCCCCGCTCTGCTCCGTGCCGGTTTAGTGCGGGACACAAGAGCCGACCGAGCGGGCGGCGGGGGCCCATGGGCCTTAGGTTGCCGACCCCTGGTCTAGGCAAACAAATATGTATTTTAAAAAGGTAAAGGGACCCCAGACCACTAGGTCCAGTCATGACCGACTCTGGGGTTGGGGCGCTCATCTTGCTTTATTGGCTGAGGGAGCCGGCATACAGCTTCCGGGTCATGTGGCCAGCATGACTAAGCCGCTTCTGGCGAACCAGAGCAGCGCACGGAAACACTGTTTCCCTTCTTGCCGGAGCAGTTTGACGTGCTTTCAAACTGCTAGGTTGGCAGGAGCAGGGACCGAGCAATGGGAGCTCACCCTGTTGCGGGGATTCGAACTGCCGACTTCTCATCGGCAAGTCCTAGGCTCTGTGGTTTAACCCACAGCGCCACCCATTGACAGCTAAAAATTCACAACACAGATCTTTCATGATCCTGGGATCAGTTGCCCTTTTTTTAGGGGAATTGTACCCAAAAGGGGAGTTGCACCCAAAAGCACATTTGCAAAAGGCACCTGTGGTCGCAATGCACCTGCAACATGATGCTACCATATTGCCACCCAGTGAGTCAGAGGATATTGTTGGACTTCAACCGCCATCAGCCTTAGCCAGCAGGGTCAATGGTCGGGGTGATGGGAGTTGTAGTCCAACAACATTGGAGGGCCGCTGTAGTTAAGGGTTCCCAGGTAAGCCAACAGTTCGCCTATGCTGTGACTTAAGCCCACCCTTGTAGCTAAAAGCCCTTCCCCTTTATTTTAGCCAATTTGGGGAGTTGGGTTGGTTGCAGTTACTCATGGGTGAGCAAAGAAGTGGCCCAAAATATTGTTGTGCCTGAATGGGAAAATGCAAATGGCACCCTGCGTAGCAGGAATAGATGCATGAGTGAACAAAACAAAAGATAAATGTGCTATCACTTCATGAAAGGGCCGGACCTCTTTGTCTTTCCAGTGCTCAGAGGCATTCACACTCAGAGTGCTCAGAGAGTAACTTTTACATTGCGTCCAAGGGATGGATTCTAGGTTCTGGTTTTGGCCCGGGTGAGTTTTGGTCCCAAATTAAACCCCGACTTCTGGTGATTATTATTGACAACCATCTCATTAATGTCGGTAAGCCTCATGCCCAGTGTTCCGAAGCCTGAGTCCCTATATCGTAATTACTAATAAAAAGGAATACAAGAAGGAGCACAGGGCAGCCGTAATAGACCTGCCAATCACATGCCTGCACTTTAGGCCCTGAACATTTATTCTGTGTTGCTCAGAAACACCCCAAGCAGAGCAGCTAATGTTTACCTTCATACCAATTATTCCCAAGAGAAACACAAGGACATTTCTACCTACAGGCCTAGAAATGCACCATAAATTCACAAAAAAAGGACAGCTGTGCCAGGTAAGGAATGGGGGAAAGAAAATAAATGAAACATTATATAAAAAAAGGCTCTTGCGATGGAGAAACCCATTGGTTGTTTTTGTCTCCTTCAGTCCCTGATCCCACAGAAACTATTAAATAGGATATTTAAAGTCACTTAGAAGAACAATAATTTAGAAAAAAATGTCAGTTCATTAGGGCCAGTGCTGTGGATCATAACTGGCAGAAGAAAGTCAAATCGTGTTTACCTGTAATTAGGGATGGAGGAGGAATTTGATTCAGTTTGCATTTAAACTGGGTGTAGTCCTTATTTCTTCTCTCACTCCCATAACCCCCCCCCCCAAATCTACACAGAGCATAGTTGAGAAAAATAGAAGAATTAACTATAGTGATGAAAGGCAGTCATAAACAATCTTTTAAACTTCACATGCACTGAAATCTACCGGAATACAGTGATAAAAATAGCTGCTTGCTGCTATGTGTGGACCTGTTCAGCAAATGACAGAAGAAGACATCGCTAAGATAATTTGGGTATTTGAACAGGAAGATGAGTTAGAGGTTTGGATTATTTGGATTTATAAACCAGTTACAATCTGAAAGATCTCAAAGCAGTTTACAGTAGGTTATGTATACATACAAGAAGTACAATAAAAGCATATCAACTGCTTCACATAACAAAATACATAAACGATAGCCATATACTTAAATTTTATATGTATACATATAATCAATGGAGAAGGAATTCATTTGGTCTCCTTTTCACAGTGGACTGACTCAATTTGATGGTCATAACCCTACTAACTCAACACCCCCCCCCCATCGAATTGTGCATCTCTCTGGATTATGCAATGGAGTTTCAATGTGCAAAAAATATGCATATTTACAGGGGAAAAAGAAAAACATATTTAGGGGAAATGCATACAAAAATGTATGCAACAATGCATACTATTTAAATGTGAACTTTCATGAATTCTTTCCTCTTCCCTCAAATCAAGACGGGCAACTATGAGAGTCAAGAAAAATGGACTGGGATGGACTTAGGGTGATATGCCCTGCTCAAATTACAGGTAGAGATGAATGTATCTGTTAATGTTGGTTTCTTATTTTTCCAGTCTTAAATTCAGTTCTCCACCTTTTCATGTCAATTTGAAATTTTTTGTGACTTGTTTTTAAATCTTCATAAAAGTCTACCAGCATTTTAGTGCAAATTTACCCTAATATGTTTTATGCAATTTTGTCTAATATGTACAATATGCAAGCAACTTGGTCTCACAGAATGCATTTTATATGTTATTTTCACTAATATGTGCATTTTTATGCACACTTTGCCATATGCATTTTTGTAGGCATTTAGTCAATTTGGTAGGTTCGCCTAAACTCCACGTGTTGATCATTGTGTGTGTTTGCATTTGGCCCTAATGTGTAAGCTCAAACTGTACAATCTCAGCACCTTAAAGCACAAAGTATAATCAGATCATTTGGGACCAGACACACAGGTCCCACTGCAAATGTGGCCATATATAAGAAACAAATGTCTGTATAATACAAACACACACATGTGGATAGCAGTATTATATGATCTAGTCAGTAGGTGGCATTAGACTTATTTGCATCTGGGAGCAGACATGGTTTTCCTGTTCTGTTCTGTCCTTGCCTAGCTGCCTGCTGTGTCCTCAAAGTCCTTCATTAAATTTATCAACATCTACCTCAATTTGCTAACAGGTTTGTTTCTGTAAAGCTGCGGGGAGAGATTGTTTGAGGTTTCTGTTGGATCAGAAGCCATCTCAATTAAGTACCAACCAACCAACCCACCCCGGAATATACACAAACATACACGCACGTATTAATGGTAAGTAAGGCCCTCCGTTAAACTACAGATGATATTCAACCCATGTCAGGAACTTGTAAAGCAAATAACACTGTTGCTAGATACATTTCTGGGAAAGGGTTTGGCATCCATCCCAATGTCATTTATTACTCCACAGAAAGCAGCTGGAAGGGATAGCAATGCCAGTCATTGATTAAAAAATAAATGTCAGCTTACACTGTGATCTGCTGTAATAAACAGACAACAGTGTCCGTAGGTATTTCATTCAAAAGGCAAGAAAACATTGCTCATCCTTTTAATTAACAACTTGGAACCCAAACACTGCAAAGCCGGAAGTAAGTGTTCCAGTCTGTGAACATTTTTCGGAAGCCGAATGTGCTCCGTTTTGAGTGTTATGCTTCCGATTTGAGTGCCACGCTTCCGTTTTGGGTGTTACGCTGAGGTGTGTCTGTTTTTGCTATTTATTTTGTGCGGTTTTTTGTGTGTGACTGTGTAGAACCCAGTTCAGCTACGGATTGATTGTGTGACTGCAGTACATTGTTTATTGCTTTCATTTTATGAATCAATGGTCTCTTTAGACAGTAAAATTCATGTTATATTGCTGTTTTAGGGGTTGTTTTTAAAAGTTTGGCACAGAGTAACCCATTTTGCATTACTTTCTATGGGAAAGCGCGCTTTGGTTTTGAAACGCTTGGGTTTTGGAATGGATTTCCAGAACGGATTAAGTTTGAGAACCAAGATACCACTGTTCTCCCAAGGGACTGCCAATTTATTCCTGGGTGCATTCTCCAGATGAGAAAACTGAGCAGGTATTCAGGTAGCAAAGGAAGACTGAAGTTCTCTGCTGGTGCCCCTTAACACCAAATCCAGTGGATATCAGAGCTAGCTTACAGGGTGGGTTACATCTGGGCC
Source organism: Podarcis vaucheri (assembly GCF_965113315.1). Classification (NCBI taxonomy): domain Eukaryota; kingdom Metazoa; phylum Chordata; class Lepidosauria; order Squamata; family Lacertidae; genus Podarcis; species Podarcis vaucheri. The sequence goes on along the minus strand of NC_138750.1, from coordinate 49,541,634 downwards.
AGCATTCGCACCCAGCACCCTTGAGGAGCTGTCGGTATTGGCAGAGGAGCTCATTCCTTCTGTGGCTACTGGTCTTTCTTGCTAGAGGCTGGACCTTTCACACCCACATCTACCACTGAAGCACAAACTTCCCGCACTTCCAGTGGATTCGTCACTGCTCACAAATGTAGGTTTATCACAGTGCTCACACAGCACTGTCCTCAACAAAACGCCTAAAAGATCACCACACCTCACCTCCTACAGACTCAACCCCTCCTCATTTCCCCACATACCCAAATGACCACTGTGTCCTGCAGGAGAGGGCATTCTGCAGATACCATCCTATCATTAAACACAACATTAAAAACTCATGCACCTGTCAGTGCAAGAGCCATTGTGCTAGCAGACAGAGAATGATGAAGGTAGCCCATACATATATACAGGCAACGACCAATCAAAATGTGTAACTGTGACCATTGCGCTGAACCCGGAAGTGACTTTAAAAATGGCAAAAATGGCCTTAACAGAGCCCAGAAAGGACAGAAAAGGTGCTAAAACAGCCCCTAGTAATCCCAGGAGCCCTTGTGTCAACCGCTGAGGCCTGTGGAGAGTTTGAGAGTTTGAGCAAGAAGGTTTGGAGGGAGTGATTGTGGTGGAGTTTGGTGCAGTTTGGCTGTCTGGTAAGTGCTGCTGGTTTTTAAAATAGTTTTTCAAGGGTTTGCAGAGGTTTAGAACGTGTTTTCAGACTTTTCCAACTGTGTTTCGAATATATGCAATTTCACTTAAACGCACCCCCGCATAAATGGGGGGCTGCCTGGATACATAAAGAAAGCATGTTGTGAACACCAGCACTGTAGCTATAAAATGCATGTTAATGGGCACATGTGGAAGAAGCACACTTTTAACAAATCAGAACACGGTCATAAATTACCCTTCTGTCCTGTTTTTCCTTTGCGTATTATTTGAAGCAGGACTTACATATCACAGAACAACTATATGGCAAGCCACAGTCTTCCTTCTCCCTTCCACTCATTTCAGATTTACCAGACTATTTTGCAGATCAGTCGGACTGGCCGAATACCATATGGGGGCTCCCTTAGCTGCTAAGGGGGGACTCTGTCACAAATCAGTAATAGTGGTGTTCGTTCAATTCCAAGAGGAAAGGCAGCATGAAAAGCTGGGTTGGCAGATTTATTGATTACATTTCACCAGTGACCAGCAAGAGGCAAGCACTCTGAAAAATCCCCAAAGGTGATCATTAGCACTGAGTAACTGTCACTAAACATTAACACCAGCAGCAGACTGGAGCAAAGGGAAAAAAAGCACAATACTTTAAAGTCAAGACCCGAGTGGCACAGCCAGCAGTGCAGCCAGAAAGGGAGGGGAAGGGAAATTCCACTTGCATTAACGCTGCTGTGGGAGACGATGGAAGCACGATGACAGATGTGTAAGAGAGATCTTGCAAAACCCTCCCATTTAGCATTGCTGTATAGATCAGGCCTGCACAACTCGTGACCACCGGAGAGGGAGGGAGAGAGGGATCGGCAGATCTGTCCATTTCAGTTTCTCTCTGTTTCTCATTTTCCCAGTCTTAAATTTAGGCCCTCATATTTCTACATCAATTCACAATTTTTTAAAAAAGGCCTCATGAAAATTCACCAGCATTTTAGTGCAAAATTCGTGTGTGTGCATTCTTTTGTAAACAATTTTGCTTATCGTACGCATTTTTGCAAAGCAAGTTCCCCTAATGCAATACATTTTGCATGGTTATATAATTATTAAGCCTACCCAGCCTTGTAATTTTACAATGCACTTTTAATTTTAAAGTTGTTGATTTTATCTATATATTTTTTAAAAAATTATCATGTCTACTTTTTTTTAAAGTCAGTTGGTTTTATCATTATTTTCTTATGAACAGAAATTTCATTATGAATATTTTATACTATTTTCTGAAAATGGCTTGAAATTTTTATTAAGTGGTATATCAATCTTTCTGATTAGTTATTATTACTATTAGATGATGATGATGATTTCTAATAGTGAGGCCAGGGTTGAAGACCTGAAGGACAGATGGAAAGAAGGTAATATTTTCAAATTTGCAATGATGGCAACTGGGCTAATATTCAATATCACCACCTTCATGTGACCCTGGACGTGCCATTGGTGGCGATACTATTTTGTTTTTCTGCAGCTAGCCCTCTGCCGTGAAGCAGGAGGATTCCCTCACTCTTCCTTTTCGCTGTAGCAGCAGAAACATACCCAGTGCACATGGGAAGTGAGCTAATTTTCTGGCTGTCCCTCCTCTAAACTTAATAGTAGATCTGCCGTTGGTGTGCATGGGCCATTACTTCTGGCAGGCGGGAGGAGGGAAAATCAAGGGACTTTAATTTCCCCTTCACCCTCAATAGCCATTGCTCAGTCCGCCATATGAAAGTACTTTGTGGGGAGGCCGCTTTGCTCCTCGGAGGGTTGCAGCAGAAGGTTGCGCTACATCAGCTTGGCTGGACTTCAAAGTCAACACAGCTATCCTTGAAAAGCGTCCAGCTGCCCAGCAAGAGGCCTTAAGAGGTGAACGTGAGGGTTCATGACTACCGGAAGGAGCGGCGACACAATATCCCTCTTGGCCCGAGACCAAACTGTGGAGTTGTCAAGCTGCGGCACAATTAGGAAAAGCAATCCGGACGATGATTGTGCCAGCAGAAAGGTCACGTAGACGCTTTGGCGATAATAATAATAAAACAGAAAAGGAGGAGGGTAAGACAAAGGTGCTTGTCGACCAAAATGGCTCAAGCTGAGCCATTTGCTACAGGGAAGGGCAACAGCTGTTGCAGCTAAAGCAGGACAGAGGAACTTTTTCCAGGCTGAGGGACACGTTCTCTTGGTGGCAACCTTCTGAGGGCTGCTAGTGGGTGGAGCCAGAGAAAGAAGTTAATGCAGCAACACTTGTAAAAGTTTGTAAGGTACACTGGCAGACCCTTCAAGTGTCCTTATTTCCCCAGGATAATTCCTGGAATTACAGAAGCCATCCCTGCTTCTGATTTGATCCCAGAATGTCCTTTTCACACACACACCCTCCAGTGCTGCCGCTGAGCTCAGGGAGAAAGATGAGCCGGCGCTTGCAACCAGCACTTGCGCTTGTAGTGGAACCCTCATAAAGCGAACCCTTGTGTGTGGGGGAAGTAGTTCTCTGCCGGAGCAGAGGCAGTCGATGTATGTGGCAATCTGGCTGGCCTCTCTCTGCCATCACTGACGCCGCCACCATCATGGCGGCTAGAGGGGCAGCACGGATGAAGAAATCAAGGGAAGGGAGTGAGCAGCTGCCAGGTTGGGGCTGTGGCCGGGGAGGCAGCCAGCTGACCATACAATGGTACCTCGGGTTAAGAACTTAATTCGTTCTGGAGGTCTGTTCTTAACCTGAAACTGTTCTTAACCTGAGGTACCACTTTAGCTAATGGGGCCTCCCGCTGCCGCCACACGATTTCTGTTCTCATCCTGAAGCAAAGTTCCTAACCCGAGGTAATATTTCTGGGTTAGCGGAGTCTGTAACCTGAAGTGTCTGTAACCCGAGGTACCACTGTATGCTTTTTATTGCCGATTTTAGTTAGCTCTGGACAGTGGTTGGTTTTACTCTGTTGGATTTTTAGAGATTCTTGTTTGTTTTTTTGTTTTTCAATTTTTAGCGCAAACTGCCTAGGGGATATTGCTAGCTGGGTGTCCAACTTTTTCCTTTGCAGAAGAGACAGCCTTAAGGAAAAATGACTGAAAACTTTACAAGGAACTTAAGCTTTCAAGAAGAACAGACTTGAAGAACCTAGCGTCTAAATTGAAGTGTTTTGTTAATTTTCTTCTATTGCTAGATGTGATTCCTCACACCTTATGCAGCCTTAAGATGCTCTAGGAACCCCCTCTTTGCAAAATAAGAATAACAACTAGAGCAATGTCATTCATAATGAGGGCAATACCTTAGTAGTGAAAACTTTTTTTAAAAAAAGATGTCTTTTGAAGGAGGAAGGTGGGGGAAGCTACCACCAAACACCACAATTTACAACACTTTGCAGATACTGACTTCCCCCTATATTTCCATACAGTTCTGAGATATTGGCAATTATTATTTAAGTCAAAAGGGAAAAAGAAGAATAATTTACACCATCCATCATTGTTTCCTTGCATGAATAAATTACAAGACACCGCAGCAAATCAATTGTGGGGAAAGAAACAGCCCATGCCAAACAGTGTGCTTGTGTGTATAATGTCCTTAATGTTTTCCATCCTCATACATCAAAACTACAGACTGAATTTGGCAAACCTGATGCAGGAGAAAGCTCATTATCCCAAGGTCTTGCAGGGCACCTAAAACCTAACTAGGGAGCCAGAGCATGTAATAGAGAAAAACAGGCGCTTCTAATCCCCAAGCACAGACCTCGCAACCTAAGGCGCCTTCTTATCCCTCCCAGGGCCGGCCCTACTTTTAGGCAGAGTTAGGCAGCTGCCTCAGGTGGCAGATGCTGGGGGACAGGAGGGTAGTCTCTCAGGATTCTCCCGAAGCTAGACTGCCCTGCATCCCTTAAACTAGCTGCTGTCTCCCAGGTCTAGAGAAGGATGATGTCCCATCCCCAATGCCAAAATATGAGCCGAACACTGGCTGATTCTACACGTGGAAAGAGAGGGAATCTTCTTGTACTTTTTTTTTTTTGCCTCTGGTAGCAAATTGTCTTTAACCGGTCCTGGTCTCTTACCAGCTCCACCTTTCACCAAAGAGTCTCACAGGATATCTAAACGTGTGTGCACCATGCATCAGAATACCTGAAGTCTCAACCTGAGGCTCAGCTACCAACTTCCAACTTTATTCTGGGCTAGCACTACTACAGCTCAAGTGCCATCCAGGATTAGTATGCTGCCTTATTCCTGATAGGTTTGTCCACTTAACCTAGTGTTGTCTACTCTGGCCGGTAGCAGATCTGCACAGTTTCAGAGAATGAAAGGGCTTTCCCACCATTACCAGCCAGATTCTTAAAAGAAAGAAAGAAAAAAGATATCCACCCACAACAGGAGATGCAAAGAACTGATTTGGAATTTTGTGCCCGGACCCCAGATTCTATTTTTTCTCTCGTCATAAATAAAGTTTTCCACATTCCAACATAAATTTTGAGATTCTCCCCCCCCCAAAAAAAAAGTTCTCATGACAGCTCACCAGTAATTTTGTGTGGATTTTTTCCTTATTAACATTAGGAGATATAAAACTCACATGCAATTTTGCCTAATATATATGTTTCCTCAGAGCATTATTTTGTATGATAGAAGGCATTTTGCGTGTTATTTTGAGAGGGGTGGTCAGTCTGGGTGATACCCTGAATTCCTTCCAATTCTTGGGGTTGTGTATCTCCAAGGGTGGAAGCTTGCCAAACCAGCTGAAGACAGTTGGGGTGTAAATATTTGAACAAATCAAGGACATGCTTCTAGTTCATAGCTGTCAACTTTTCCCTTTTCTTGCAAGGAATCCTATTCAGAATAAGGGAATTTCCCTTTAAAAAAAGGGAAACGTTGACAGCTATGTTCCAGTTAAGAATGTATCATAGCAACAAAACAGCATTCCACACCTACACCCAAAATGCCCCTTCCCCTCTTCATTTTTAAAGAAGACCGGTTTCTTTCTTTCTTTTTCATTTCAAGTGAAAGTTAAACACTGATAAAGCACTCAGAGAATCAATCAGCTCAAAACATTTTGCCATGTGATGCCCACTTGAAAAACTTACCGTGTGGCGGCTCCAGCCACGTGGTGAGGCGGTTGTCTGTCGCCTCCAGCCACGAGCTGAGCTGAGTGTTACAACGTTCCTGCAAGCGCTGAGACATCCGAGGAATCAGGGTGTGAACCCACCCTGCATTCTCTGCTGTTGGGGAAAAGAAACATTGCTCTTATCAGACTGTTATACAAATCAGCTCAGGAGATGTGTTGAGTTCCAGTTTACCTTATGACTCTGTGTCGTACCCCCAATTCATACCCTCATTTCAGTCTTGGGTTGTTTTTTTAATCACAGTTGTGTAAGGTATCTATTCTGCATTGCACTTGCAGCAATGAAGCCTCAGACACTCATTGGCTGAGTGCAGTGCAGGCTGGCACACAAGGCCCAGATGTCTGGGGAAACAAAAGGATTTGCACAGTCCAGCTTCTGTGAGGGAAAGGGAAGGTGTTCCAGTTAGTCCAGTATCAAAGCAAAGCAAGGACAGGGAAGAGGTCCTGAGAGCTAGAGAAGCTAAGGACAGGAAGTCTGAAGGCATGGGAGATGAAGGAAGGAAGGTATAAATGGGCCTGAGAAAGGTGAAGAAAGAACAGTAGGTCGGAGATGAGAATATATGAGGAGAAAAGCAGAGGAGTCGGGTCACTGAGGTAACCAGGGGCTCATCAGAGAGATGACTGAAGAAATTTCACTTAAGATGATGTTAAACTGTAAGCATAGGAGAGATGTTAAACTGTACATAGGAGAGAAGAGTAGAGTACCGGGGAGGTTGTTCAAGAGAAAGGAAGTGGGGCAAAATAGACAATGACATGAAAAGCAGGAACAGGAAGTTGGAAAAAAGAGGGGTCAAGAAGTATATAGAACTGGGGCAGAACTACACAGAGGGTCAAAGGACAAGTAGGGCTATGAACTACTGGCAGGCAGGAAGGCAAGGGAGGCTGCCCAGAGGGCATTGGACAACCACCTAGAGTCTAGATCCTAATAGAAGTGTGTCATTAGTGTCAACACTGTAACCAGGCAACGAGTCCAAGAAACAGTGAGTTGAGGGACTAAATTTGACTGTAGACTTCTAATTGGCTGCCCTTTCTTGTCAAGAGAGACAGCGAGAAAAAAATATCACCCACTCAGCAAAGCTCTAAAGTAACCTGCCTGAGGTTGGAAGAGGACATTGGGGTGATTCTTTTAGGAACTAAATTAAATGCAGCTGTGACTCTAAGCAGTTGGCAGGTTTGATTTGGGATGTAGGGTGCTGCTAGATCATGATAAGCAAATGGTTGGAACCAAAGGGAATTAAAAGACTGCTTTGGTTTAATGGAGTAAATTTCTTTCAACACTTGATCCATTGTCAGCACAAGGCTGACAATGTAGTTAACTTTTTAAACTGCAGGTTCCACAAATGCTAAGGGTCGGCTTTGCTGCTACACCACTTTGACATTTGAAAGAAAAAGATGGTGGAGTTATGATTCATCCAGATACTAATAAGGACTCTGACTTAGTTTTGAATGCTGGAGCATAGCGCTGAAGCATATGGATAAAGTAGAAAGGAAAGGAAAGAACATGGAATTAGCTGAAGGCTTAGAATCACACTTTTCATACTTCTCTTTCTGGAAATTACTGCCAAATCGAAAGAATACTTTAGCCCCAATCAGGTTTCATTAATTGTAGTTCAATGCACACCACCCCCTCCACTGTGATCCTCCAACCTGGAGCAGGAAGGTCTGAAGGTGCCACTTGTAAACTTGTTCAGTTGAATGTGGTTACACTGTCCCTTGTGATCAGTTGCAGGGAATGCAACCCCCCTTCAAACCTTCCCACTCAATGTCAGTCAAAACTGGGCTTGTGCTGTCTATGACTTACTAGGTTGGAGTCAGGGTGGTCAACAGGGGAGCACAGAGGGTATACATATTCTGGGCCCCAGTCCAACAAGGGCCCCAGACTCTTAGGTTTCAATAATAACAATAACAATAGTAATAGTAATAGTAATAGTAATAAGCTGATTGGACACCTAGGAAGAAAGTTAGAAAGCAAACTGTGAAGGCAATGTTCAGATGCTTATTCGGAAGATAAGATGCTGCTGCTAAGGGTGCTTATTCATTTAATCACTGTTGCTAAATCATCTGGATAAGGAATGCTGGTGGAGTGGGAGGGTGTTACCCAGAACAGCAGAAAAAAAAACAAAAATAGAAAAAACTCATTTTTTTCTGTTAGTGTGATGCTGGACAGGGGATGAGAGCCTGTCTGTGTAGTGAGGTATGTCTGCTTAAGGACTTTCCTCTGTGTCCACATTCTTTCGTTCACTCCCCAAGTATGTGGCCTTTACAGTATAAAATACAATTGCTGGCTTTGGTATGCTTTACTTAGAAGTAACTCCCTTGAATAAATGAGGCTTCCTTCCTACTGAGAAAAAATCACAATATTGCAATGCTCCACTCTCCTTGAATTTCCATTTTCCCCATTCAGCCACTGCTTGTCTGCCGGTCATCACTGGTTTGCTTTTTGCTAAAAGTATTACAGTATTTGTTTCTACCCGTTGTATATTTTTATCTTGGTTTTCCTCCCAGGAGCTCTCCCCTTCCCCTTTATCTTTACAACAGCCCTGTGAGATAGGCTACACTAATAGTTCAGATACAAAAATTGTGAAACTGCACATACAAAGTGTGCAATAGGGCAATGGTTCAGTCCATCTTAGTTCTCATCGTTATTTTTTGTGGTGCTTTCAGACAATGCTGTAGTGCTTTCAATAATTACTTCGCTAGGTTCCCATTTGGATTTTTCCAATGTCTCACATTTGGATTTTTCCAATGTCTCACATTTGGATTTTTCCAATGTCTCACATTTGGATTTTTCATTTCAGTAATTCAGTGCTTAGCTTCTGCCTTCCACTTATGATCTGATCAGTGATGTGACAGTTGTTGTAGTTTGCCAGCATTCTGAACTTTCAGACTATCCAAATGCGTCCTCGGCTTCCATTCGGGTTCAAAGATGCCCTTCCATGCAGTTTGCATGGAAATGTCAGCACTTTTTCTCTAGAAAGGTGTGACCCTGAATGTGCAAACTGTGCTAGCTGTGCAGACCACCCCAAATGTAACAATGCTGGCCTGTGCAACCAGAGCCTTAAAACATTCTAGGTGGGTCACCAATCTCTCCTGATACACTCCCGGAAGTGATGTGTGCCCATCAGCTATATGGAATAGCTCTTAAAGCTGCCTTTGAGCAGGCCTGATGTGGGTCGTGTGACAACACAGGTCTAGGAATATCAGAAGAAAGAGATGGTATTTTCTGAAAGCAGCTTGTACTTTTTTGTCCAAACCTTTGCAGAGGCAGTTTCAGTTCAGAAGTACCCCCGCTTTGGGGGGGGGGATATCTGAGATTTATGACTTCCTGAAAATAAAAAAAAACATATAGGAATACTGACTTAAGCAACTTTACTGCACTGTACTAGTGACCTTAATATATTGGGACTGGCGATACCAAGGTATCGCTTTATCGCTGATTATGGTTCATCAGATTTTCTGACATCTGAGCTATAAATTAAATGGAAAGTACATTTGTAATGTGAAGTCCATGTCTACTTACTTAATCTAATCAAGACTCAAATACTTGCTTTAGCAGGCTAATAGCCTCTTGAAGAAACATGGGGCTGTTCCACATTTCATTTACGTGATGGATGGGATGGGGAGATGGATTAAATAGCGGATGAGCACCTTGGGATGAGAAGGAAAGCGACTGCACTAGGCTGTATTGTGGGTATTTCAGCTACAATTAGGCCTTTTTCAAAGACCACAAAATTTAGCTCCTCAGTGGTAAGCTGTTATCATTTATTATTGTTTACCAACCAACTGCACACGGTTATGATATAAAAAGAGCCCTGAAGGATCAGGTTGCGAGTACATGCAGCCTTATATCCTGTTTCCAACGGGGGGATGAAATCTCTCTCTCTGCAACTCACAATTAGGCAACTGCTCTGCTCTTTTGCCTGCCCCAGCATCTTGCATTCACAGATATACTCCTTCTGAGGTTTCATTTAGGCATCATTACCTCTGTGTAAAGGGGTGGCGCTGTGGGTAAAACCTCAGCGCCTAGGACTTGCCGATCGTATGGTCGGTGGTTCGAATCTCCACGGCGGGGTGAGCTCCCGTCGTTCAGTCCCAGCTCCTGCCCACCTAGCAGTTCGAAAGCACCCTTAAGTGCAAGTAGATAAATAGGTACCGCTTTATAGCGGGAAGGTAAACGGCGTTTCCATGTGCTGCGCTGGTGCAGGCTCGCCAGAGCAGCTTCGTCACGCTGGCCACATGACCCGGAAGTGTCCTCGGACAGCGCTGGCCCCCGGCCTCTTAAGCAAGATGGGTGCGCAACCCCAGAGTCGATCACGACTGGCCCGTACGGGTAGGGGTACCTTTACCTTTACCTCTGTGTCACATATTCAGGCTGTGAGTGTTGTTCCTCATGTAAATATATATATATAGTAGCATCTATATACAAAGAGGGACGTGGGTGGTGCTGTGGGTTAAACCACTAAGTCTCTTGGGCTTGCCGATCAGAAGGTCGGCAGTTTGAATCCCCGCGTCAGGGTGAGCTCCCATTGCTCGGTCCCTGCTCCTGCCAACCTAGCAGTTCGAAAGCACGAAGTGCATGTAGATAAATAGGTACCGCTTTGATGGGAAGGTAAACGCCATTTCCGTGTGCTGCTCTAGTTTGCCAGAAGTGGCTTAGTCAAGCTGGCTACATGACCCGGAAGCTGTATGCCGGCTCCCTCGGCCAATAAAGCAAGATGAGTGCTGCAACCCCAGAGTCGTCTGCGACTGGACCTAATGGTCAGGGCTCCCTTTACCTTTATATACAAAGAGAGATATCAGTAATCAAGGTTTGTGAAATCTGCTGGGGGGACCCTAAAAGTGTGAGTGCATGGGGGGGGGAGTGTCTGTAAATCCCCAAAGCTGCCAAATGGCAACTGAGCATGCTCAGTAGCCATGGAATGTTTGCTGACTGGGTGAAGAATGGAAGCTGGAAATGGGGAGGGAAAACGGACTGGAGCAAATAGAATCCAGAGCAGGGAGCACTCCACACTGCCACTTTCTGTTTCAGGTCCTATCTGCTGCTGCTAATAGCCACTGACACACCCAAGGCAGGATTCAATCACATAGTGGCAAATTCAGGTTGCGCAATAATGCTTGATTGGAAAGAAGGGATTGCGCAACAAACACGCTTCTCCTAAAGATTGGCGTTTTTGCGAGAAGGACAGCGATAGGGAAATAAACTGGAAAAGTGTGGCAGAACACTTGCTTTGATGCAACACCATCTAACTGCACCACAAACAAATCAGAATAAATGCTCATTGGCTAGTCAACACCATATATCTCCTTGCAGACAAATCAGGGTGAATGCTCAATAAACAGAACATGTGGACGTACCCGTTCTCCAAAGAAATAAAAATGCAATAAACTCCTAAGCAACTTCTAAAGCCAATTTAGCCCATAGCAGTGAATTCCTTAAGTTGGTTGTGGAGTAAGTGCTTCCTTTCATCTGTTCATTAATTTTCCTTGGGTGGCTAAAGTTATAGTATTGTAAGAGGGAGAGACAGAATCTCTGACCCTAACTGTACTATATATTTAAAGCAGAATCATAGCACTTTAACCAGGAGAAGTGTAATTTATTGAGAGTGATGAGAGCTGTTAGGAGACCCTTATTTCCCGAAAAGAATTATAATTCCCAGAATGGCTTATCCATCGATCCCTCTTCCCAGGAAACTCTGGGACACAGCTCAGTGGTAGAGTGTCTGCTTTGCATTCAGGATATCGCAGGTTCAATCCCTGGCCTCTCCAGGTTGGGCTGGGAATATCCCATTGGAAAACCTGGACAGCCAATAGCAGTCAGTGTAGACAATATTGAGTCAGATGGGCCAATGGTTTGATTCAATATAAGGCAGCTATGTTCTTACGCCGGGTTTGCAGTGCATTATCTTTCCAGAGGCACCAACTGGCCTTATTTTATCTCTTTCCCTAGCATTTGATGCAAGCCCCAAATGTTCGCTTGGGAGGTGGGTGGGTCTTTTTTTTTTTAATACTCCCATGAATTGAATGATTTCTCCATTGCTATCATTTACATTTTAATGAGTTCTAAAACTGAAATGGAACAAGTCAAATGAAATCAGTATATAAACCACTATTTTTCATTAGAATTGGAATTATGCAAAATACTATGGTCGCTCTTGACAAAAGACATTATCTAGCTTCAAAACAATGTGTAGGAACAATAAATTTTCTTAAGTATCCACACTTTGTAAAAAAGGACACCGGTTTTGGCAGCATTGCAAAAAATGAATGAGACTGAAAACACCTTTTGCTAGCCAGCTAGGAGAGCTATTAAAGATGAAAAATGGGAAATCTGTTTTCAGGTTGTGTGACCATGAACTCAAATGCAATTGATAATCCGGCCTTTGAAAGGCACATGTTGCCTTAACTCTGTCCCTCCCTTTCGTAGAACTGGTTACAGATAGGTAGCCGTGTTGGTCTGCCATAGTCAAAATAAAAAAATTCCTTCCAGTAGCACCTTAAAGACCAACTAAGTTAGTTCTTGGTATGAGCTTTCGTGTGCATGCACACTTCTTCAGATACAGTTCTTCAGTTCTTCAGATTTCGTAGAACTGTTATCAAGGCACTCTGTGCTAAAGAGAGATCCCCCCAAATTCTCCATGGGTGAAGTTTAATTCTGAGACCTGAATCAATTTTGCAAATCAAGCAGAATGACATGCTCTCTCTCTCTCTCTCCCTCTCTCTTTTGCATTTCTTTTACATTATTATTTTTAGATTTTTTTTTACCAATGGCAAGGGGCAAAACCCTACAGAAATCATTGGGACTCCCATACTATCATCCAGCAAACCCTGGGTGAGACCAAGGCATCCAAAGTGTTGGTGCTGACTTTTAAAGCCCTAAACGGCCTCGGTTCAGTATACCTGAAGGAGCGTCTCCACCCCCATCGTTCTGCCCGGACACTGAGGTCCAGCGCCGAGGGCCTTCTGGCAGTTCCCTCACTGCGAGAAGCCAAGTTACAGGGAACCAGGCAGAGGGCCTTCTCGGTAGTGACGCCCTCCCTGTGGAACACCCTCCCACCAGATGTCAAAGAGAAGAACAACTACCAAACTTTTAGAAGACATCTGAAGGAAGCCCTCTTTAGGGAAGCTTTTAATGTTTAACAGACTACTGTATTTTAATATTTTGTTGGAAGCTGCCCAGAGTGGCTGGGGAAACCCAGCCAGATGGGCGGGGTATAAATAATATATTTATATATTTATATTTATATTTATATTTATATTTATATCAAGCTCGTCACTCTCCAATCTGGACCCTGCTGGACCAATTCCCATGAGATGCAGCCGGCATGTCGGCATGTCCAATGATGGGAGTTGTCACCCAACAACACTGGAAAGTACCAGGCTGGGGAAGAAGGCTCACCCAGCCCAATATCCTGTTTCTTACAGTGGCCAGTCAGATGCCTCCAGGAAGCTCACAAGAAGGGCATGAAGCTACATAATAGTCGTCTTCTGCTTGTGCCCCTTCTCCTCCCCCAGCAAGTGATATTTAGTGAAGATGGGTGTTCTACTTACTCATCAGGTGGTGTCTCAGGTTAAGAACGGACCTCCAGAGCGAATTAAGTTCTTAACCCGAGGTACCACTGTACCAAGTGCAGTGGGAGATGCCTGTTGCCCTCATATTCTGCTTGCAGACTTCCCACAGGCAGCCCGGTTGTCCTTCCAGGGAATGCAGGATTAGGCAGCCTTTGGTCTGATCCAGCAGGGCCATTATCTCTTATGCGCTAAGGAGATTCACCAGGCATTGCACAATGCTTCCAAGCGCTTCTTTGCTACTATAAGGGGGAAACGGGAAAGCCAAATTCTGTGGCCAGTTGCACATTCCGCACCTTTCCAATGTTTTTGCAGGACTGTAGCATACGCAATGGCTGTGAGTTCTAATGAATGCCAGGCTTATGCACTAGCTTTGCACACCCTTGGCGTTAAGGGAGGTTTCTCACGCAATGTGTGGCACTCAAATACAGACAGCCAACTTAAAAAAACACGCGTCGGGTTGGCAGAGTGCACAAGATTACTGCTTATCTTTTTTAATGCATAAAAAGGAGTTGGGGAACAAGGCAGAGAGACTCCACCCTGGTGTCTCCACACGAACCTTCCTGCTGATGTCCGTGCATGAAAAGACAAAGTAAATTCTGACATGATGAGGTGAGAGAATAGGATTAAAGCTCAGGTGAGCAAACATAACTGGCAATCCCAGAACAAATTTAAAGAAACACGTATTTGAATGTGAAATCAAAATTACGGCTCATCCCCACCCCACCCCCCGCTCCAAGCTGCATGGTTTGTGATTCTTATTATTATCCATTTCCAAAAGTCAGGGGACAACGCAACACTGTGGAACTGGTGACACAGCGTCTATCTGGGAGATGCGGCTAATAAGTGTTCTTTCCACAAGAGGTCAGAGGACTCCTCCCTGCTCTAAGTTTTGAAAATAAACCAAGCTAATTCGGATGTTTTCCTTTTTTTAAAGTTCAAGCCCAGTGTCATCTTTTTCTTTTAAAGCTGTCACTTTGGAAATATAGCAGTGTTTCAATTTAGCAGAGATATATTGAAAGGAGGAGGAACCATGCGCACAATTTTAATGTGTTTTTCAAGGTCTGCTGGTATTTGCTGTATTTGTTTTTAGCTAGAAAAGAAAATGAGATGGGAAACGGAAAGGAGAGCTGGGTGAACAGTTTATAAAATTAGTTTGAACTTCCCCAAACTCAGAGATTTTTATGCATCTCAAACCTCTTAAGAATTATTATTTTTTTTAAAAAAAAATTCTGGATCTTTCCTCTTGCTTCTCTATTGTACCTCCAGAGCTCATTCTTTATGAAAGGAAAAACAAAAGACATTTCTGCACTGCTCTAAGCCTTCAGGTGTGTGCACTGCCTGGCATATGACATGCAATAAGGATGGAATCAGGGGTGTGACTTTTAGAGCTGTTTCTTATCCCCAGGGAAACTTCAAGGAATTCATACAAAGTTTCAATGGTTAATTTTCAATGGTTAATAAGATTCTTTTTCCATATTGAAAGTTACATTTGCTACTCAACAGTTATATTCCAATTCAACAAAACTAGTGTCTTCCCACTCACCCAACACCGATGTTTGTAACCCAAATGACATACAATTGTATTTTAAAGTTCTGTCTTACCTAATTTCATCCTCTTTAACCTGTTTCTTAACATGGTCTGCTATTTTCTTACACTTCAAACCCCACTGTGGTCTTTGCATATAGGAAACAGCTTACTAGAAATCTAGTGGAAGTTGAAGGCTTATTTCCACGTTATTTGCATCCAGAAAGAAAAAAAGTGTTTGCAACCCCCCCTAACCCATTAAGAAAATCTTGGGAATAAAGTCACAAAATCTGGGTGGGTTTCCCAGCATAAAGTTCTTTCCTGCTGTTTTCATGGGAGTTTTCATAAGTTTTCAAAGTTATTTCCTGCTGTTTTCATGGCTGTTTTCATAAGAGGACAAACACATGCATGTGCAGAAAGGGTGGAGGAGCAGCAATGTCATCCAGTGCCTTTTAGTTGCTGGGCCACCCTATGCCCACTGGCACGAGTCAAATTTAGTGTGATGTGCTGGTATATCAGTCAAAAAGTTGCAGTTCCATAACACAACAAGCGCTGCAGTGTGAAAGGAACACCATTAGAAAATGGGGGGAAAGAAGAGTTTGGATTTGATATCCTGCTTTATCACTACGTGAAGGGGTCTCAAAGCGGCTAACATTCTCCTTTCCCTTCCTCCCCCACAACAAACACTCTCTGAGGTGAGTGAGGCTGAGAGACTTCAGAGAAGTGTGACTAGCCCAAGGTCACCCAGCAGCTGCATGTGGAGGAGCGGGGAAGCGAACCTGGTTCACCCGATTACGAGTCCACCACTCTTAACCACTACACCACACTGGCTCACACTGGCAAGTGCTAGGCTAATAATCAAGAAAACTAACACATTATTTTCTGATTCAGGTAGGTAGCTGTGTTGGTCTGACACAGTGCTAACTTCAGTTTTCCAAAGCAGGTGTCTTTGTAGAAAAAAATGAAAAGCACAAAACTCGAAACTGCTAGATTTGTTTTAAATTGCAGGACTACAAATACAACAGTCTTTGACTATGTTTCTCAAATACAAAAGAAAATGTTTTAGCGCACAAATAATTTTGAATTGTGGAATCTTGGGAATTGTGATGTTAAAATTTAAGTTTCTTAAAAGTTCCAGTTCCAGGCACTTCAACATCTCATTTTGTGTGCCTTTTCCTTTGCAGTTCCTCCAGGTCACTTACTGATGCTTGGGCACATTAAATTGATATAGTTGCCAAGCCAACTAGTCTCTTTTGCAACATTGTTGAGGTTTTTTTTATATACATTTTTGCTTTGAGAAACTGTATTCACCACCTTCCGCTGATACTGGAAGTTTGAGAAAGATCCTTAGAACAACAGAAATGTTAGGCACATTATCCAGGAATTTTGTTGTAGTAAGAAGAGAAGTACTCCTTGTGGAAGCAGAGACTTTGGAAGTATTCAAGCTATTGCTGTAAGTTCACAGCACAGATCTTCAGCCTCAATATCTTTGTTTCCATTGTGCATCAATAGTTTCTCCAAATTCTTGCAGGTCTGAAGTACCTCTCCAGTATATTTTTTGTTGTTGCTGTTGATACTGTATATATCACAGAAGAAGCCAAATAGGGAATCATATTGTTGTAGCTGTTAGAACCTCTCTTCAGCAGATTGTATGGCCATGTCTCAGACAGCATAGTAAAAACCTACTTTGAATTTCTGCTTTGGTCTTGCCATGCCCCTTCTCATATTCAAACTGCTGTTTCTTTCTCCTATGCTTTTTCTAGTATGTTCTGTTCAAAGTTTGGTAGTATTTCTAGCTCCTTTGCAATGTCAGTAGCATCTATTAAAACTTGTTGAAAACGCTCATCACTTGCAGCCCATGGGGTAATTCTTGGTCACTTGCAATTGGCTTGTAGCTGAATTTAAATCAGCTTCCATATTTTGTAATAGCTTGCTTGTAAGACTGACTTCAGCAAGGATGTTGTACCATGTAACAAGGGATACCGCGAACTTACAAATTTCATCAGCAAGGGGTTAGCTTCAATTTGAGAAGTATTTCCAGATAAACCTTGTAGGCTTTTGTCATCAAAGATCTCCATTAAAGCATCATATAGACAACCAATATGGTCTCCTGGTGGTTTCAAAGCATTGATCCGACTCTCCCGTCTTGTTTTGCTCAATGGCTTAACAGTTATGCCTAAATCTGATATACATGGCTAGTTAGAACTTGCCAATGCTGAGTCAATGCAGAGAAATAAGTATAGACTGAACCAAACTGAAGAAACTTGATTAGGAAGTTACTGTAAGATTTAAAATTTAATGCATTAGCATAACCTTCATTCAACTCTACAGTCTATCTGTTTTATATATACATTAAAAAACCCCAATTCTAATGTATGAATTACTTAAAAAATGATAAAATTCTTTAAAATATAAAAATAAAATCTAATCAGAAATTCCTAAGACAGAAGAGAAACTGTGACCCTCAAAGTTTAGCCCTGCTCCCTTCTGAGATCTGCACCCTAGGCAGCTGCCTAGTTGCTTAATGATAGCCCTGCTTGTGAAGAAGGCAGGGAAGGAAAGAACTTGCAACAGCACTGGAAGCAACTCTATCTCTGATAAGACTAGAAATTGTGGACATCCAGTGAAGCTGAATTTTGGAAGATTCAGGACACATAAAAGAAAGCAACTATGTGCTGCATGAAGACGTGAACTATGGAACTGACTCCCGCAGGGATGGCCACCAACTTGGAAGGTTTTGAAAGAGGACTGCACAAATTCATGGAAGACAGGGCCAGCAATAGCCACCAACCATGGGGCAGGAGGGAGTTAGAGATGGCTTTCATGCTGTTTCAAGATGTATGGAACTGCTGCAGTCAAGAGCAGAGCTAGGGCTGTCTTAAGCATATCTGGCGCTGTGGTGCAAAGATCCCTCCAGCGGCCGTCCCAGCAACTCCAAAACAAGGGAGGGGGTGGTAGAAAATGTCCTCTGCCTCCCCCACTGTCCCAATCCCTGGCATGGTGGTGGTGATCAAGCAGGAAAACGTGCTGGCGGACATGCCCTCCGGAGTCAAGGCACCCGAGAAGGCAGCCCGGGAAGGCTGCATGCTGCCTTTTGACAGGAAGCAGGAGGAGGACAACGACCAGGAGCAGGGTCGTCTTTAGCAGATGCAGAGGCTTAGGAGGCGCAGCTTCCTCTGTGGGCATCGCTCTCCTCCTGCGGAGGCTTGGGAAGGAAGCTACACACCTGCCAGCCAGCCATATAGTTGGTGGGGCACAGCTGGAGGGCGTGCAAGGAAAGAGGAGGCTGCTGGCAAAGCTCCCCCCTTCACTAGGGCGCTCCTGAGAGACCGACACCCTGGCGCAACGAACCAGTAACACCAATGGGAAAGACGGCTCTGAGCAGAGCAAACCACAGTGGCTTGGTTGGGTTGCGGAGGAACACTGTGGCTTGCTTGGTTCCCAGTTGCAGCATCTCTGCACGGATTGAAGGAGTTAGGAAATGGAATTTCTAAAGGAAAGGTGTGTGTGTGTGTGTGATAAAAATATTGCTTCTTCCACCTTTGCCCATAAGTCCCCCAAAACTCATTAACCTTTTCCTGTCTCCTACCCCTGCAAGAAAATAACTGAAAACACCGTTCTGCATTTGCAGCCTGCTGATAGGACTGCAAAAGCAGGGCGACATTCTTCTCAGATCTAAATCCACCTTTTAGTGCCCTTCAATAATCACCGAAGAGGGTTCATTTGCTGCTGCAAGCTTTTTTAAAAAATAAATAAATCAGCAAAACCACTGCCACCCCCCACATTTTGGCTCAGTTCTACTTATTTGTAAGACTTTATGATGTCAATGTGAAAAATCTTTGCTGTGTGCTCCACAGCTGTGCAAAAATTCCGTTTCCACCTTTCTGGATTAACATCAAAGTCACATGCATCAAAAGGGTTTCTCCCTCCATTTATAAAACAGAATGGTACTGAGAGAAGCATCAATAGCATTTTTATTTCAACATAGCAAGTGATTTATTTATTTATTTGAAAAACCCAAAAAATCCAGGTGAAACTCAAGAGTGCATAACAACTACATATGGTGATGGGGATAAAAAATAATGGCAAACATGAAAGGTCAAAACAACATGATATTTAAGCTCAGAAGTTGGTACTGAGCTGTGAAACGAACTGGGGGGGGGGGAATGGAGAGCTCCTCTAGCTTCCAATGAGGATCTCTTCCCCTTTTTGCAGAGTTCATAATGAAGCTTCCCGTCTGCCATTCATTAGAGCAGAGATGGGGAATGTCTGTCCCATAGGCCAAATGCAACCTGTTATGGCTCTCCAGGGTTTGGGGCAGATGTTTACCCCAGCCCTACCTAGAGATGCCAGGGCTTGGACCTTCTGTTTCTAGAGCATGTGATCTACCACAAAACTACAGCTCTTTCTTCCCTTGCCTTCAACAATTTGGTTAGATGCATAGCTCCAAGACACAAAGAGACAATACAGGAGAACTTCTACCTTCGTAAGGTGATGTACTGTATACTTGCTCTGCAACTGATCCAATTATGCCATCAACAAATCTGAGGCCCTTCTCCAGTGTGGTGTAGTGGTTAAGAGCGGTAGACTTGTAATCTGGTGAACTGGGTTTGCTTCCCCGCTCCTCCACATGCAGCTGCTGGGTGACCTTGGGCCAGTCACACTTCTCTGAAGTCTCTCAGCCCCACTCACCTCACAGAGTGTTTGTTGTGGGGGAGGAAGGGAAAGGAGAATGTTAGCCGCTTTGAGACTCCTTCGGGTAGTGATAAAGGTATAGGTAAAGGTAAAGGTACCCGATCATAAAGCGGGATATCACATCCAAACTCCTCCTCCTCTTTTCTGTGCTTCCGTGCCAACAGATTTGTGCCAGGTGGGAATGAGGGATGGGATCTTATCACTGGTGGTCCTCCTTTGGTGGCCATTTTGTGGCCTGCTTTGAAAATAATAGTATTTCAGCAGGACACTGCATTTTGCAAAAAACAAAACAAAACAGTTTTGCCTCTTCGAATGACTTCTGAAATCTTTCCTCTGCTTTTTGTGCCATGATCGTCTTTTTTTTACTATATTGTACTATGTGTTAAAGACTTGTGAATCACCCTTACTAGATCTTGAGTAGAGTGGTTTACACACCCACCCACCATAGAAGTGCAATTAAGTAAACAAAAATGGTATTATTCAAAGAAGAAAGCCTTTTTAATGCCGTCAAAACAGATCCACTGGTGCGTCTCCCCCCCCAGCTTTAACAACGTAAAACAGCAAGGCAGAGCCAAAAAATGCTCAGATGATATACTTTTATCTGAGACACGAGAGAGAACACAAAACCCCACAGGGAGGGAAGCTTCTGAACCCCAGTGAAGAAAAAAAAATTCCCCAAACTCAGCACATCGAACTAGGCAATGAGAGCTGATGAAACCCCAAGTGACTGTTAGCGAAGGCAGGCAAATGTTTCAGTATCTGTAGGCTAGAGGGGGGTGGGAAATGGAGACACAGAGAAGGGAGGCAGATGCCAGCTCTGTCAGCGAGTAGTTCATGGAGGAGAAACTGGGCTAAGGCTCCATTGGGACCTGCCAGCCAGCTCTTGCAGCTGGATCGACGATGCTATAAGAGGGAGCGAGGCAAAAAATAAAAAAGAACAGAAAAAGGAAACCGAGTGTCGTGGCAAAGGGATCTTTTAAAAATATCACAGTACCAGCCCTTGAACTATTTTGGCTATGGCATCTCTGCCGCCTTTGTTACTTGTCGGGGGAGAGAGAGGGAGGCTAGCCCGTCGCCATGGCGACACGGCTCACGAAAGAACCATAGGAAAAGTAAGAATCCCTTACAGTTCCTGAGCCTGTTAAGCCCTGGCTGTTCCCAGGCCCCTTAAAGCCCATTGAAAATGCTAACTTGTTAGTCAGAGGGAAGGAGGGAAGGGTAGCGAATCCAAGTGCATAATTAACACAGCCAGAAAAGCGGCAACCCAGCAGCGCTAAAGAATGCAATGTTAACATTCCTGAAAATAGAAGGCAAATGGAGCCTTGAGTGGGAGCCAGTTTTCTAGGCAGAAAGAGATCAGCTTAGAGGTGCCCCCCCTCTTTGTACACTCAGCATACGTATCACATGAGAGGGAGACAATTAATGAATGTGGCCTGAAATTAAGGATCATGTAAACTGCGCTCAATATTTGGTGTGGATGCAATATCAATATATTTGTTTTCGTAGATTTTCACGGGTACAGGAATGCAGGTTTTGGTGTCTTCGGGTGTCTTCCCGTGTAAGAGTCGGGGTGTCTGTGCGACGTTTCGACGAGGTCTCACTCGTCATCTTCAGGCTGGTGCTTTCGGCTTCTTGTTACTGGAACAGTGAGACCTCGTCGAAACGTCGCACAGACACCCCGACTCTTACACGGGAAGACACCCGAAGACACCAAAACCTGCAATATCAATATATATATATATTTACAAAAGTTGGGTGCCACCCCCACTCTCTGCAAGATTCCAGAGGGTTTCAGGCACTTGGCTTTGGAGGATTGAGAGACCTTGTAGAATATGGTTTATTCACCTATTTATACCTCAGTCTGCATGGAGGGAGTCCAAATCTTACAGCAATGCAGCTCCAGAGTCCAAGGCATCTTTCTCAGCCAGCCTTCAGCCAGCCTGCCCAAGATGGTTCCCAGTCTTTCTTTCCCCCCTCTTCTTCCCAGAACACCTTGCTTAAAAAATCTCTTTTCCAGTCACTTCAAACATACACCCCATCAGCTTGGCTCCATCAGTCTCCCCAGGCCAAAGCATTCTCCTCAGATGCACCTTCAACACCTTTTGTCATGTTAACAGATTTGTTCTTCACTGGGCTAGCCAGGCTGGTTTGTAATAAGCCATCCCAGGGATTCCCTGCCTGGCACAACTCTGCAGCTTGTACTTCCATGCATATCTCAATTAATCAAAACCCTACCATTTATTAATCTCTAGGGTTTAGGGGGTCCCTCCCCCAAATATATAACTATAGAGATATAAGTGAGAACAGTCTTCCTCAACCAGGTGGCCTCCAGACATTGCAGGACTACAACTCAGCCTCATCATGGCCAAGTGCAGACACACCTGAGTTGGAAATTGGCTGGAAGGTGACAGGGCAGGGATGGGAGCCTTGCCCCCCCCCTTTATCAGTAGATAAAGACCTAAGCCACATTCATGCCATGTGTTTGAAGTGCCATGCTACCACTTTAAAGAGTCATGGGTTCCCCCAGAGAATTCTGGGAGGTGTAGTTTGTTAAGGATGCTGAGTGTTTACACACACACACACACACACACACACACACACACACACACACGGCCCCCATCTCCCTACAATTGTTGGAGTTCCCTGCCAAGGGGGATTGGTTGTTAAGCCACTCTGGGAATTGTAGCTCCATGAGAGAAATGGTGGTCGCCTAAGAATTCTCTGCACCCTTAGCAAACTACAGCTCCCAATATTCTTTGGGGGAAGCCATGGCTGTGGCTTTAAGTGTATGGTGTGAATGTGGCCTTAGATAAACCCTAAGAAGGGAGAAGCGGTCATATAGCCGAGAAGCTCTGTAGCCTACAATGCCAGCAACTGGAAGCATTTACTACCCTGAAGGAGAAACACAAAGCAAAAGAGGAAAATATTATGGACTCTGAGGGGAGAGAAGGTAAGGTAAGAATTTTAAGTGGAAGAACTCCACAGCTCAGTAGAGGGAGAGTGGAATGAACTTAGGGGGGTGCATAAGGATTAATTAAATGAAGTGACCAAACTACATTATTTGAAAGCTAAGGCCTGACAAGAGAAGAAGCTGACATTAGCTGCAGGGATAACAGCCTCACCAGATCTCCTCTAAAACCCCAAGGCAGACTCTGAAAGAAACTCAACTGCTTAAAGTTGCCAGACATCTATCAAAGTGAATGTTAATTGTAACAGAGTTGAAATAAATTTTAAAAAATTAAAAAATTGTCCAGTAGTACCTTAGAGACCAACTACGTTTGTTCTGGGTATAAGCTTTCATGTGCACTTCTTCAGATACACTGAAACAAAAGTCAAACCCCACCCCACCCTCCGACTATATATAAGGGTCTGGTGACTTCCGTTTCAGTGTATCTGAAGAAGTGCACATGAAAGCTTATACCCAGAACAAACTTAGTTGGTCTCTAAGGTGCTACTGGACAATTTTTTTAATTTATATTTATTTATTTCGACTGCGTCAGACCAACATGGCTATCTACCTTAATCTGTAACAGAGTTATTTCACTTATAGTTTATTCATTTCTTACTTTTATGTAGCACCTTTTCTTCCAATTAGTTCAGGGTGGTCACATGGTTCTGCCTTCCCCATTTCCATCCATACAACAACCCTGTGAGATAGATTAGGCCGAGAGACTGTGACTGGCCGAAGGTCACACAGTGAGGTACATGGATGAGTGAGGACTCAAACATGGTCTCCGAGGTCCTAGTCCAACACCCCAACATTTACACCACATTGGGTCACTATTTCCCCTTGGTGAAATAGTTATTTTAACTCATTGCTTAACCTTGCGATGCAGGAGGCTAGAAATAGATATACTGTATAAAAATAATTACATACACAGAGAGAGAGAACATATGGAGCCACACTGCGGTGCTGAAACCTTAAGACCTGTCTGCTCCCTAAATACAGCAAACCAATAATACTTCCTTCTACAGCTGACAATCTTCACAGGAAAAAATATGATCTCTCTCCTCTTGCAAATCAACATAATCATGCCTTGCCTTCTTCAGAGCTTGCTTTCATTAGGAATCAGCAGCTCAAGAGGCAGAGCTGCAGTATTTACTGTGCTTTCTGTTGTGGTGGCTTTATGAAATTCATCTCTCGGAATAAGGAGACGGTGACACTGGGAGGGCTGGGGAAATGCAAATCATTATCAGCTGCTGCTGTCGCCTTGTTAGCATCATAGCAATTTATTCAAGGCAGAACTTTTCTCTCTTTTTCTTTTGATGGAAGTAGCCATCTGAATACTTAGGGCAATTTGCAGGCTGGTGAAATAACATTGCCTTTTACTCACTGCTCTTCCGCTGGCAGGGAATAAAACGTTGACAGGGAAGGCGGTGGAAGAAAGGGAATAACTTGCCTAAAGGATCGCATTGTATTATGTTGGGGAGAGTACCTTGGGGGGGAGGGCGCAATTCATAATTAACTTGCTGTAATTAATACACACTCAACATAAAAACTGCACACACAAAACACAGCCATTTCTATGATCCAAGGAATGATGGAAGGAACTGGACTTTCTCACCTCTCCATAAGCCAGAACTGCCTCCAGCCAAACAGAAGAACACCTCCTTTTGCCCAAACTCAAGAATCTCCCTTTGATGTATTGATGACTGGTCATCATCACCTTTGTACTCCTTAATGGCTCCCCCTCAGGTAATGCCCTGGTCTGGAAAATAAGCTTAGTCTGCCTTTTTACACTGCCAAATCCAGCCACCTGTTAGCTCACCTTGTTTCTCTAAACCAGTGTTTCCCAACCGGTGTTCCGCGGCACACTAGTGTGCCGCGAGACGTTGCCTGGTGTGCCGTGGGAGGGAGGCGGGCGAGTCGGGCGGCGAGAGGCGGGGTGGCGGCGGTGAGGAGAGGCCGCCCAGCGTGGGGCTCTCGCCGTCTGCCTGCCTGGCTGCCTGCGTGGCGCTGACGTCATGGGGCTGTAACGTGCCCCACATAGGCACACGCGGGGCGGCGAGCGAGCGAGCTCCCACATCCCATCGCCGCTCACTTCGGCCGGCCTACTGGGCTGTCGCAGGCGGAAGGCCTGCGCATGCGCGAGGTTTTCGCGCCTTCGGGATTCCCTTCACGCCTTCCTCCTCCCAGGTCCTTGAGAGCGCGGGAAGCGGCAGTGCGAGACCGGCGTTGAGCCTGGTAGGTATTGCGCTTGCCAAGGCAGTCATTTGGGAAATGAAAACTCGCAAAGCAAGCAACCAGTTCAATCTGAAGTACGTGTATGCTTAATATCCTGTATCTGAAACCTGTTCTGCCCCCTCCCCCACACTTGGTGCCATTTTCATCTACACATGCAGCAGAGTAAGTTGACCCAGAATAGTACCAATTCAGATGGCAGATGGGAGAATGACAGTGCTGAATGCTTTCCAATGTAGAACAGTCCCTGCAAATAAAAACCTAGCATATTTGGAAGAGGGATGCTAGCCTAACCATT
The DNA here is from genome assembly GCF_965113315.1 of Podarcis vaucheri. Taxonomy (NCBI): domain Eukaryota; kingdom Metazoa; phylum Chordata; class Lepidosauria; order Squamata; family Lacertidae; genus Podarcis; species Podarcis vaucheri. Next base: position 49,516,595 of record NC_138750.1, on the reverse strand, counting down.
ACCTTCTATGCTGTTACTATTTTTTTTATTTTTTTTTACATAAGTAAAAAGTGACCTTTTCCCATCTGGCATGGTGGTGTGCCTCGAGATTTTTTTTCATGAAACAAGTGTGCCTTTGCCCAAAAAAGGTTGGGAAACACTGCTCTAAACACTGATTAAACCCCAACACCCAGGAATCTAGGGGGAGGCAGGGCACCCGGAAACCCAGGAGAATCAGGGCACCCACACACCTTTCACAATTTCCAAGGAACAGTAAGTTTGTTGAGACATTTTTTGTCTCGCCCTCTGTTTTGATCTTCCTGCGGTAGCTCTGGAGCAGCCATTGCACCACATCCAAGTCCTTTCCCCTGTCAGCTGCTATCTGCTGAACAACTTACAGCTGGGAGGGGACCCAGCAGCCTGTAAGAAATCTGGCTGTGGGCCACATTTGGACCAGCCCACCTCCAGTAAAAAATAATAATAATACATAGACTTCTTGAATTTCTTTGCTGCCTTTTGAACAAAGAAACTATCAAATCAATTGAGTAAGCCTTGACTCGTTCCATTGGCTTTCTACAGTTGATTAAAATGCCTAAGACTTATACAATAATAGAATTATTATTATTATTATTTGGATGGCCATTATGGAGTCCTGCAGATGTTGTGGACTTCATCAGCCCCAGCCAGCATGGCCAATGAGCAGGGATGATGGACATGGGAATTCAACTATCCGTGGTTCATTGTGTCACAAAACAAAGCAATAAAAGGCTTTCAACAAGAAAAGAAGTGACATACTTCCTGGTCAGCCCCTTTCTTTCCCATCTAATAAAAAATAGACACTATTCTGTGACCTTTCAAAAGATTTACACAACAATCCTAAAATAATTAGGCTGGCAGAGTAATAATGATATGATGCACGAGCCACTAGCCATTTGTTGTTATGCCTTTGATTAACATCATATTGACATTTTCAAGCTGATACAAGACAATGCTTAATTACCATTCTCTTATTGTAAGGAGTTCTGCCATTTTGGGGGATGTGGAAACAATAAATCACAAGTGAGAATGTTATAGCATCATCACGTTTTCCCATATGAGGCATTCTACCTATTGCTATCGCTTTAATGTATATTGCCACAGGACAGAGATAGTTTTATGTTTTTTCTTGTCCATGTAGACAGAAATGGGATTTGATTCTTGAAGGGCCCATAAACCCCTCAGGCAATAGGAATGGGGGGAAAGTAGTCAAAAGAGCCCATACTCCATCAAGCAATGGCTATGTCCCATAGAAGCACTTGGAGTGATAGCTGCAGGAAGAGAAATGTCCTCATCTGAACTCCCAGGAGCTGAAAGCCTTAACCCACATTTCAGAAGTAACATATCTATCAGCATAGATCATTATGTCAGTTTCAGTTTCCCACCTTTTTCAATCTCTAGTTACATTTCATCACATTTCTGCATCAGTTTACTGGTTGGTTGTTGTTGTTTTTTAAAAGAAATTCATCAGCATTTTAGTGTGTATTTTTTTGAAATAAACACATTTTTCCCCCTATGGAATTTTGCCCACTACACACATTTTTCCAGTTTTCCATAATACAATGGAATTTTTGTGTGCTGTTTCACCAATATGTGCATTTTATTTCCCCCCAATCTACACATTTCAGGTTGAGAAAATGCACTGCAAAATTTGGAGAAGTGCAGATTCCAAAGGACGGCATGGTGTTTTGACTTGCATATTGCTTCTGAAAGCGCAAATACGGTACTTTCGCAATAAATTCTGAATCAGACTGAATGTGTCCCCCATTCCTATCATATACACTACTTCTTTGACTAATGCCGGGCTAACTCCTTTTAGGGCTACTTTGAGGCGTTGCACATGAGGTTGCCTGAAAGGCAAAAAATATTTTGCCTGGTGGTTGTTGCTATTGGGTGGTGGACGAATACTTAGAAGGAATAAGAAGTAATAATGGAGTGGATGTGTCAGAGAGCCAGCCTCCCCAGGAACATTTCCTGATGTTGTGATGGATCTCTTAGTCTGAGCTGATTCGTGAGATGTCACCACCAGCTAATCTTAATGGCAAGGGCGAGGCTCCAACCCTACCTGCAAGTACTTGAAAAATAAATGCATAGCAAGGGTAGCCAACACAATACCCTCCAGATGTTCTTGCACAGAGACTCCCATCACTTCCTTCAGTCATTGGCTATGTTGGCTGGGGATGACCCACAACATCTGGCTAGCATGACATTGACTACCTCTGATCTGTAGGCACTCATCTTGGTTGGAAGCCTCTGAAGCAACCGTTCCAACCAGTATGAAGACCCAGCGGAAAGAGTTCCTCAAGGAATGGTATAGGAAAGAGCTCCAAAGCAATTCAAAATAGTTTCCTTTTCTATGTGCTACATTTCTGCAAGCTGTCTTCTCTCGCTTCTCTAAAATGTAGGCCTGATGTTCCAATAATGGTTTTTCCCCCTGCTACGAATTGACTTGGAAAGATCTGTGTGACCTATTCTTCAAGAAGAATATTTTATACAGTGGGGGTGGGGAATCCCTAGTTTGCTACAGTCAAACTACATTAATTTCCCTTTAAAGCTATCTTGCCTTGCTTTAGGCCTCTTAAGTACCCTGTATAAATGAATTAAGAATGACAGTTCCTCTAGCAAGGAGATAGGTGACCATGTTCTTTTCTTGTACAGTACATACTGTGTGAGGAAAAGAGAATAAAAGGCAGCATGTTAACAATGTGCATGTTATTTAAAGGCCTCCCCCCCCAACCCCTCTGCTTTGTGAAAGTATAACAATTCCAGTGATGTATGCAGAAAGCCTTTGAAACAGAAAAATAGGACTACAGATAACACTAAATTAAGTTCACAGCAATAAATATGCTTAGACCTGTTACTAGCCTGCAGTTGTGAAGTGAATGAGAAAGGGGTGGGGGGAAGGGGGTGGGAGGCCATACTTAAAATTTTACATACACATTTATAATGCACCAGACTCAAAAGCCTAGCCGAGCAAAGGTATTCAAGCAATCCTCTGCAGTGATTGTACACAGGTAACAATGTTCTATAATAAGCTGGCGGTGCTATTGTAATGTGGATGCAATGTGGAGACTCTCTGAGAGCAGGCAGGCAAATTCAAAGTTTCTTTCTGAGGTAACCCCCTCGCTGCATCTGGCATATTCTTATGCTTCCTGCAGATTAAAAAATAAATAAATCAAGAAAGAAAGCTGGTATAGTATAGCAGACCAACCTACAATATCATACCCTCCAACATTTCTCCCATGAAAATAGGGACATCCTATTATTCCATAATAATAATTTTATTATTTATACCCCAACCACCTGACTGGGTTGTCTTGGTCACTCTGAGCAGCTTCCAACATAGCTAAAAAACATAATAAAACACTGAGCATTTCCCTATACAGTCATACCTCGTGTTGTGTTCTGCTTGTTATGGACTTTCAGCTTACGAATGCGGCAAACCCGGAAGTGTTTACTTCCAGGTTCGCCACCTGTGCATGCGCAGAAGTGCTCAATCGCACCATGCACATGCGCAGAAGAGGTGCTCTAGTTGCGGACTTTTTGGGGTGTGAACGGCACCCCAAAACGAATTAAGTCCACAACTAGAGGTACCACTGCACAGGGTTGCCTTCAGGTGTCTTCTTATCTTCTTACTTATCTCCATGGCTCGAGGGTCCATACAGGCCAACATTTATCCAATGAAAATAGGGACATCCTACCACACCCTCCAATATTTGTCTGATGGAAATAGGGATGTCCTGTGGGAAAGGATCAAATTGGAAACTGGGATGGCTTCTGTAAGTCTGGGGCTGCCCTTGGAAAATAGGGACATTTGGAGGGTCTGCAATATGGAAAGGGCAATGCTAGGCTGCTCCGTTCAGAGCTGTTTGTAAAGGAGGATTATAACATGGCAGTTGTGTTCATAGGGTCCCAAAGACTCTGAAAGATAAGAAGAGCCGGCTGGATCATAGAATCATAGAATCATAGAGTTGGAAGAGACGACAAGGGCCATCGAGTCCAACCCCCTGCCAAGCAGGAAACACCATCAGAGCACTCCTGACATATGGTTGTCAAGCCTCTGCTTAAAGACCTCCAAAGAAGGAGACTCCACCACACGCCTTGGCAGCAAATTCCACCTTCGAACAGCTCTTACTGTCAGGAAGTTCTTCCTAATGTTTAGGTGGAATCTTCTTTCTTGTAGTTTGGACCCATTGGATCAGACCAATGGGTTAGCTAGTCCAGCATCCTGTTCTCACAGTGGCCAACCAGACACCTGGAAACCTGCCAACAGGCCCTGAGAACTCCTGTGGTTTCCAGTCACTGGTATTCAGAGGCATTTCAGTCTCCCCCTGTGGAAACAATGGTGTAATGGAGAGGCGATGCACGAGGCTGCAGCGTGGGACTTCATAAAGAGCGGGCACAATGGTATCGTTGGCCAGAGCAGCAGAGAAATGGATGGTACTCCTCCCTGCCCAAAGTCCCCATGTCTGCCACTAGCATGCTAAGCCACATGCCCCTTCTGCCATCTTGAAACTTTCCAGCTCTATGGTGGCTGGTGCCCTTTGGGACTGGTGGGGCAGAAGGCAGGGAGCCCAACAGCAGGTGGCGCCAGAGGCAACAACAGGAGCCCAGGCCAGCTCATTCCAGTTAATTCTCATCTTCCTCCCTGCTGAGTTCTGCAAGGGCAACACTGAGATAAGGGGGAGGAAGCTAGCCATTCCCTGGAGTGGTTGTTAAGCAGGAAAACAGGCTGAGAGACTTGGGAGGTTGGCTGAGAGCAGACTGAGGTTGGTGGGGGCAGTGCCCCTTTTGCCCTAACGGACCAGCCCCCACTTCTCCACCTTCACTTCCATGCTCAGAACTTGCAGCTGTCTATTTCCACACAGCGAAGCCAGAGCAGTAGCATTTATTTACCACAGCAGGCAAGCTTCATTCACACCACAGTGTTTCCCGCACACTTACAAAGCATGCAGTTTCATTTCAGCTGCAAATCAAGTTTGCCAGGCATGACCTTGATATTAACATCGTACCCACACCCAACCAGGCAGTTTCACATTAATATATACCCAGAGCCTCAAAGTGCCCCTATTTTCCAGGGACAGTCCCGGATTTAAAGAAGCCGTCCTGGTTTCTGATTTGATCCTGGAATGTCTCGCTTTTCCTATCTTCATCGGAGAAATGTTGGAGGATATGGAGTTATGCGACCCCTGAGACAAGAAAATAAGTAGCTATACAACCGTTAGAAGACACCTGAAAGCAGCCCTGTATAGGGAAGTTTTTTAAAATGTTTAATGTTTTATTATGTTTTCATATATGTTGGAAGCAGCACAGAGTGGCTGTGGAAACCCAGTCAGATGCATGGGATATACTTATCCTTATCCTTATCCTTATCATCATCATCATCATCATCATCATCAGTGCTTTTTTCTGGGGGTACGTAGGGGTACACATAACCCTAAACATTTTGTGAATCTTTGTACTTTTGTCAATTTACTGTATTTATTTTTCCCAATTTGAACTATAAAATGATGATTTTCTTGAGTCAAAATGAGAGTACCCCTAAACATTTTTAGCACCGCTTCTTCTTCTTCTTCTTCTTCTTCTTCTTCTTCTTCTTCTTCTTCTTCTTCTTCTTCTTCTTCATTAAAGGTAAAGGTACCCCTGAATGTTAGGTCCACTTGCAGACGACTCTGGGGTTGCGACGCTCATCTCGCTCTATAGGCTGAGGGAACTAGTGTTTGTCCACAGACAGCTTCCAGGTCATGTGGCCAGCCTGACTAAGCCGCTTTTGGCGAACCAGAGCAGCACATAGAAATGCCGTTTACCTTCCCACTGGAGCGGTACCTATTTATCTACTTGCACTTTTAACGTGCTTTTGAACTGCTAGGTGGGCAGGAGCTGGGACCGAACAATGGGAGCTCAGCCTGTTGCGGGGATTCGAACCACCGACCTTCTGATCGTCAAGCCCTAGGCTCAGTGGTTTAGACCACAGCGTCCCTATTTTCATCAGAGAAATGTTGGAGGGTATGATAAACTGCTCCACATTCTATATATGTTTGGACACCTATGATAAGGTGTTGGAGGTGACATAAGCATTCAAGGGGCGTTGTGTGTGGAAATGCCCCTCCTGAAATGCTCTCAAGCAGTATTGGGGTGAATGTAGTTCTGCTCAGTTGGGGAGGGGGTGTTCCACAGTCCTTGGCACAGAATCCTTTCCCTCCAAGGCTGTGTATGTGTGTGTCTCCTGCACAATTTTTGTGCGTGTGGAAGACAGGAGTGAGCAAATTCTCTAGTCTCAGGTTACTGTTCAGACTCACTGGGGAGAAAAAAAATGGCCTGCTGTGGAGGTATTTTTACCATGATGCGGAATTTATATTCTACTGGAAAGCTACGGCTGAAATAATAAGGTTATGTTTCGGAGCAGGTTGAGACTGTGTTGGTAATTTACGCTTAACTACATGTGCATAAAATATCTGGGATTAAATCTGAAATGTAATTTAATTCCATTATTGGACCTAACAGTTGACCAAAGCACCTGGTGCAGGAGAGGGAGAGAGAGAGAGAGGGAGAAAAAGAAAGAAGGAGAGGGAGAAAGAAAGAGACCTTTCTGCGGGAATTCTAGAGACAGTGAAACAGTGGCATCTCATCTTTCTCCACACGCCGTCTGAATTTCTCATGGCGAAGAGCATTACACGCCTCACATTAAGTGCCGGTTACAGTAAAAACAAAATCCACTTCACAGTTCATGCAGCACTGTGGTGTGCTGGGATCAATGTAGTAGACATGTAATATGTGCAAGGGAGTCCTATGCTACCAAATCCTTGCGGACATGTTCTAAGGAGTTGTGATTAGCTGTGGGATTCTGGTGTGCGTCCTATTCAGATCAGAAGACACGCCATCTTCCGCTTTATATACCCACAGCTGTAAACACCCGTTTATACCACATAAAAGTATGACAATGGCCTCTTCATGAACACTTCGGAAAGGCAACTCTCTGGTGCAAGCGCATCGCAAGCCAGCACGGCGAGTGCAAAAGAAGAAAGGAAAAAGGATGCATGTTTATGGGCGACGGCAACAAAGCGGTGTGTGTGTGTGTGGGGGGGAGCAGTGACGAACAGTTTGCAAATGAAAATTAATTGCACCAGAAACCTGAAGGAAAGAAACTGGTTGGCTCCCGTTAGAGGGGAAAATATCGTACTGCAGTCAAGCCTGACCCTGTCCCTTGAAAACCATTTCTCCGATTTGTTCAGGTCACAAGCGGGATGGAAATGAGCCTCCGTGCTGCTTCTTCACACATCCGGATTTAATAGACTTTTTTTCCACTGATAAAAGAGCACTAATGAGTTCATTTTCAAGCTATTAAATTGGCTATAATAGCTAGTTCTACTGATGATTGCACAGAGACCTGCCCGTCACAGTGGGTTTTGTCTTTGGCTCTTAACCATTTGCTGTCCTTGGGTTAGGAGATAAATACATAATTTGGAAAAAAGAGAGAGAGAAAAAATGAAATAGGTGGGGGGGATGATGAGGAGGAGGGGGAGGGAGGGAGGGAGGGAGAGAAAGACATGTCAAATGACAGAGGCCACAGACATTATTTTCCTGCCAAGCAGTTCATTGGTCTCTCACCTGCCTGTTTTGTCGTTCTGGATTTTTGCAGGAAGCATTAAAGAGCATTTTTCAGTTTTACACACACACACACACACACACACACACACACACACACACAAACACACACACACACACCCCTTCTGCCTGGAATCCCTGCATGATCCAAAAAAGGATTCAAAGCCTGTGCAGCGCAATTGCAGTTTTGATGGCTGGGAATACAGTGGAGATTTTCAATCGCTTCTTCTGAAAATGTTTTTGTTGCAAAGTGCAGGCCTTACTTTGCGTATTGTATGTGGAGCTCGAGGATTTCTCATTCTTCCTCCTTCCTCTCGCTTTCTACCTTCCCCATCCTCCTCCTCCTTCTCTTCCTTCATCCCACCACATGCCCTTGTTAAATGTGCAAACCAAACACTGGGTTCAAGACTTCTGCCTTCAATTTACTGCAGAAAGCAACTTTTCTTCTCCCCCCCCCACTTTTTGGTGGCATAGTCATACAAATGAATGCAATTAAGGAATCACTAGGTGATTTCACGTCTGGTTTAAGTACACATCACTTGCATTATTCCTTCAATCTATCAGTCTCCTTAAAGGCAGGCAATTAAAGGCAATTCGGCTTGCTGGCATAAACTCTGCCCTTCTCATTACTCTGGAGGGGGCTTTGTTTGGGAGACCCTTTTAGCAATGCCGTCTGGCTGCTTTCTTTAGGGGCTGCTCAGTCTGGCAGCCTGAGGTGGCACATGCTAGGAGAAAGAGCCGATGGCTGCATTTGGTAATACACCAGAGATGCCTGAAGTGGTCCCTTCAAACATAATTGCTACTATGAGCAAAATATAATGAAAGGGGAGGGGGAGGATAACTCAAATAAACTATAGTTTACCCCTCCAAGAGTTACAATTCCTAGCGACCCTTAAACTACAGAGCCCAGAATTCTTTGAGCGGGCAGGAAATGTGCTTCAAATGTGCTTTAAAAGTATACTGCGTACATGGCGTTTGCAATACAGTGTTACCTCAGGTTACATACGCTTCAGGTTACATACGCTTCAGGTTACAGACTCCGCTAACCCAGAAATAGTGCTTCAGGTTAAGAACTTTGCTTCAGGATGAGAACAGAAATTGTGCTCCGGCGGCGTGGCAGCAGCAGGAGGCCCCATAAGCTAAAGTGCTGCTTCAGGTTAAGAACAGTTTCAGGTTAAGAACGGACGTCCAGAACCAATTAAGTTCTTAACCTGAGGTACCACTGTACTTTAATCCCACTGAAATCAGTCTGGCAAATTATCCATGCCTAACTTATATCCCATTCCTTCCAGTAGCACCTTAAAGACCAACTAAGTTAGTTCTTGGTATGAGCTTTCGTGTGCATGCACACTTAAGCTCATACCAAGAACTAACTTAGTTGGTCTTTAAGGTGCTACTGGAAGGAATTTTTTTATTTTGACTATGGCAGACCAACACGGCTACCTATCTGTAATTATATCCCATTGATTTCAGTGGGACTAAAGCACAACTAACTTGGTCTGGATCCAATCACTTATCTGAACATTTCTCCCAATTTTTTTCTTCATTTGATCTTCCAACATGGCGTCCTAATGTTTCTCAAATGAATGGTTTCATAAGCCCACCAAAACAAGAAACAAACAGTATCTTTTAAGAAATAACAGTATGGGGGGGGAGATAAAGTTGTCATTCTTGACTGTTGTTAAAGATCCACCTTGAAAATACAGGGCAATCACAACGCGCACACATTTCACTTGTGCAAATTAAATTATACACCATTGGCTTTGGTGGCAGCGGCCTTCCGGTGAAGTGGCTTTGAAATAAGTGGGGAGGCAATGGAGGCTGTTGGAGGGAAAAAAAGACATGGGCTTCTTGCTGAAGAAGTGAGGAAAGAGGCAGACAGAGAGAGCTGCAGGCAAAAGAAAAAAGCTAGCATGGATCTGGGATGTAGCTGTAGCTTCTGCCTGCCTTTTCCCTCCCTTTCACAGCTGAGGGAACCAAGTTTATTCTTTCTGCGTCCATCGCAGAAAATTAAAATTATGTGTTGTGAGTGAAGTATTAAGGTGTGCAGGACTAAAGTATTGAGCAATTAAGTTCCAACTCCGGCTTCAACTTCCATTCCTAACTTAAAAAAAAAATGTGCGAAAGTACACGGGGGATTAAAACAATATATCAACTCGAGTTTCTTTTTCTGACAAATTCAAGTTGTGGACTTGTGTGTAGCTGTGAATTTCACGCTCATTGAGTATCTTCTTCCAAGCTTAACTAATACTTTTTCACAGACAATCAACCTGCCTTTCCAATGACACATCCCTTGTTCAGCTTCAAAAACATTCTGGAGAAAGCCAATGGTTACGCTGATGCAATTCACAAACCTTATGGTCCCAGTTCAGTTTTTAACTAATTTGATTGGGCTTATTAGAACTTTCCCTTTCTGCTAAGGAATCCTCTTCTGGTCTGTTTACAGCAGGAAGTTGAGGGCTTAATTTTTAAAAACAAAACAAAACTGCAGTTAATACCAAACCTGCAACAACAGAGCATATCATCGAATTCACAAAACCTGCCCACCTTTCTCTTTACCATCACAACCACATAAATATGTGAATCATGTTCAAAACGAGTGAGTACTTCATACGAGGGAGCCGCAAGATGCTCTGTTTCCTAAGGAAGAGTGAGGCTGTTTTCTCAGGCACACCATTCATCTATTTAAAATAGTTACTACCTGCTCTTCAATGCAACAGCAATCCTAGAAAGGGTTCCATCAAAAAGTCAACATACAAACATATACAGTGGTACCTCGGGTTACAGATGCTTCAGGTTACAGACTCTTCAGGTTACAGACTCCGCTAATCCAGAAATAGTATCTCGGGTTGAGAACTTTGCTTCAGGATGAGAACAGAAATCAGGTGGTGGCAGTGGGAGGCCCCATTAGCTAAAGTGCTACCTCAGGTTAAGAACAGTTTCAGGTTAAGAACGGACCTCCAGAATGAATTAAGTTCTTAACCCGAGGTACCACTGTACAATAAAACTGCAGAATTAAATGTGATGTGTCCATCCCAGCTACCAGAAAGAAAACAAAAAACAGCAACACACAGGCAGTAAAATCCAGAAAACGCCTTCAGAAAGACAGGAGTCTTCAGCTGCCAACTAAAACTCAGAAGCATTTTAGAGGAGCAGCAGCTCCTTGACTGGGATGCCATCACCAAGAAATTAAACTATTCATCGGAATGTCAGGATCCTCTACCATAGGCAGTGCAGGCTCTTGCACCAGTTCTAGCTAGAAAGAAAGGATTCAGTCTCTTCACACTTCTCCAGATATGTTTACTCAGAAGCAAATTCCACTGACAGCTAGGAGATTTACTATCAATTTTAGTCATCTTTTGAATGTTCCTAAATACCTGCTTTTGTTGCTAATTTTAATGTTTCATATTATTATTTTTTTGGAAACTGTTTAGAGTTTTTCTTACAATAAGTGGTATATAAAAAGAAAAGGTCAGATGGTGACAGCAGCCACGAAATTAAAAGACGCCTGCTTCTTGGGAGAAAAGCAATGACAAACCTAGACAGCATCTTAAAAAGTAGAGACATCACCTTGCCAACAAAGGCCCGTATAGTAAAAGCTATGGCTTTCCCAGTAGTGATGTATGGAAGTGAAAGCTGGACCATAAAGAAGGCTGATCGCTGAAGAATTGATGCTTTTGAATTATGGTGCTGGAGGAGACTCTTGAGAGTCCCATGGACTGCAGGAAGATCAAACCTATCCATTCTGAAGGAAATCAGCCCTGAGTGCTCACTGGAAGGACAGATCCTGAAGCTGAGGCTCCAATACTTTGGCCACCTCATGAGAAGAGAAGACTCCCTGGAAAAGACCCTGATGTTGGGAAAGATGGAGGGCACAAGGAGAAGGGGACAACAGAGAACGAGATGGTGTTCTCGAAGCTACCAGCATGAGTTTGACCAAACTGTGGGAGGCAGTGGAAGACAGGAGTGCCTGGCATGCTCTGGTCCATGGGGTCATGAAGAGTTGGACATGACTAAATGACTTAACAACAACAACAACAAACAAAGGGACCCCTGACCATTAGGTCCAGTCGTGGACGACTCTGGGGTTGTGATGCTCATATCGCTTTATTGGCCAAGGGAGCCGGTGTACAGCGTCTGGGTCATGCGGCCAGCATGACTAAGCTGCTTCTGGCGAACCAGAGCAGCGCACAGAAATGCCATTTACCTTCCCACTGGAGCGGTACCTATTTATCTACTTGCACTTTTTGGGGTGCTTTCGAACTGCTAGGTTGGCAGGAGCAGGGACCGAGCAACGGGAGGAGAAATCCTTAGCCAATCAGAGTTTTAGGGGGGAATGGTTTTATATGGGGTGGTGGTGCAGATAAGGCCCCCAGACTAGGGGTCAGCTAATGGCCACCTTTACCTTACTCCCTTTAAAGCCTGAAATGTGTGCCTGCATGTTGCCCAAGCTACCTACTGCACCTCATGACAGCCATCTACAAACAAGGGGTCAGTGAAATCTAGCAGGAAGGTTTGATACAGTCGAAAATTCAAGCAAAGTAAACTTGAGGGTGGGGGAAGTGGCACACGTTCCCTTCTAAGTCCTTGATTGTCTGGGTCAAATGAGACCAAGGACCTTAAAAGGTACTGCTGCTTGCAGGATAACTTGTCATTGTTGTTGAAGACTGACATGGGCCCGTATCAGGGAAAAACATCAATACAATTGACATTAATTAGTCCCCTTGGCAGGCACTCAACTCTCAGCCATTGTGCTACTCCTTAATAACTCTTCCAGCCAATCAGATTGCGCACCAAATCTAAGCCAATTTACAACAACTGCTATCGCAAAATTGCAAAAATAGAAGCTAATCTAAAATTAAAAAGGCCTACAGCTGGAACGCTGAAAGAAAGTTTCTTTTTCCCTTTGTTTGAAAGGTTGGGAGAAAGGTTAGCGTTTTGCTTTTCAAGTTTTTGCTGCTCTGTGCTTCGACGTTCACATATTTTACCTGAACTCTTAAAAATTCCTCTATACGCACAAAATTTAGGGGAGGGGTTTGCACCAAACTTCCAGTACATACTGCTGATTTTCTTTTTCTTTTTTAAGAAGAGAAAATGATCTGAAACTGGAGTAGCAGCATCCTTTCTCTCCAGTGTTAGATGCATGCTGAATGTCTGTCAGAGGCCTTTTGATTGGAGAAATCTGCTACTTCCTTCAATGAAAGATGTTAATAATAATAAAGAAACCTTATTGAACTGGATGCTGTTAGTTTTTGATTAGCATGTTATGCCTTCGTGTACAAAGCCAATAAAGATAAGAGTGGAAAACACGGTTTTCCGTTGTACTCTGAATTCAGCACGGCAGTGGTTAAACATGCACACTGATATATTTGAGTAGTTTATTTCTCCAGGCTTACAAATTTGATTACTATGGAGTATAAAGCTATTAAAAATATGACCTTTCTATACTGTACATCTTGGCAAGGAGCCAAATAATAACTTTGTTTGACTTGCTCAGTACAATAGAATGCCTATTCAGCTGGAAATAAAATGACTTTTCTTGACTGAATATTATACCTGGAAGATTAAATGTTCATCATGAGTGTAAGACACATATCGAGACATTAATTCAGAGTCGCAAGAGCCCAGGTACTTGAGAAACGACACCCCCCCCCCATTTCTGACAGAAAGCAATGCAGACTTTGGCATATTCCCTCCCCCCCCACCCCTGCTATCTGAGGAAAAATCAGAGGCAAAATGGTGCAGAAACACTTGTGCAATTAACAAAAACCCATGTTTTCTTACTTGGGATGGATGGATTTGTTCATGTTGGCCTCTCAACTTCCATATCTTAAGTACAGATCGCTACTTTCCTGGACTCCTTTGGGTTTTCAGAAATATATTTAAAAACCCCCAAAGAACCCACACCCAAGGGGCCAACCTGCTCTAAACAGCTCAGTGAGTAGCAGCTATGGAATATTGAGTGTCAGCCGAACTAGAAATCTGGAGGGAAGAGTGAAAGGTCTTGTGCCATTTGTGCATCTAACATTTAAAATGTGTGAATAGATGAAATGCATCTGTAAGCAGAGGGCCAGGATTGGCTCCAATCTCCATTTAACATTGGTGTAATGGAAAGGGAATGCGGAGGCGAGCAGTTCTGGGACATATCCACCCCCGCAAGCAAGGACTGATTAGATTATCTGATAGAATGGCAGATGGGCCCTTGCTGTGGCAAATAAATGAAGTGATAAGAGGTTTTCAGATTTTCCTGCTCTTTGTGACATATTAGCATAATGAAAGTCAGAGAATGAGGGAAATACAGTTGTACCTTGGTTTTCGAACAGCTTAGTATTCAAAAGTTTTGGCTCCCGAGCACCACAAACCTGGAAGTGACTGTTCCAGTTTGCGAACTATTTTGGGAAGCCAGACGTCTGATGGGGCTTCCGTGGCTCCCGATTGGCTGCAGGAGCTTCCTGTAGCCAATCAGAAGCCGCGCTTTGGTTTCTGAACGTTTTGGAAGTCGAATGGACTTCCGGAACGGATTCCATTCGACTTCCAAGGTACAACTGTAATCAAGTGGTGGCTGGATGCTTCTTTTATTTGAGTGGGTTCCTACTTCATGCTAGCAATTTAAATGATAACACTTCTTTGCAAGTTATAATCAAAAGGGTAAAGGTTGCTAATGGTCTGTTGTTAAAGCTCAGTGTATTTTGCAAGTTGAACCAGAAATAATCACTACCAAGGTCAATGGAGCTTACTCTCAGACAGATATCCATGGCATTGCAGTCATGCTGAACATACTTAAACTATGTATGATGATCCTACTAAATTGAGTGTTATGCACTGCGCCTCTTTGAGGGGAGCGCAAAATATGGTCTGAAGCTCAACATAAAAAAAACCCTAAGATCATGGCCACTGGTCCCATCACCTCCTGGCAAATAGAAGGGGAAGAAATGGAGGCAGTGAGAGATTTTACTTTCTTGGGCTCCATGATCACCGCAGATGGTGACAGCAGTCACAAAATTAAAAGACGCCTGCTTCTTGCGAGAAAAGCAATGACAAACCTTGACAGCATCTTAAAAAGCAGATACATCACCTTGCCAACAAAGGTCTGTATAGTTAACGCTGTGGTTTTTCCTGTAGTGATGTATGGAAGTGAGAGCTGGACCATAAAGAAGGCTGATGCTTTTGAATTCTGGTGCTGAAGGAGATTCTTGAGAGTCCCATGAACTGCAAGAAGATCAAACCTATCCATTCTGAAGGAAATCAGCCCTGAGTGCTCACTGGAAGGACAGATCCTGAAGCTGAGGCTCCAATACTATGGCCACCTCATGAGAAGAGAAGACTCCCTGGAAAAGACCCTGATGTTGGGAAAGATGGAGGGCACAAGGAGAAGGGGACGACAGAGGACGAGATGGTTGAATAGTGTTCTCGAAGCTACAAACATGAGTCTGACCAAACTGTGGGAGGCAGTGGAAGACAGGAGTGCCTGGCATGCTCTGGTCCATGGGGTCATGAAGAGTTGGACACGACTAAATGACTAAACAACAACAGCTGTCATTATGAGCTCCTGCACTTCAAAATTTACCACTTCAGCACTGCTGTTTATGGTGTGCTCAGTGGAGAACCTGGGTTTGCAGCTGTCTCATGTGTGAATGGGCCCCCTTGCGGCCAGTTTAAATGGGCATGAAAGCAGGCCTAAGCTCCAGCAACACCAGAGCACTAAATCATCTCCATATTGGAGTTTTGGTAAAGTTAACCCAAGGAAATGTGTATCTAAAATACCCGACAGGCTCATTTCCACCTCTATCAAGTGTTTCCTATGCACATGAATGCTTGCTGTCTAAATTTGGGCTCATTGCAGTGCACTAGCGAGTCGTTAAGTATTTTGGAAGTGCGAAAACACTGATTCACAGTTTCCATTTTTTGGGGAAAGGGGTAGAGATAGAAAGGAAGTGGAGCATATTTCACAGACTCATAGCTGCAGGTGAAAGGGGCTACTTCCTTCCTGCATCTTATTTGTAAATTGACATTGATGGGCTTGTGCTTCTCACATGTAGGAGGATCAGCAATTTGGGTAAAGCAATTTCAAAAAACCCGACATAGTAAGAAACCATTTTTTTTAGACAGAATCTCAGATTCCCTTAAGGTGGAATAGGAAGCAGACAATTTTTTTGAATGGAACGTCCTAGGGCTGAGCTGAAGCATTGCTTTTCCATCTGAATTCTTGATTTTGCAAAGCAAAAATGGGACATGTTGGAGCAGGGCGTGGCTTCCATTATGTACACCCTCGCCCAAAATCCTCAGATGTAGCATCAATCTTGGGCACTGTGGGGTGGGAGTATGGCGACTTACAAAAAAAATAATGATGTCATGCTACTTATTTCCCAAATGCTACAGGGAGAGAAAGGAACATTGGATATAAGGCTGATGTTTTAGGTAGCAATCCTGGGAAGCCAGTGTGGTGTAGTGGTTAGAGTGTCAAAGTGGATCCTAGGAGACCAGGGTTCAAATCTTCTGGATGATCTAGGGCCAGTCACTGCCTCTCAGCCTAACATACCTCACAGACTTGTTGTGGGGATTAACTGAGGAGGGGGAGAGCCACGCACACTTTCTTGAGCTACTTGGAGAAAAAGGTGGGATATAAACCACCAACCAACCATGATGCTTGGTTCAATTCTCAATGTTCCCCTTGTTAAAAGAGCTTGAAAGAACCAATAGGCATGACTGATCTTTGGAGCTGTTTGGAAGGAATATGTGACTTTCAACATTAGTCACAGCAGCACAGAACATGGTCCAAATTGGATCCAGAAAACAAGTGTAAACTCTTCAAGAAATATCATCATGGCGACATGCTAAATTGGGAGCCAGATCCATGGTGAAATATGGCACCACCTCAACATTCAGACCAGACTGGCACACTGGTAGACACGCACACACAAAATTCAGCATAGATGGGGAAGAAAGGCTTAGAAAACTTAATTGGAATTGGCTCTAAACTGCCACAGCTGAGGTTGGCAATATTGGTTTGCTGCAATTGGCTTTTACTGATTTGCTCATAGAGGGCTTTGCTGTTTTTTGTCATGCTGAGGACTCCTTTCCAACAGTGTTTTTGAACAGCATCACTGCACAAAAACAAATCTTCAAAAGGAGGTTTTTGTGTGGCATGAGAGCTCAGTTGTTTTTAATAAGCCGCATATTACAGGATATTTCCAGGCTACTGATTTATTATTTACTAAATTTATTTCTGGAACTATTTGGAGTTTTCTGCTGGGGAAGGGACATAGCTCAGTGGCAAACCATCTATTAATTTGCCAAAGGTTACAGGTTCAGTCTCTAGCATCTCCAGGTGTAGCTGGAAGAGACTTATCCTGAAACCCTGGAGAGCCACTGCCAGATAGTGCAGGCTGTACTGAGAAAATAGGCTAATGATCTGACTTGGTATCAGGCAGGTTCCTATGTTTCTTGGGTGTGTGTATTTGTTTGTGAGGAATGGACCAAAAGATCACTGCAAGTGTCCCTAACTGACTTACTCAAAAGAGCACCTCCAATGAGCATTAAGGTAGGGTGCCTCCTGCCACACCTGAGTACAAACTGGAGTTGCAATGTGTGCATGTGTATGTTCTGTCTCTCATCTGGGCATTCTGGGATTCAGTGGATTGGCCTCCCAACTTGCTACAAACTTGCTTCAGACTCAGCAGGTTAAGATTCAAGTCAGTTGCCAAATAGCTATTAGAGTGGATCAATCAAGTGGAACATGATAGCAGGTGCAACAAAAGGAAGAAAAAGAATATGCACATTTTCTTTTCTTAAAAAATGAATCATGAAGACACCTGTACAGAGTGTAATAACTTATCAACCACTTTCAAACTAGGCAACGAAAGGTGGGAGCAGGAGGAGGGCAAGAAGAGTAAAAATGCCCATTTATTATTGTGACCATTTCTACTTCGGCTTGCTTCAAGACACAGTGGATCCAAACCAGTTTTACCCACATGTAATATCTGCAAATGTGCTCCATTTTCCCATTCAAAGTCATAAAGAGAATATGAATTAAATCTGATTTGAATTATTGGCTTAACTGAACAATAGCATGTGCCATTCGGCCACCACTATTTTGCATCTCCAAAAGTGACATGGCCACATTTGGGTTTTGCTTCAAGAGCAGAACATCTTGGGTGTTCATTCACAGAGCCCTTCCTTTTTACAGCCATTTCAGCAGATCAGACCATCCTTGGACAAGCACACCCACAGAGAAATGCAATATGTTAACAGATTAACCCAAGAGATGTGGCAGCAGGAAATTCCCATGGCTGTCCATGATGGGGAAATTGCATTTGATGAACATTTGCATTGCTGTGATGCTGTTTAGAACCCCTTTGTTAGCATCTCCTGGTTCCTTTCCTTTGATGGCAGACTGATTATGAACTTGCTTCATAGGCATGTTTGCCCGGTGCCTTCCTTATTAGCTTTTGGATGTCAGGCTTAGGATACCCTTTCCACCTGAGCTTCTGGTGTCCCTTGATCTGTTTTCAGTTATCTATTGGCTGCTGACTGCTGCTTTTAGACCTGCTCTTTCATATATATATCGCAAACACACACACATCATTGAAAGCCCTATTGGTGGAAATTCATTTAAACTACATAAAGGACTTGCACCTTTCCCCTTTCTTCTTCCACTTCACGTTCCTCAGCCTTATTTTCTCGCAACAATGTTTGATCCAACGGGCTGTGGCAATCCTTGTAAACAAGCATCCACTATATTAAGGCTAAGCGCTTGAACAAAAATCACAAGGGTTGCCAGAGTGAATAACATTTAAAAGGTGGCGTGGGAAAAGAAGGTTGAGGACAAAAAGGAAAAGCCAGAAAATGGCACCAGGAAGGTCAGCACCAACACACACAAATTTGCATTAGCAATAAGCCCCAACATCTGCTGAAAACAGGAGGCATTTTTTCCAGCACTCCTGAAAATGCATCCCCAGATGAGCTAAGTACTTTTTGCCCAATACAGTGGTGCCTCGCAAGACGAAATTAATCCGTTCCGCGAGTCTCTTCGTCTTGCAGTTTTTTCATCTTGCGAAGCACGGCTATTAGCGGCTTAGCGTCTATTAACGGGTTAGCGGCTATTAACGGCTTAGCGGCTTTAAGAAAAAGGAAACAAACTCGCAAGAACTCGCAAGACGTTTCGTCTTGCGAAGCAAGCCCATAGGGAAATTCGTCTTGCGGAACGACTCAAAAACCGGAAAACTCTTTCGTCTTGCGAGGCATTCGTCTTGCGAGGTACCACTGTATTCAGAGACCTGATCTGGAGATCATAGGAAGGGGCCTTATACTGAGTCAGACCAATGGTCCATCTAGGTCAGCATGGTCTACCCTGAGTGGTAGCAGTTCTCCAGGATTTCAGAGAAGGATCTCTCCCAGCCCTACCTCAAGATGCCTGGGATTGAACCCGGGACCTTCTGCATGTAAGGCGGAATCTCTACCACTGAGCTACGGCCCTCCCCACTATATACACTGGGAACTGTCATGTCTTCTGCATAGATTAGAAAGACTGAGCTGCTGCTTGTCCTTGATACCGCCATCCTCCGAGAATATCAGTGAATAACTGCATAATGGAAGCAATAATAAACATATTAGGTGATACGCTCCTCCAAGTGTTCCCTTCTGCTTTCTTTTGAATATGGAGAGGAGATATTTTAACACACACACACACACACACACACACACACACACACACACACTGCATCCAGGATTGCAAAGGGGGCCTCATCAGTGCTTTTTAAATAACCGCATATAAATCCTAAACTCTATGGGTAGTATCCATGATTAATGGCATTCCTTCGACATTAGGCTGAGTCATTATCAGCCCGTTGCCTCTCAACACTTGCGATGCTGTTAATTATTGTTGTCTAGCTCGAAGGGATGTTTTCAAAACAGTCTCACTTTCCGCAACTGTAATGGCATTGTGAAGCCGGCATGCCAAAGCAGCAAGCTGCAACTGATAGTTAACAAAAAAAGGCAACCAAGAAGTTTAGAATAATTTAGCGGCACCTCAGATTATCAAGCTTTAAAAGCTGTTTTGAGATGGTATTAACTGCCAGCATTCTACTTTGGTCTCAATCTGACAGGGCCGGAGGTGTCTGTCCCTATTACAGAGCTATATCTTATGTTGCAAATGGTATATGTACACCAATTTACAAGGGGGTAGATTATGACTAAGTTTCTGATTACAGAAGGCTTTCTTGGTAGTGGCGCTCACCCTGTGAAATGCCCTCCCATCAGATGTTAAGGAGATGAGTTAAACCACAGAGCCTAGGGCTTGCCGATCAGAAGGTCGGCGGTTCGAATTCCCGTGATGGGTGAGCTCCCGTTGTTCGGTCCCAGCTTTTGCCAACCTAGTAGTTCAAAAGCACACAGTGCAAGTAGATAAATAGGTACCGCTCCGGCGGGAAGGTAAACGGCGTTTCTGTGCGCTGCTCTGGTTCGCCAGAAGCAGCTTAGTCATGCGGGCCACATGACCTGGAAGTTGTACGTCAGCTCCCTCGGCCAGAGATGAGCGCAACAACCCCAGAGTCTTTTGTGACCGGACTTAACTGTCGGGGTCCTTTACCTTTACCTTTTTTAGAGCATCCAACAGAACCTATTTTGTGGGCTAACTGTACAGACAGATGACTGCCATCTGCTCTGTGTAAGTTGCCCCCCAAATATGCTTTAGAAATGGAAGCTAGTGAAGAATTGGGGTGGCTCACCTCTTGACAAATACAGATCAGGAGAAGCATATTATGATGGAGCTTCATTAGTACCCTGGCTGCATGTTGCTTTCCAAGCTAAACTGAAGGTGATCAAAGCTTGGATCAAGGAGCCAAAGTAAAGTCATTCTTTTCCAGCAGGCAAAACACTTTGCAGCAATGTAATCTTGTTGCACAAGAGGATACAACTTTGTTCAACAATTGATTACACAATGCGTTTCCACTAGTGCAACTGTTGCCTCGGATTCTTCTGCTTGGAAACATTGAAACTTGCCCTTGAACTAGCCGAGAATGTGGGATGAAAGCTCTGCAAGAGTGTGAGGTGGCCATGCCCATTGGGTGGCCCCAGAGGGTTGGCGAAAGGGGAAAGTTAGCCCCTTGGTTTAAAAAAGTTAGTTCCCACTGCTTTAAAGAAAAGGAGCAAGATATTCTGCCATCTTCCTGCATGTGCACCCGAGGTAGGTAGGATGGATGCAGCACACCGTTGGGGAAACTCAACTCAGCATTTTCTGTGATATCAAAGAAGATGCTTTGATATCACGGTAGTGAATGCTGGAAGCTCGGTGCCACCCGAAAGATGCGCTTCAGCATGCTTTGGGACTTGCCTGTTCCACAAGTCAACATGAAAAGGATTCTTTCAAGACACTCAGTCTGCAAAAGCAAACAAATGCCTCATCTATGCCATCACAATTCAGTGATGCAGTTGCGATCCACGTTACACCGTTGCACCGCTACCCTATACATATGCATATACTGATCATTCAGTTTGTAGTTATTTATTCTGTGCTAATTTTAGTTCCTTTGTTCATTTTTGCATCATGTGTTTCCTTGGTTTACATTTATCCCCCCCCCACACACTTTGGCTGAATCCATTTCATATACAGTGGAACCAACATTGGCATATGGAAACAATGCAGTCTAAATAAACCAACAGATACTCATGTTGTCAATAAATAAATAATCCCCCACTATTCCCAACAAAGCTTTCCACCCAAACCACTAGGCACACACCTCAAAACAAATGCATTTTAATTTCTCTGAACTGCTTGCTGCCTTCCCCCTTCTTTTGCCACACTTGGATGCATTGAAGTAAACCAGATGGTATTTATAGAAGCCAATTTTTATTGAAGCCCTTGAAAGATAGTCTCAGTGTTTCTCTGAGATCCAATGCATATTAACTGAAACTAATACATTTCTGAAATGGAATAGGTTGCTGCTACTGAACCAATTCGGGGTCTTTCATGGCTCATTTGCATAGTTTCAAACTACATTTGAAGCACATCAATATATATAATTATATGCACCCCTGATACAGCAGCCCTCAAACGCAATGTTAGGATTCTCATGCGTGCATGGGTCCTTTGGAAGAACAGAGGCCACCCCATTCTTCTCAGGACTTGGGAATACTCAACCTACTCAGAAGGTGGAACATTACCAAACACTGAAGAGCATGAGATGGCCTTTGCTCCATGTCCAAAAGAGAGTTTCACAGGGCTATGGAGCCAGAATGCCTGCCAAGTATTGTCAATTGGCTGGTTCATTATTTGGCCATGTCCTGGCCTGGTTAAATATCCTAGGGATGATATGGCTCTCAACAGCTGCTAGCCATGATGTCTCTGCTCTGTCTCCACTGCTGGAGGCATTCATCCTTCTGTATATCGGTTGCTGGAAACCACAGGAGGGGCGAGTGCTGTTGTGCTTGGATCCTGTTTGCGGGTTTCCTACTCTTTGGCTGGCCACTGTGAGAATGGAATGCTGGATTAAATGGGCCTTATCCAGCGGGCTCTTCTTATGTTCATATGGAGTCAAGAAGACCCATATGTAAGAGGCAATCTACAGTGCCCCATGGGACCATTCAACAGCAGCGGCAGCAATGAGGGCCTCTTGCTCCTCAGCCTTGCAGTGGTCAAGGTCACACACACATTTGTGCCTCACTTAGGAACCCCTCACCCCACCCTGTGGTTGTCTCCAGGGGGCTTCTGTGCATTTCTCCTTGCAACAAAACCAGTTAAACCAAACGGACCAGCTTTTCCTACTGGTTACTACAGTGGCACAAATCAGGACAAGGAACCAGTATTTCCACTAGCTTCACTGCATTAGCCATGAGAGAAATAAGGGCCTCCGATCTGGCTTGGCAAGCTTCCCAAACAGGACAGGACACTGTGATTTATGCAACTAATGTAACCATATAAGCACAAGTGTCTCTGCTCGTTGTTACTGGTCTAATAAATTAGTTCTTTAAAATGTTTGACTAGTATTTGACCAATATTTGAACTTGGATGCCTGGAGCTTCTCTTCTCACCTCAGTCCTGTGCAATTGACATGTGCACAGAATATAAAGTTGGAAAACAGAGCTTTGGGTGTAGCTCTACTAACCTGAATTTCATGGATCCTTTTAAAGGAAAAGTCTCTAATTTGAATTTTGCCCAGTCATCTAAGAAGATGATACATTTTGCCAGCTGGGAAATTTAAAAAGTAGTATTAAAACCTGGGGGTGGGAGTGGAGAATTTGATTTTCCCCCCAAATCCAGATTTTCAAGAAAACTTGCTTAAATCAATTGGATCCATCTAGCCTCCTGCTATCTATGTCACCTGGCAGAGTAACCCTCCATTCTGAGGTCTTGGACAGAAGATGTTTCTCAGCTGAGCTAACAGAGATACCAGGATGGATGTATGCATCCATCACTATGCCAAGGAGGAGGTAACTCATATACTATTTCCTGAAAGGAAAACTTATAGCATTGCCCAGTGCAAGGCACCACACACAGTGTTTTATTTGAATGTTTCAGGTTTCAAGTGACATACATTTTCTTTAAAAAACAAACAAACACCCACTGGTCTTTCAGTTTTTATTCCACTCACAGAATTCAGAAAACAAAAGAAATCTCTTACTTTTAGGAATGGGCTTCAGAGACCAGAAATTTCTTAAGGTAACAAGGTATGAAATTTCCCTTTTCATACAGCTCTAGTTTTTAAGTATCTCTTCTGAGAAGCTGCTGAAGTGACTCCAAGAGGCACTCAGTACTTCCTTTGGCCCACATTCTAGAGAAATCTTGTGCAGTCTCTTCTGTTTCACACAAAAAAAATAATAGTAATTGATAGCTCTTAGCAATGTAGTGTCCTAGTAGAACCTCTCACAAGTGCAGCTAGACAGATTGCTTTGATGGTTTTAATGGTATTCTCTTGGAGTATTGCATTTTAACTTTTTGCAACCCAGCTTGAGATCACTCATTGTGATGAAGGGCAAAGATATACAGTAAATCTTATGGGTGGTACACCATTTCTACTAAGAGCAGACCTGCTTAATGGATCCAACTCAGTCATGCTCATTAATTTCAGTGGGTCTACTATGAGTAAAACAAAGTTGACAATTACCCTTTAAACAAATTAAGTGTCCTGGCTAAGGTGAAAAATATCCACCACATTTTCTTCATTGCTGTAACACCAGTCTTGACCATGCCCCTGCAAGCCCAGGAGGTTTGGCCAGGTTCCAAAGCAGAGGTCTTTTGTGTGTGAGAAACAACAACTCATATTGCCAAAACTTTGTTCTTTTTGGCCATAGATTCTCAAATCGATTCAGATATTGGAATCGAAACTGACTGAACTTAAACTTGCAAAAATGAGAAACCGGGGGAAACCAACATTGACAGATTCATCCACCCCTATTGCCACCTTGGCCACAAAACTGTTGCATGTCTCCGGGACCAGTTGTGCCAGCAATGGCTGCAGATGTCCTTACTGCTGCCACAGTAGTACTCCTATGGCCAGAGCCAGCATCTTAACTGCTGTAGCCTCTGGCTATGCCCTCTCTCCATCCTCTCAGGCTTTGGCACATTAAGGAGAGTCTCTCAGACAGCATCCATCTGGAATGCATCTCCAAAGTCCTTAGCTCAGTGGTAGAACATCTGCCTCACATGCAGGGGGTTCCAGGGTCAATCTCCAGCATCTCTGGTGTCAGGCTTCAGGAAAGCGGCTCCCTCCCTCCCTTTGGGCATGGATGAGCAGGACAAAGCAAAATGAGTCTCTTACCATTTAAAGAGATTTTAGTGATCACAGCTCAAGAGACCATCTTGGAGAAAAGGTGATCCCAATTAAGGTTTCCCCCCACTTCCCTCTTAGTCACTTCCTCTGTTTGCAACCTGATCTTGCAACCACTGTGCTTTTTGTGCAGCCACCTTATCTGCTCCACATGATTTTGGACTGATAGGCTGGACACTTTCTAACGAGAAAGAGTCTGTTAGCTCTCTCTCTTCCAGTTTTTCTTCACCTTGCTGTTCACCCCCCCAGTCCTTCCCAACTTTGGTCTTCAGAACTATGCCCCTTGGCAAACCACTGTTCCAAATCTATACTGCTCCACTGCTCCTGGGCAGCTCCAGGATCCTGGTCAGGAGCAGGGGGAGGGGGAGCCTCCCACCATTCCTCATCGGAGCTGTACTCCTCAGCCTGGTCTCTGACATCTGGGTAGGTCAGTGAGAAACCCTTGCCTGAAAAGCTGGTGAGCCAGTGCCTGTCAGTGTGGGCAATGCTGGGCTAGATGGTCCAATGGTTTCACTCAGCATTAAGCAGCTTCCTGTGCCTAGCAAACACCACTGATGGGCAGAGTCCAAATCTGCTGCCAAACAAAGGGCAAGTCCCCTTTCTGTTGATAAGGTTCGCGATCAAGACACAGGATCGACAGCAAGCGCACCGAAATGAATAGCAGAGAAAGAGGCCTGCACAATTATCTGAGAATGAAATGAAAAACGTCAGCTTCCTTAAACAGCCTGTGTAATAATGTGCGCCTGTGTGTGTAAGCCTTTTCTCCCTACTGATACAGATTGCACCACATCCCCGTGTTTTACTAGCTTAGGAGCACTTCACAAAAATGTGCAGTTAATGATTTATTAATAATTAGTTTAAATAATTTACTTTACAACTGAATTAACATGCCGGCAAAGTTGCACACCACTCAGAGCGGGAAGCAAATGCTTTTTAAGGGTCTAAGTAATTTAATTAGCATGTCCTTTCTCCCTCCCCTCCTTCCCTGGCTTTCTCTGCCGCTGATGTATCTGTTTGAGTCACAAAATATGTTTTTTCTCTGTTGTTTAGTGGAAAGGGGAAAACATGGGGGGGGGCCTAATTTAGGGATGCGGGGAGAAATATGTTGGGGAGAGGGGGTTTACGTCATTTTGGGATAAAAGCTCAGCTGAGGTTTTTGACTGAACTTAGGTGGCTGGAGTTGATTTTTTGAAGCTGATAGCTTCAAAAGAAGACTTGGGATTGCATGATAATAATGGGCATTAAATTACCTTCTCTCCAGCAGAGTGTATCATTTGGAGTCAGGTCATAAACAGGGAAAGGAATCTTTGGTTCTCTTTTCCTTGATGTAAGGGCGCCTTGCAGAAGCAGCAGCAGCAGCAGCGAAAACTCTCTACCCAGCTCTAGTTAGATGGCATTATGATTCTCAAAGCACAGCGTTAAATCAGATGCTAAGTGGAGAAAGGAACAGACTTCTAATCATTGATAAAGATGGGATTCATTTGAATGAGAAAGAAGGCTTGATGGGTCGGGGGAAAGGGTGACATGTGGTTTTTGTGTGTGGTTTTTGTGTGTGGTTTTTGTGTGTGTTTTTTGCTTTTACCTTTCAAAGCCATAAGTTTCAAATGTTAATTTAGATGCAAAACAACGACATACAGTTTGTTAATGTGATGCCAGAGTCTCCCCTCCCCACACATGGGTTGGAGATGTACAAACAATGAATAATAGCAATTGTTGCAGCATTAGTCAAATAAATAAGCCATGGAGTCAGCCTGCTGTTCCAGGCTGATATCAAATGGAACACCATGCTGCTTCTCCATTGCTTTATGTTCACAGCACAGGGGTACATAGGGAATCTAGGGGCATCACAAAATGAGCCGCCAGAAGCTCTGTATTTACCTTTCCAAAGGATAACAAGATCCCACAACCACAACTCTCTAAATTAGCGTATTAAATAGAGGAAGAAAAACTTTCTATGTCCAGGGGACCATCAGGCCTCGTCATGTATCTGTATTGGGGAGCCACTGTGGCACTCTCCGAATGTTGTTGGGCTGCAACTCCCATCATCTCTCATGCTGGCGGGAGTTAGAGTTCCACAATATCTGGAGGTCACCAAGTTGGCTCTATAAGAACTGAGCGTGAACCACAAGATGTGCCTCATCTTCCTACTGGTAGTTTTTTGTTTTTTTTAAGGAAAACTCTGGTACTTGGAGACACAGGGAAGCTGAACCAATTTAATTTTTCAACAAAACTGGTAAAACAAAAGATGCGTCAGGAGACAGAATTCCTTCAAGAAACAGTAGACTTATATACAGGTTGATTCATAATGAAGTATACAGTTTCCATTTAACTGTACACTTCATTATGAATCACCCTGTATATTAATTTCCGTGGATGTTACAGGCTTCGAAACACACAGCTTATTTTCACTTCAGTTTCTTAAACTAATTGCAAAGGTGTTACAGGTTAGGTCTTAATGCTTTGGTTCTGAAACAAGGTGGTATAACAACACCAACAATTTGTTATTTATACCCTGCCCATCTGGCTGGGTTTCCCCAGCACCTCTGAGCAGCTCGCAATAGAATATTAAAAAACACTTTCTGTTGGTTTCCAAACCTTCCATAAATCCTGAAGCTCCTCTTTTAGACCAGGGGTTCACCACAACCTTCTAACTGGTTTGGAATTGTTCTTCTCTCTCCAGAAGATCTTTCCCCTTCTTATGGAACTGAGAGCCAAGTAGACTTTTTCCTCACAACTCCACTTCCCCTTTCTCAAATCCAGCCTCCCAGTTCTCACTTGTCTGTACACACTTAAAAGACACTAATCACTGTATTTTACTCCAACACCCAGCTCAGAGACTTCCTTCTCTGGCTGCAGATCTTTTTCTCAGGGTGAATTACAGTGGTACCTCGGGTTACAGATGCTTCAGATTACAGACGCTTCAGGTTACAGACTCTGCTAACCCAGAAATAGTACCTCGGGTTAAGAACCTTGCTTCAGGATGAGAACAGAAATCGGACAGTGGCGGCGCAGCGGCAGCAGGAGGCCCCATTAGCTAAAGTGGTGCCTCAGGTTAAAAATACTTTCAGGTTAAGAACGGACCTCTGGAACGAATTAAGTTCTTAACTCGAGGTACCACTGTACACACAAAGTGCTGTCTCCACCCCACTCTGACTAGCTGTACCTTCAGCCAATCAGAGTGAGGCTCTAGCCCAACACTCTGTGAGACACTCCCCTCTGGAGGAATTCTGCTACACCACCTGACCAAACTCTGATCTACCTGAGCTTCCCATCACAACCCCATGTGATATTTTCGTGCAACAGCATAGCACAGGGGAAGATAGTCAGAGGAGGGAAAGCTGACTTACAGGGCAAAATGCCTGCCGTTGCATAGGAAGCTTCCTTCTAAGAAGTCAGATCATTTGTCCACGGTGGAGGCTGGGGCTCACTGGGACTGGTAGGGTGGAAGGCTGGGAGACCAACAGTAGGTGGAGCAAGAGTCAATGACAGTCAGGCCCAACAAATTCTAGTTCTGTCCCCATTCTTCTCCATGCTGAGATCTTCAAGGACTAAGGAAGAAGCAGATGACAGGCAGTGCCAGTCACAAGCTGGCTGAAGGCAGATGGATTTTGATGTTTGGTCCATTTTCTCTAATGGGCCAATCTCTACAGTTAGTCCATCTACTTCAGTAGCCTATCAAAGATGACTAGTAGCCTTACCTGGAGACACCTAAGGGCTGCATTCCCTTCTGGGCAACTTCAGAGGACCACATATCAATGCTGAGCATTGATGCAAATTTTAGCTTTGTACAATAGGCTAGTTTCTGCGCATGCTCACACATGCTGTATCAGAATTATCAGACATGTTTCAATGAATCAAAAAACTTGGGATGCAAAGCAGGGTTAGTGAAGAGTGTGGCCTGGTCTAGAGGGGGCTGGCGGCTCCCATTGGATTCACACTCCTGGTCTACAAGGACCACCTAAGCTTCAGATTACGAAGACTTATATATTTGAGTCATGTGATATAATTCCTCTACCCCTTCCATTGCAGATACCTTATTCTTGCGTGTGACATCTCTTTTCAGAGTATAAGCCCACAAAAGTAGGGGCTGTTAATCCAAAAATTGTGTTTTTATTCAAGATGGGAAGACTCAGTTTTAATTCCCAAGAAGACTACGGCTTCCAACCTCATTTCCACATCTGTAAGAATACAGTTAACTTGGAAGGGGGCATCTGAATTCTATAAGGATTGAGCTCATGTTAAACGACTTTGTGAACTGTCAGACATAACAAAGTAGAATGAATAAAATTAGCTAAGGTAAATGGGTGGGGGGTGGGGGAAGAGAATCTTATTAAAAGCCCAGAGTGAGAAATCAGGTTCATTATTCCAAAAAGAGACAGATTCACTTTTATTTTAAAACAAAATGGGAAATCCAACAATACAGTCACCTTTAAGTAATGAAACCTAAATTCAACTCTGGTGTCTTCAAATAGGCTGGAAATGCGGAGAAATGCCCCCAAAAGATGTTAACTTTGGCAAAGGTGATGACAAGGTTTGAATGGAGCGCAATTGAATGCAGATGGCATAATTGCGATCTCATTTAAACTAATGATGTGAACAATCTAATACCAGTGCTTGCAAATGCTCTGGGTCTTTGTTCATAACAGAGCCTTTAAAAAGGGGGAGGGAGGGAGAAGAGGTATATTTGTCCTATTTACATAATGAATGAGTGTGTGGGCATCAGCTGCTAACCATTTACTACAGAAAAAGATTAAGAAACACACACACACACACACCAATCTCTGCTATCCTTTCTTGAACCAGGAAAAGAAATATGTGGGTGTACTTCAATGCCACACATATGTAATCATGTAATTAACAATTATGTGGGCACTAGGTTTTATCACACTAACAACACTTTTTAGCACTTCACTGACTGCAGTCCTTATGCCATGTTGGCATATAAGAACTTTTTTCAAGAGCCAACCTTCTGCCAATATTCCAGGCTCCCAAGACATGACCAGGCAGTTTCCATTTGCCCAAGGTCAAGATTATTCCTCAGTCACCCTCACTGGAAGGGTACAATGCCAATTTCTGCTCCTGGGCATCTTCAAGCTACACAGTGAAATTACACAGTGACCTGGTTTGCAGATAGCACTAAGCCATGGTTTGTTTAACAAAGCCATGTTTTTGTCTCACAGAAAATTAAGCAAGCTGTACCTTGTTCCTCCCAAGTTTGGGGTTTCCCCCCAGCTATACTTGCTTCATGTACACAGCTTGGTGATCGTCTTAGATGGAGCAATGCCAAGGTCCATAAGCCAACAACAAACTATAGCTTCAGATGGTGATTTGTTGATAAGAAAAAAATAATAATTACGTCACTAGGCAGTGAAGGAGAAAAGGGGAATTTCTCTTGATACAAAATCAGAGTCAATCGGTAAATTTAGTTGTGTGCTTAAATACAAATACACAAGCAAAACTAAACAAAAAAATCATATTAATCCAACATGCACTCCTATTTGTTTTGCTCATTAGTTGAAATACAATTGCTCTATCATTACACGTTTTAAAAGAAATAGGCTTGGTAGCTCACAATTCCTATTGAATTAGTGTCTTACAATTGCTGTGCGCAACCAAAAATATTACAAAATCTGTTTTAGGTTTATGATATGTAGGCATAATTAGAGATCAAGAATTCAGAGACTCAGAAAACAAAAAAATTCTAATAAAAATAATGTGTTTGCCACAATGTACTTTGCAGGTGACAGCAAGGATATATCACCAAATTCCCCATATATAACAGGTATGTCCAAGGCATAATTTTTAAATGCAGGAAGTATTTCTCCAGGGCTTTGCTCAATCTGCAGCATGCTTGCAAGTTTGCCAAGCTGTTCTGCCCCTGATTTACTGTACTGCGAGCAGCACTCTGTCACTGTAACTAAGCTGGCTGCTTCGATCAGGGTTTTGCTCTCCCTTAGCATCTTGCTTACAGCAAAAAAATTATGCACTTGCTTGTATGTTACACATAAACACACACTGTTTTTAGCCACCTGCATCTATCATGGAAAGTTCCTAACAAGACTTTGGGGCTGAGGGAAGGGAAGAAAGACAGGCGTCTTCTTTTGGACAGTATGTACACACACACACACACACACACACACACACACACACACACACGTGTGTTGTAGATTGTCAAGAAGAACACAGAAATGCACCAGGCCTTCCAAAAACTGTCACCAAAAGATTCAGTTTCTCTGGTCCAAATATCAGCATGAACACTCAGGGTACACCTTGATGCTGAGGGTGGCAGACTTTCCTTGTCCATAATGTGTAGCTAGGAGTGATGAGACACCATTCAACACAGTCCTTTCTCCACAATGTTGGCTTGAGACAACTATGTCACACATCATGGAGACAGGGTGCTGAATGTGGCACAGCACTGCGAACACACCTCATTCAAGACGCAGCATCTCTCGCCCTTGGAGATTCTGTTCATTGGCATTCTCTAGCCAGCACAAACATGGAATTGTTTGGTTATCAGGGCTGGGGCCAAATGAGCAGATGAGGGCAAAGAGGTCAGAGGTGAGAGGGAAGTCTTTGATGTCACTCCATAGTCAACAGTGGCAAGAGTATTCTTATCCCAGAAATGGAAGCAAGAAGAAATTCCGACAAAAGAAGAATGGGAGACAAAATTAATGGACTATGCAGAATTGGACAAAATAACAGGAAGAATTCAAAACCTGCGAGACCAGAGATTTACAAAAGATTGGAAGAAACATATGAACTATTTGAAGAGCAACTGTAATCATTATGCTAGTAGGACTACAATAAGTTTTGTAAGGAGAAATATATGAAACGTTATAAATTAGAAAAAGAATAGATATATTAGTTATAAGACTTAAATGTAATAGGGAAAAAAAGTATACTAAGTGATTAGATGGGAAAATTTTCAGACGAGATTGATGGAAGTCAAAAACTTGTACAAGATGTAAAAGTTTGTTTAATTATTGTTGAAAATGATATGTTAAAATCAATAAATTATATATATATATATATATATATATATATATATATATATATATATATATGTGTGTGTGTGTGTGTGTGTGTGTGTGTATGTGTGTATGATGTTACTCCATCATCACAATGAGGAGTATAGTTTGGAGCAAGAGTTATATAGGACCAGCCAGGTCTCTAATGGTTCCATAAGTCACATGTTCCTGGGCAAGCTGAAAAGCTGCAATTCCAGCTCAGAGATTGGCTGGTAATTCTTGAGAGCTGTTCTGGCACTGCATAGAATAAAGTCCCTGTGCTCTGCCGCCTGACTCCCTGGTTCAAGTTTCCTGGTGCTTTATTTTCCTCTTCCAAAATTAAACTGCAGCACCATAAATTCCTTTCAATGGGAGTCCAAATTCACTCAAGTGGGTAGCTGTGTAGTGTCCACCTTAAATCCAGGCATGTGGATGAGGCTTGTGTGGGGAGGTAACGGTAAAGGTAAAGGGACCCCTGATCATTAGGTCCAGTCGTGGCCGACTCTGGGATTGCGACGCTCATCTCTCTTTATTGGCCGAGGGAGCCGGCGTACAGCTTCCGGGTCATGTGGCCAGCATGACTAAGCCGCTTCTGGCGAACCAGAGCAGCACACGGAAACGCCGTTTACCTTCCCGCCGGAGTGGTGCCTATTTATCTACTTGCACTTTGACGTGCTTTCGAACTGCTAGGTTGGCAGGAGCAGGGACCGAGCAACGGGAGCTCGCCCCATCATGGGGATTCAAACCGCTGACCTTCTGATTGGCAAGCCCTAGGCTCTGTGGTTTAACCCACAGTGTCACCCGCATCCCTTAAATGAGGTAGTCCTCATTTAATCCTCAAAACAACCCTGTGAGACTGGTCCAAGGTCACTCAGTGAGCTTGAAGGCTGAGTGGAGATTTGAACCATGGTCTGAGAATCTAACCACTGCACCACACTGTCCCTATCCTAAGCAGCCACACTGGTTAGTCAGTGCAGAAAGTCAATATTTGGTGCTGGAAAAAGAGAGGGAACAGTAAAAACAAACAATACTGAACAGCAATATAAAAAGACTTGAAGAAGCATAATCTCATCCCACTCACTCCAGTTCCACAGTTGTTTCCTGTTTCCCTTCACACTCGTATCCAGATCAAAACTTTACCCCGCTGTATTCTGTTTTGATCCTGACTCTAATGCATTTTCATGTTTTATTGCTCATGTTTTATAGGTGGCTTTTATTTGGGTTGATTTTTTTAAACACAAGATTTTAAATATCTTACTGTAAGTCGCTTTGTGAGCTTCTTGTAAGGGAGCAAAAAACCGAAGAAGAAGCCATTAATAAGTGAATAATTATAATAATAATCCCCCCAGATCACAACTCTCCTTCCCCTTTTGCTGAGTGTCTGGGGTCTGCTTCAGCTTGACAGCTTCTGACGCAGATATTCATACTCATGCTGGGAGTGGGGTGGAGAATCACATGTAAATGTGCCACACAGACACACAATTGTCTAATCTTCCGGGAGCCAGAATGTCTCAACCCACACTTGTTGTCAGATTTAAATCAACAGGTTGTTGTTGTTGTTATTAACATTTCAGATGCATGCTTTATCAGGGTGTGAGCCTGATAAACAGACATGTATGAAAAGAATTTCAAATGACTGCCCTAGAAATTGTTTCCCTTTTGCAAAATTCCAGTCAAAGATGCAGTATGTTTAAAGCATAATTCTCCCTTACAAAGAATCTTGGGAACTGTGGTTTACCCCTCACCTAGCTATAGATCGCAGCACCCTTAAACTACAATTCCCAGGATTCTCTAGAGGGGGAAGCATGCTTTTCATGCACGGTGTATGCAGTTGCAGACCATCCCTTCAGCATAGAAGGTGCCATAATTTCTGTTGTTCTCAGGTGTGACTGTGTGCGGAGTGTGTCTGGCACTAAATATGGGAGCTGCCTGGTCCCAGAGAAACAGCCCATGCATCATACTAATGTTATCCTGCCATCTTCTGTATACTCTTAATCAGCCGGCAGCTGTGTTTTGCTTGATTCCAGAAATATAGCGGCGCTGTATATATCAAGCAGAAAAAGTGGGGGTGCAAAAAGCCCTACTGCGCCACATATCTGTTTCCAAAACCTGCAGTTATGAAGGGGGGGGGGGGGAAGGGCTATGGAGGGGGCAACCAACCCCTCTCCCCTCCTTGTGTCATTTCCGTTTTTTGTTGTCGCTCGGTTTTATTTATTGCTACTGCCTGATCCTTTTGAGGTATAATTAAAAAAGATAAATAACCATATCATTGCCCATAAAGATAAATGGATAGTTTGAGGCTTTTTCTGTATGTATTGCATTTCCTCCTTCCTATGCGGGAAAATGAAGATTTTGGGCTTTTCATTCAGATCCCTTTTATAAGGAAAGTGGGACAGGGAACACACACCCTAAGAAGCTAGATTATTTTGTGAAATGGTGAAATCAGCTATGATTAAATGGGCACAAGATGTTGGGCATAACATAATGATGGCTGACTGGGAACAGTTATGGACCACGGGTATGAAATTCACGGCATGTAATGCCTTAAGAGAAAACTTAATGAAAATGATTTATAGGTGGTACATGACACCAGTCAAGCTTGCAAAAATATACCATTTGCCCGACAATAAATGTTGGAAATGTAATGAGACTGAAGGTACATTTTTCCACCTTTGGTGGACATGCCCAAGGATTAAGACATTCTGGGAGATGATTTATAACGAAATGAAAAAGATATTTAAATATACCTTTTTGAAGAAACCAGAGGCCTTTCTCCTGGGCATGGTCAGCCAATTGGTGTTAAAGAAAGATAGAACTTTTTTTATGTATGCCACAACAGCAGCAAGAATACTTATCACGAAGTATTGGAAGACACAAGATTTACCCACACAGGAAGATTGGCAGATGAAGTTGATGGACTACATGGAATTGGCGGAAATGACTGGCAGAATCCGAGACCAGGGAGAAGAATCGGTGGAAGAAGATTTGAAAAAGTTTAAAGACTACTTACAGAAATACTGTAAAATTAATGAATGTTAGAAAAATGTTGGAATGAAGTTATATGGCTTTAGTAGAAATGTTATAAGGAACTAGGTATAGATAGATTAATTGGGTATTAAAAGGAAAAATAAGGTTAGAATGTGTTAAGATAATTATAGGATAGAAAATAGAGGAAGATGGAGAGGAATTGCTGAAACAATAGAAGTGGAAGACAAAAAGGGAGGTGTGAGGAGGTCGTGGAAACATGTGAATGAATGATAAGATATTGAAATTGGACTGTGTTTTGAATGGTTTTTGTTTTGTTTTGTTAATTATTTGTGTTAGTGTTGTGTAGTGTTTTTTGTACGGTATTGTATTGTTGTATTGTTTTTCTTTGTTTTTTTGTAGTGTTGTGTTTAAATTGTTGAAAATTAATAAATATTATTTTTTAAAAAATAAGAAGCTAGATTATTTTGATCCCTCTCCCTTGCACCGGAGCAACTGATTTTATGACAAACACAATAAGGTCATCTGTTATCTGTCTTCAGTGGCTATCCTGGCGGGCAAATACTTGGCTTTGTGTCAGGAGGAAAACACTGAACGCAGCACTGGAGCCCGCCATTAGCACCATTAATTGATCCATACACGACTAGAGGATTTTCCAGCAGGGATAACTGCCAAACTACAATACAGTGGTACCTCGGGTTACATACGCTTCAGGTTACATACGCTTCAGGTTACAGACTCCGCTAACCCAAAAATACCTCGGGTTAAGAAGAAGAAGAAGAGTTTGGATTTGATATCCCGCCTTTCACTCCCCTTAAGGAGTCTCAAAGCGGCTAACATTCTCCTTTCCCTTCCTCCCCCACAACAAACACTCTGTGAGGTGAGTGGGGCTGAGAGACTTCAAAGAAGTGTGACTGGCCCAAGGTCACCCAGCAGCTGCATGTGGAGGAGCAGGGAATCGAACCTGGTTCACCAGATTACAAGACTACTGCTCTTAACCATTACACCACACTGGCTCTCTCAAGAACTTTGTTCAGAACTTTGCTTCAGGATGAGAACAGAAATTGCACGATGATGGTGCGGCGGCAGCAGGAGGCCCCATTAGCTAAAGTGGTGCTTCAGGTTAAGAACAGTTTCAGCTTAAGAACGGACCTCCGGAACGAATTAAGTACGTAATCAGAGGTACCACTGTAAATGTTAAAACTCTTGGGTGCTCGTCTTACCTCTTCCAACCCCCAAACATTTCTGGCAAGTTTAAAGAATTTTAGTTGAACATTTGCCTCTCAGCCAATTCAAATCGGACCCAAAGTCCACCTAAGGCCACCATCCCATTACCAACAATAAGCAGACAGATGCTTCTATGAAGTCTACAAGCAAGCAGTGGAGGTTACTGTTCCCACCCATCTCTAGCAGCTGAAATTCAGAGGCATGCCACCTCTAAACACAAAGAATGGCTAGCATAGGTCCAGTAATTTCAGTGGGTCTGCTGTGAGTAAATACTAGTGAACACAGCACATGGCTTAGGTCCAAGGTATCTGGAAAACTGTACCCCTATTGGATGAATTTTGATAAGTAGGGGATGATATATTAAACTTAATTTATTTCCCCAGTCTCATGTGAGTGAGGTTTAGAACTTTAGCCTTTGTTAAAATATTAAAGTCACTTTGCAGAATTAAAATGGAAACTAGAGACTAGGCTGCTTAGTCTTAAATACACTTATCCAGACAGCCTCATCAGGCTGGGTCCACCCTCTTTCCCTCCTACAAAAATAATCAGAAAACAAACTGTGTAGTAAGGAAATATAAAAATTACTCACATGTAAGTCTTGCCAGGATTCAGCAAACTACAGTGGTACCTAGGTTTAAGAACAGCCCTGTTTACGAACTATTCGGTTTATGAAGTCTGCAAAACTGGAAGTAGTGTCCTGGTTCGCGAACTTTACCTCGGTCTAAGAATGGAATCCAAATGGTGGAAGGGCACTGGCAGTGGGAGGCCTCATTAGGGAAAGCACACTTCAGTTTAAGAACGGTTTCGGTTTAAGAACGGACTTCCAGAACGAATTAAGTTCGTAAACCGAGGTACCACTGCACGGTGAAGAATACAAGTTACTTTCTACATACTAAAATTACTAATGTTAAGTTGTGGGTGAACATATCAGACGACACAGCAATTCTTCCAAAGCAGCTCTTTATTTGTAAGCTGGAACAGAACTGCCTGAGGAGCTCAGTCAGCCTGCTTATATAGAGCTCCAGAACAATGTAACTGTTGCCATTTTCTAAAAC
Organism: Podarcis vaucheri; assembly: GCF_965113315.1. Classification (NCBI taxonomy): domain Eukaryota; kingdom Metazoa; phylum Chordata; class Lepidosauria; order Squamata; family Lacertidae; genus Podarcis; species Podarcis vaucheri. The sequence continues at coordinate 49,479,935 of NC_138750.1, read as the reverse complement.
TATCCAGTCACTGAACGTCACTTTTGATCCTTCATTTGCATACAAACTATCCAATCACTGAACGTCACTTTTGATCCTTCATTTGCATAACTATCTACAGTATCCCTCTGCTGGCCCAGGGCGAGAACTTCAGTACATAACACCTAAGATGGCATTTGCTCCCAGGAGAGAGTAAATGACAAGTCCATCTCCATCAGCACACAAACAAAAGAGAGAGTGATCTGGGGCAAGGAGGAAATGCTAAGGATTAAAATCCTTTTCTCAGTTTCCTGCCACATAAATTCATGGGAAATGACATCACAGAGGTGTCTTCTCTAGGAATTCTACTCTCTGAGTCTTATACACCATACCCATTTATACACTTGTACAGTAAACATGAATTGTCGTTTGGGTGCAGATTTCCCCCACAATTCCCTCATATAAATCTGCCTTCATAGGCGGGATGCAGGAGAGGGGCTTATTAGTGGCTGCCCCCAGACTTTGGAACTCTCTCTCTAGAGAAACTAGACTGGCTCCCTCCTTGCTGTCCTCCTGCTGGCAGGTGAAGACTTTTGGGAACTGGCTGCTTTTAATGGAAGGATTGGTGCTGTGCTGATTTTTATTTTGTCATTGTTTGTATGGTTTTAATAGATTCCATATGTGTATTTACTCCTAACAATGTTTAATTAGTTCTTAATTATTGTTTTTTTCTATGTTGAATCACCTGTTGAGTCAGCTGCACTGGATGGCGCCATAATATTCAAAAGCCCCCTCTCACGCCTCCATTTGTCCTAAACTAAAGAGCTCCGAATACATTCAGATAATTTTTGTTGCCATTCTCCACACCTTTTCCAGCTCTTACAATGCCTTTTTTGAGATGTGAAAAAAAATCACAAGCTATTCAAAATCAGACTGCACTTTAGATTTGTATAAAGGCATTCTGATACTGGTAGTCGTATTTTTACTCATCTATGCCTGATTACCTGCATATAAGTGCTTTTTGTGGCATTGTAGTATTTATAACTTTCACTTTAACAGCCAAATCTACCACTCATAATTAGAAGGAAATTCCGTTACAGTCGTACCTCAGAAGTTGAACGGAATCCGTTCCGGAAGTCTGTTCGACTTCCAAAATGTTCAGAAACCAAAGCACAGCTTCTGATTGGCTGCAGGAAGGTCCTGCAGCCAATCAGAAGCTGTGGAATCCCCGTTGGATGTTTGGCTTCCAAAAATTAGTTTGCAAACCAGAACATTCACTTTCAGGTTTGTGGCGTTTGGGAGCCAAAATGTTCGAGAACTAAGTTGTTTGAAAACCAAGGTATGACTGTACTTTGTCCGAGTAGATGCCATACATTCCCAGTAATCCTGGGAACTGCAGTTTACCCACCACAGAGCTACAATTCCCTGCACCCTTAAGCTATGGTTCCTGGGATTCTTTGGTGGTGGGGAATGTGCTTTAAATGTAAGGTTCACTCACAGCCTGTGTTTGTGCTGGTCCATTAGGGCAAATACAGTGGTACCTCGGGTTACATACGCTTCAGGTTACATACGCTTCAGATTACAGACTCCGCTAACCCAGAAATAGTGCTTCAGGTTAAGAACTTTGCTTCAGGTTGAGAACAGAAATCGTGCTCCGGCGGTGCGGCGGCAGTGGGAGGCCCCATTAGCTAAAGTGGTGCTTCAGGTTAAGAACAGTTTCAGGTTAAGTACAGACATCCGGAACGAGGTACCACTGTTGAGCCCTGCTCCACTAACTCCAGTCTGCCCTTATCCAGCCCCAGCCACTTTCTTACTTACAGCCAGTCCAAGGAGAGGGCAGCATTACAATTCAGCTTCTTCTTCTGTAGTCTATGTGTTGCCACTTACAGAATTCAGCAGCCGGAAAATGGGGACAAAACTGGAATTAGTTTGCTCCACTGACTTGGGCTCTGCCTACTTTTTGGGCTACCTGAATTCTGCCCCATCAGCCCTGATGGGCACCAGCCACCGCTGAGATGGACCATTGCTCTGACTCGGTGTAAGCCAGCTTCCTATATCCCTGTGCATCAGTATATCCCTGCAAATATTCAATGACTCTACCTACTTTTATAGGATAGGTAGATGACATCTCTAAAAGGGAATGATTTATTGACTATCTCTTTCTTTCTTTCTGTTTTTTTTAAAGGCTTGCGATCTTTCCCCTGGGGCCACTCATACTCACTAAGTGTCATTTGTAGTGGAAAGCGCTACGTTTGCATTGGCTGGGATTTGTGCTTGCATTCAGTATAGTCAGCATCCACATTATGTGCCTTAAAAAAAAGTTGATGAAATATTTGACAAGTTAGCTGCTTTAGGGAGTTTCATTTTTAGGGATGGGGAAAGGGGGGAGGTGGTCATATAAGCATGAACGAAAGAAGAAATGGTGTCTCATACACACACACACACACACACACACACACACACAATCTGCAGGATAAACAGACATAAAATGTTTTATGCACTCAAGCAAGATTCCCGAAGCCTAGCTATCAAAAAGCTTAACTAAGCCTCCCAAAAGGAGGTTCACAGGAATATTCTGAAGGCAACCATTGCGATTTCAGAAAAATGAAGGCTGAACATAAGCAGCTCTCTGTTGTCATGAAGATACAGGTGTTTCTGTTATTACATTTATATGCCACTTGTCTTTCATCATAGACGCCAAATCGGCATACACAGTATTTCCAGGCACTTGCTTCTCCAGACATTGAAGAAACCACAGACTTGGGTCACATCTACACCATACATATGAAGCACACTTGCACCACTTCTCCTAAGGAATCCTTGGAACTGCAGCATGTTAAGAGTGCTGAGAATTGTCAGGAGACTCCTCACAGAGCTGCAATACCGAGCACATAGTTCCCAGGATTCTTTAGGGGAGAGAACAGAAATCTAGTGGTCCAGGGTCATGGGCAGAAGACCTATCACTATTTCTGTGGCAGGGTCCATGTCCCCAGAGACCTCAAGCCACCCACTCAGCATGAAAGGGAAGCCTTTTAGACACTGAGAAGAAGTCTTCCCACCCTTTGTGATGATTGGAGCCAATCAGAGTGAAAGGAGGTGAGTCAGCCATTGAGGATTGGCTCCTAGGGTCAATCTGGAGAAGCACAGCCCAAACACAAGGTGCTTTGGTTTGAAGAGAATGATGTGTAAGTTTTGATATGTACAATGGAACTTCAAGGAAAATATAACTTAACGTCCTCTGAAAGAAGATATTGGAGCACCCCAAATCTGCCCATGTGCATGTGTAGAAAATAGTCAATACATGGAGATCTGCAATGATTGCTGCCCAATTATTTTTATTGCATAATTACAAGATTGACTAATCTTCTAAGGGGTGTGGCTGTGAGGGGCATGGCTGAGACTATCATGAAAGGACCCTTCATTTCTGTATTTTGCCACTACACTATTCTACTCATGGTGGGGAAGTGGCAGACGAAATTGATGGAATATGTAGAATTAGCAAACCTAACTAATCGAATAAGGGAACAGGAAGAAAGAGTCTTCAAGGTTGGAAGGTTGGAAGATTGGAAAATGCTTGTAGAATATTTGAAGAGCCATTGTAAACAGGTTAAAATATTAGCAGGGTTAGAGTAAATTCTGCAGTCTAAATTAAGATATAATGAGAAAGGGGGGAATAGGGAGTAATTATAATATGCAGTAGTAATGGATAATTACGGTAAAATGGGAGGGGGAGTGTACGGGTCTATGCGTGTATTGATCAAATGTAAAAAAACAACAACAGAACATTATGAATAAAATTCTACTCATGGTGGAGGCAGGAGAAAGCCACGACTGGTCAAGTGGTGTAAGAGTGCTTTAAATGTACGGTATGACCTTGCTCAGTGTCAGCAAATTCTCAACCCATTTTGCCTTCTCTGGTCAACAACAGCATAAAAACTGAGGAAAGGTTCTTCAGAGCTACATCAAATCTCTTTTGTGGTACCTAAAGTGAGAAGCCAAGATATTCTACAAGACACTGATAGAGGACATTATTACCATTTAAATGGTTTTCTTTCTCTCTCCCCCCTCCCCTCTTTTCTTCTTCTCTGGGAAAAAAAGTTTTTCATTATTACAGTTTGGCTGGCGAAGGCAAGATTGACCTGACTTTCACAAACTCGCAACTGACTTCTGCGCAGAGGTTATCTCAAGGGTACAAAACGGTAAGTGTGCCGTTTCTCCTCAGGTGTGCCAAGGTGAACGGCTCAGAATGCCTCCACAATCGCTCTCAGCTATTCTCATGTGAGACAGATTGCGCAGCTTCTGTTTGGCTTTGAGGACGTTGGCGTGCCAGTCACCGGGGCCAAGGAATGACAAATTACCTCTCTGCCAATATCAGAGCTGGGACAGTTCTCTCCACAGCCTCCACCAGATGGGCCTAATTAAACTATTAGCCAATGAGTGAGGTCTGATGGCTCCATTAGGAATCCTCCTGCGCTTAAAACAAACAGCTCAAAATAAACAGTTTCCCCTCAATTAAAGTGTGGCTTACATGCCTTTCCGGGCTATTGGTTAGTAGGCAGTGCTGCTACTGCTCTCTCTCTCTCTCTCTCTCTCTCTCTCTCTCTCTCTGATTCTGGGCTCAGCTTTTAGGGGTAACAGTCAGTTTGATATTAGGCTTGGACTGCGGAGAGCTGGGTTCAAATCCCCACTCAGCCACAAAGCTGAGTTGACCTTGAGCTGGCAACATTCCTTCTCTCGGCCTAATTTCATCAGGAAATAAAATGGGGCACCTTAACATATGCCACCGTGAGCGTCTCAGAGAAAGGGTGGGTTACACGTGTCAACAAATAATGTTCCCAATCCCAGTGAGAAGGCATGGCTAGCAATCAACAACATCAGAATCCATTCAACAGCTAATGTGAGATCAGAATGCAGCTAGCTACGGGTGGTGGTCTTCAGCACAGGAGGCCACATAGAATAATAGAATTGTAGAGTTGGGTGTTCTTCCTTTGTTTTCTGAGGCAGGATGACACACAACCCAGTTGCTGAGCAGCAGAACTCAGGAGAGCACTGGTGTGCACTAAAGTCCTGCTTATAGTGTTCCCATAGGCATCTTGTTGTTACTAGGAGAACAATAGTTGTGGTCGTTCCCCCCCATCTCAAATGTTCACGTGCACAACCTCAAGCTTTTGGAAGTCCTCCCATACCAAGTAAAGAAACAACAACTTTGTGTGTTATATACAGTGGTACCTCGGGTTACATACACTTCAGGTTACATACTGCAGTGGCAGCAGGAGGCCCTATTAACTAAAGTGGTGCTTCAGGTTAAGAACAGTTTCAGGTTAAGAACAAACCTCAAGAACGAATTAAGTTCTTAACCCGAGGTACCACTCTCTCTCTCTCTCTCTCTCTCTGTGTGTGTGTGTGTGTATATATATATATATATATGCTTTCGTAGATTTTCACGGGTACAGGAATGCAGGTTTTGGTGTCTTCGGGTGTCTTCCCGTGTAAGAGTCGGGGTGTCTGGGCGACGTTTCGATGAGGTCTCACTCGTCATCTTCAGGCTGGTGCTTTCGGCTTCTTGTTACTGGAACAGAGCAGAATCTGGTGTTTGAGTTCCTATAAATACTGTTGAGGGGTGTGGTGTATAGCCTCCAACGTTCTAGGCAGAGAGGAAGTTCCTAGATTAGTGTGCCTTTTCTTCTTTTGTTCCTTAATTACTTGAGGGATATCTTGAGTGATTTCATGAGTGATATTCTGAATACCACTGGGTGGGTCATTAAGTGTAGATTAGTTGCTAAAGCTTTCGTGTCTTGACCTCTTGAGCTTGTGAAGAGTTTTTCTGAGAAGATGGCTGTGCTGCATTTAGTTGTGCTCTGGCTTGGCTTCGTGTATAGGGGCGAGCTGTGATTTTGTGCCTTGTGCCAGCCAGATCTGTGTAGGGATTGCAGGGGGGTGCAGCATCCGGAGGTGCCACTATAGTTTGGCTACTGGATGGAGTCTGTAATATGTCTGTGGAGAGGGTCTGGGTTTGGGTCTGGTGTGGTTGATTGGTGACGGCGTTCTGTGTGCCTCTGGTTCTGGTGTCGGTTTTTGTGGGGAGGGCTAATTTCCAGATGTCTGGCAGGCGGGACGTGTCGTCACGCTTGTTCATGTTGTGAGGGTGTTTCTCTATCTCGATGGCTTCCATGATTATTCTCTTGTGGTGATGTTCCATGTTAAAGAGCAATTTGGAATCTGCAAAATTAATTTCGTGTCCTGTTTCTTTCATGTGTTGGAAAAGAGAGGAAGTTTTTTCTTCTTTTTTGACGGCATTCTTGTGTTCTGCGATACGTGCATTTATTCGTCTGTTTGTTTGTCCAATGTACGTGGCTGGGCAGACTTTGCAGGGTATTTCATAGACCCCTTGGTTTTCCAGCTGGATTTTGTCTTTTGGGTTTCTGAGGATATTGGCTATTTTTTGGTTGGTGCAGAAGGCTGTTTTGATATTGTGTTTATGGAGGATTTTGCTAATTTTGTCTGTAGTGCCCTTGATATAAGGAAGGAGGGCCATGCCATTGTTTTCTTCTGTGTCTTGGTTTTTGGGGGGTGTTTCTTTTTGGATTAGCTTCGTAACCTTGTTTTTCTGGTATCCATTGGCGATTAACACATTTGAGAGATTCTGTAACTCAGTTGTCAAGTGGTCTTTGTCAGCCAGGCGTTTGGTTCTGGAGATGAGAGTCTTGGCTACGGAGTTTATTTGTGCAGGGTGGTGGTGTGATTGTGCATGTAAGTAGCGGTTGGTGTGTGTTTTTTTCCGGTAGATAGTGTGTCCTAGGGAGCCATCAGGTTTTTTGTAGATTAGGACGTCAAGAAAGGGGAGTTGGTTGTTGTCTTCTATTTCCATAGTGAATTGTATTTTGGGGTGTAGGCTGTTGAGATGTGTGAGGAAGCTATCTAGTTTTTCTTTCCCGTGTGGCCAAATTACAAAGGTGTCGTCAACATATCTGAGCCAGAGTTTGGGTTTGTGTTCTGACTTGTCTAAAGCATTGGTTTCCAAGTGTTCCATGTACAAATTTGCGATGACCGGTGAGAGGGGTGATCCCATAGGTGCTCCTTCTATCTGTTTGTATCTTTGTCCATTGTGGATGAAGTACGTGTTGGTTAGGCAGTGGTTGGTCAGGTCCAGGATGTATTTGGGGGGATTGTATTTGTTTTGAATGGCTGTCAAGGCTTCGTTAATGGGCACTTGAGTGAAGAGAGATACAACATCGAAGCTCACAAGTAGGTCATCGGGATGTAGGTATTGCTTCTTTATTGTTTCTATGAACATATATAGTGTGTGTGTGTGTGTGTGTGTGTGTGTGTGTGTATATATATATATATATGCAGGTTTTGGTGTCTTCGGGTGTCTTCCCGTGTAAGAGTCGGGGTGTCTGGGCGACGTTTCGACGAGGTCTCACTCGTCATCTTCAGGCTGGTGCTTTCGGCTTCTTGTTACTGGAACAGAGCAGAATCTGGTGTTTGAGTTCCTATAAATACTGTTGAGGGGTGTGGTGTATAGCCTCCAACGTTCTGGGCAGAGAGGAAGTTCCTAGATTAGTGTGCCTTTTCTTCTTTTGTTCCTTAATTACTTGAGGGATATCTTGAGTGATTTCATGAGTGATATTCTGAATACCACTGGGTGGGTCATTAAGTGTAGATTAGTTGCTAAAGCTTTCGTGTCTTGACCTCTTGAGCTTGTGAAGAGTTTTTCTGAGAAGATGGCTGTGCTGCATTTAGTTGTGCTCTGGCTTGGCTTCGTGTATAGGGGCGAGCTGTAATTTTGTGCCTTGTGCCAGCCAGATCTGTGTAGGGATTGCAGGGGGGTGCAGCATCCGGAGGTGCCACTATAGTTTGGCTACTGGATGGAGTCTGTAATATGTCTGTGGAGAGGGTCTGGGTTTGGGTCTGGTGTGGTTGATTGGTGACGGCGTTCTGTGTGCCTCTGGTTCTGGTGTCGGTTTTTGTGGGGAGGGCTAATTTCCAGATGTCAGGCAGGCGGGACGTGTCGTCACGCTTGTTCATGTTGTGAGGGTGTTTCTCTATCTCGATGGCTTCCATGATTATTCTCTTGTGGTGATGTTCCATGTTAAAGAGCAATTTGGAATCTGCAAAATTAATTTCGTGTCCTGTTTCTTTCATGTGTTGGAAGAGAGAGGAAGTTTTTTTCTTCTTTTTTGACGGCATTCTTGTGTTCTGCGATACGTGCATTTATTCGTCTGTTTGTTTGTCCAATGTACGTGGCTGGGCAGACTTTGCAGGGTATTTCATAGACCCCTTGGTTTTCGAGCTGGATTTTGTCTTTTGGGTTTCTGAGGATATTGGCTATTTTTTGGTTGGTGCAGAAGGCTGTTTTGATATTGTGTTTATGGAGGATTTTGCTAATTTTGTCTGTAGTGCCCTTGATATAAGGAAGGAGGGCCATGCCATTGTTTTCTTCTGTGTCTTGGTTTTTGGGGGGTGTTTCTTTTTGGATTAGCTTCGTAACCTTGTTTTTCTGGTATCCATTGGCGATTAACACATTTGAGAGATTCTGTAACTCAGTTGTCAAGTGGTCTTTGTCAGCCAGGCGTTTGGTTCTGGAGATGAGAGTCTTGGCTACGGAGTTTATTTGTGCAGGGTGGTGGTGTGATTGTGCATGTAAGTAGCGGTTGGTGTGTGTTTTTTTTCCGGTAGATAGTGTGTCCTAGGGAGCCATCAGGTTTTTTTGTAGACTAGGACGTCAAGAAAGGGGAGTTGGTTGTTGTCTTCTATTTCCATAGTGAATTGTATTTTGGGGTGTAGGCTGTTGAGATGTGTGAGGAAGCTATCTAGTTTTTCTTTCCCGTGTGGCCAAATTACAAAGGTGTCGTCAACATATCTGAGCCAAAGTTTGGGTTTGTGTTCTGACTTGTCTAAAGCATTGGTTTCAAAGTGTTCCATGTACAAATTTGCGATGACCGGTGAGAGGGGTGATCCCATAGGTGCTCCTTCTATCTGTTTGTATCTTTGTCCATTGTGGATGAAGTACGTGTTGGTTAGGCAGTGGTTGGTCAGGTCCAGAATGTATTTGGGGGGATTGTATTTGTTTTGAATGGCTGTCAAGGCTTCATTAATGGGCACTTGAGTGAAGAGAGATACAACATCGAAGCTCACAAGTAGGTCATCGGGATGTAGGTATTGCTTCTTTATTGTTTCTATGAACTGGAAGGAGTTAGTAACGTGTGAAGCGATGGATTCTGCATAGGGCTGAAGTTGCTTAGCGAGAAATTTAGCGAGATTTTGTAGAGGTGAGCCTATGGAGCTGACTATTGGTCTGAGTGGTGTTCCTTCTTTGTGTATCTTGGGGAGACCGTAGAGTCATTGCCATTTCATGATTGTTCTGAAAAGGGAAAGGGCCACAGCAACCACAGATTTTGCAAGAAGCACATTCATCCCTCAGGATGACACACAACCCAAATCAATGACTCCAATGCACCCAGTTGCATGTCCTCCATACTTGTGAAGACCTTGAAGCTTCACCAGCTCAGCAGCAACTTTTTGGGGGGACCTGACTATACTTGAGGGGATTGGATTGCTCTGGATAAGTTATTTGGAGACTATATTGAGGCCCCTAAGAATGAAGTTGACTTTTGAGAGATGCAGAAACATCCCACTAATTTTTCAGTGAAAAAAAGAGAAAAAGATGGACCACCACATCATTTTAGTATTTGTGCTGAGCGATGCAGAGCAAGATTCTTGGTGCAGTCAAGGATTGCTAACTCAGATTCTGATTTGTCACGCTATCAACTTTTTTTTATTATAAAAAAAGCTCAAATCCTAACCCTGACCAATGAGGTTTGATCTTCAAATATGCACTGGGTGAACTCAGGAACATCTAACAAATTAGGCCTATTTTGGACTTGAAAACCTTAAACAGCAACTTGCTAATGCTCAAGCGGAATTACAACTCATTTGCTATCGATTCCACATTTACTCTTAAGTGGATCTTTGTAAAGATGCACTTATGTGTCTTCATTATGATAGAAAGGAAAACAAAGTTGTAGCTGGTCTGTGTTACTAAACAAACTGCATTGTGACTCCAGAATTAAGTGTGGAGATGAGACCCTTTCTGCTCTGTTATGGTTTTAGCATTCTGATATCTCTCTGGCTCAGTTTCATTTGTCGTCCGATAGGAATTCCAGATTTTGGAACATCATCTACATATTAAAACACATACCACAAGCTCCAACCCATTTTCCTGAAGAATAAAAAGAGGGTTGGGTTTTTTAAAGCACCTATAGGAGCACATTTGCAATGCCTTGGGTTAAAAATGCAATGAAAATGAACAAATGGAAGGAGGCGGGGGAAAGAGGGGAAGGAGAAAGGTGGCAAGGTGGCTGGTTTGGTAAACATGCACCAGCAGGAATACCAGATGGACCCTGCCACTATGTTTGCACTACACTGACCGCCCCACTGCCTCGCTCTCTCTGTCCCAGTAAGACTCAGCAATCCACCATGTAGTGACTCCATGCCACCCAGTCAAGCTTCCCCATTAGAGCTGCAGCCAGTGCCTTGTACAGTGGTATCTCAGCTTACATACGCTTCAGGTTACATACGCTTCAGGTTACAGACTCCGCTAACCCAGAAATAGTACCTCGGGTTAAGAACTTTGCTTCAGGATGAGAACAGAAATCGTGCTCTGGCGGCGCAGCAGCAGCAGGAGGCCCCATTAGCTAAAGTGGTGCTTCAGGTTAAGAACAGTTTCAGGTTAAGAATGGACCTCCAGAACGAATTAAGTACTTAGCCTGAGGTACCACTGTATAGGCAAGAAAAGAAAGCAACAACGGCAAAGATGGCCCATGAAAACGGCTCCTTCCCTGCAGACCCTCTCAGGTGCTCCTCCACCCTCAGAAGCTTGGGCGGGTGGCAGCCTAGGAGAGGGGTGAGCCCCTAAGCTGTAGAACTCCTTCCTCACTGAGGTGTGGTCTGGTACTTTAATTGTGTAACTTCTGGTGATGTTGAACATGTCCCTATTTACATTGGCTTTTGACACCCGAGGTGTATATTCTTAGGATCCCCCTTATTTTTATGACTGCAAGTTGCTTTCAACTGTTTTTAATGCAGCGTTTTAATGTTGTAACCTGCCCTGGGACCTGGGGGTGAAGGGTGGGTAATTAATAGCAATAATGAACTGGGTCTGAACTAGAGTAGGGCTAGGGTTCAGTTCATAGTGAACTTGGGCAGGGAGCCATTAGTCACACAATTCTGAATGCAGACCCTGGGGTCTCAAATTTCAGTGGTGCCCTGTGTGACAGCGAAATTTGACTCCTCCTGCCTCTTGCCTTCCATTCTACATAATAGTTGTGGGTATCCCCCAAGGCTCTGAACCCAGTACCACTGAACCGGTCACCCCCCCCCTAAATCTGTCTCTGCTGAATTTTGCCTTTCAGAGCTACCACTAAGAGAGGCTCTGGAGCCCTGGGGTGTTTTACACTCTCCTGGCACACATATTTTAAAGCATGTTACTTATGGCACACTTCACTGTACTTTGAAGATAGGGCAGGATGGGTTGTTGGTCCTTGTCAATTCATCACATTCCACTAAAGTTTTCTTTCCACCCCCACCCCCGAATGCCAAAAAACAAAACAAAAACCCAACCACAATCGCCCACAAGTGGGAGAAAAAGGTTGACTTGAGATCAAATATTTTCTCCCCACTGGTTCTATTCAATTGAATTCACTCAAGTGGTGGTTAACAAACACTGCGGAGAGTATGACATGTCAAATTAGCAGCTTTGCAAATCTCCTGTTAATTGTCAGCCTAATTAAAAAATTGCTAATTATAATGTTTATAACTTCAAATAACTGCTCAACTATAAAGCACTGGCTGTCAGGTGTAAACATGGGGACCAAAGTCGGGGGAGGGGGAGGGGGAGAGGATGAGAGGGGGGGAATCAATCGACATCTGTTAATTTATCAGAGGCAGTACACTAAATTGAAAAATGGATTGCCTAATGCACTGTAAATCTGCATTACAATTAAAAAGACCAATTCATTTCAACACCTGTTTAATAAAAAGGATAATGACCATCTTTAGTGGGCAGCCCCAGGGTTTCTCCTGCCAATCAGACTTAAAATCTGTATTGCTTGCAGAAGACCATAGGCTGGCTGTAGGTTTTGCTGAACTTAAAAGGATATGCCAACAGGTCTTTTCTTAAAGAGATAAGCAATGGTGAAGGATTTGTCCAGAACTGATGTAATACATATTAATGATACGGCCGTAATAGACTGCAGAATAGAAATCCCAGAATTGACAAAGAAGGAAGATATATTCAAACTCGTAGTTACATTTTATTTCACATCTTCTTAACGTAGTTACATTTTATTTCACATCTTCTTAACTTCCATGCAGGAAAATAAAATAAAAAAGATACTGAAATTCAGATATCGCCCTTTACCAAAAGGCCACAAGGCCACAACTTAATATGCATGCAACACAGGAACATAAAAAGCTTTCTCTCTGTAACATTCTCACACATGCACCAAACTCTACGTGTCTCAATTTGGAATCAATTTATAATTATGAACTTTCTTGGAAATTGTTCCAGACAAATATTGTCTGTTTTTCATAAATAATTTCCAGGCTTGTAATATTGATATTTCCACACTGATAATCCAACACACACGCACATCTTCCTATTGCACCACTTGGAAACTCAGTTACCACCTATGCCGAAACAAACACACTGAGAAACAAGAGAGGGGCTTGGGGTCCAGACAAGGAACAAATGTGAAATGCTAACTGAGAGAATGGACCCAAAGAGAGAAGAGAAAGAAGATCATGGCCAATGGTCAGACAGGATGGGAGCTCAGAATTGAACAATTTCTGGAGAAGAGAAGAAGAGTTTGGATTTGATATCCCGCTTTATCACTACCCTAAGGAGTCTCAAAGCGTCTAAATATCTCCTTTCCCTTCCTCCCCCACAACAAACACTCTGTGAGGTGAGTGAGGCTGAGAGACTTCAGAGAAGTGTGACTAGCCCAAGGTCACCCAGCAGCTGCATGTGGAGGAGCAGAGAATTAAACAAAAGGATGCTTGATCCTATAGCCCTTTCATGCACTTCACAGAGATCCACAGAGAGTACAGGGTTAAGATTAGAGAATGTATGTGCATAGCAACTGGCATTGAACTTCAAAAGTAGTGACCACGTGTACTCAGAATCACATTTTGAATCCTGAACCAGAGAATATATTCCCTTTGAATAGGTATTCAGTCCAGAACACATCACATTATGGAGATAGCCAAATTTGTCACCCAAACAATCAGGTATGAGCTTCAGTGACACCACTAAGCAGACATCACGTATGATCATCACCTGGGGAGTTTTAAAAGTCCAGCGCAGGGTTGATTCTCCTTGAATTTTAGACCATATGTTGTTATTTTCAAGAAAATCTAGTCCTCTGGGAATTATGAACTTGGTAAAACATATGAGCTCAAAAGACCAAGGTTTTTGTTTTTTGTTTGGATAGTTTAATACTGAATGTATCTAACAATGAATTTGAACTTTTTGATGACTCTTCCCTGTAGGAGCACCCCAAAACACTGCACAAGAGTCTGTTTTGCTGTGTGTATAGGTAGCATTTGCAAGCACAATCAATTATATCCACACTGGAGCTAGAAAAAAACTGCATGTAAGGCTGTTACACCATAGTCCTTAACTGAAATTACATGTTTGTATTCAGGACTTGGAAAGAACTAATGGGTGCACTTTTGTCAAAGCCCCAAATACTAGGGTCATCTCTCACGATGCACCAGGAAGCTGCTCTAAGAACTTCACTATGCCTTACAAAAATTAAAGGATGTACTGAATTGCAGCCAATATGTACTTCATATGATGCAGAAGTACACCATGATCCTAGGCATGTTTATTTATAACTACAGCCTGAACCTACTACAGTACAGGGCAAATATATTTAAGATTGATCTATGAATGGCTTATTGGAGCAATCAGTGTCCACGTTGCTATAGAATCCTTTGGGTTCTTTGGTTATGTCTTAGGAGAACCTTGTGAGATATAGCTCTGTATGGTTAACTCTACTGTTTATGCAGTTTAAAAAGAAAATAAAAAACACTTCTGTTTGGCATGTTTGCTTTAGAAATTAAAACCCCTTCTCTTTTTCATTTTTTAGAATATGCAACTGGTTAGTACTTTCTAACACAACGCAGCTGATGTCAGCATAAAGAATGCAGTTTTGTATGTGTGTTGTGTTAAAAGGAGATATAAAACTATTTTATATTAGTGGACACTTGCATTGCCACTTCACATCCTCCTCCTTCTCTTCCTCAATGCCGTAGAGTGATTATTCCTCTCTCGTCCTGCCTGACCCTCAATGAAAGCCCTAATATTTCTTCTAAAGCATATGAAACCCATACAATTTGGCAGACGTAGGCAAACGCCCGCCTTTCAAGGCTATCCCATTAAAATTAATGTAGCAGCATGGAAGTCCATCTGGTACATCCACACTAGCCAGGAGAAGGAGCTCACAAACTCAAAGAGTTACCCCTAACAAAATACATTCAAGTGACTCTCTGACTTTGCAAGTGACTCTGGGAATTACTTTTTTCAAAAGCGTCTCAACTTTGCTAACAATATAAATTCAAAAATAAATAAAATAACTTTCCTACCAAGGAGGAAGTTTGTATGTTTCAGAACAAGTTTTCAAAAAATTCTAACAAGACTTTTAGGAATCAACAACCACCCCAAAAAGGTGGATGTGAATGAATGCCAGGAGAGCCAGGATTGGCCAACTGGCAGGTCATTCCATAAGTCTGGCTCCTGAAGCAAAGTGTCACCAGCTGCTGGCAACCCTACCAAATTTCAATCAGTTTTACCTAAATGGAAAAGGGTAAGAAGGTTTTTTGTTTATTTTTTTTTAAGAAAAGAAAAGTTGAGAGAATTTATTTCATTTCTCCCCCCCCCAAGCCACTCAAGGCAGCATAGGTGACTTCTTCCTACCTTCCATTTGATCCTTCTAATAACTCTATGAGGCAGGTCAATCTCAGATATAAGATGGGGAGAAAATTTTACTCAGTTTGCATCTAAAGCCAAATTTATCAAATTCGCACTTTCCAAAACAATATTGGAACTGAAACACAGCCATCTTCAAAATCCACATTTATCTGAACTCTTGAGTGTAGTTGACAGAAACGGACTCATCCTTCTGTCCTTGGTTCTGAAAAAAGTGGAATTATTATTATTAAGTATAAACTCTCTCCCAAAACATACAGATTTATTGTCAGAATTATGGGTTCAGCCTCTGTAATAGTATAGTTCATGCCACAAAGTCTTGGCCTGGGTAATTCTTTCTTGGGCTAAGCTGCTTGCCACCCAGATGT
This sequence comes from Podarcis vaucheri, assembly GCF_965113315.1. Classification (NCBI taxonomy): domain Eukaryota; kingdom Metazoa; phylum Chordata; class Lepidosauria; order Squamata; family Lacertidae; genus Podarcis; species Podarcis vaucheri. The sequence goes on along the minus strand of NC_138750.1, from coordinate 49,464,617 downwards.
TTGGCCTTCAAATCCAGATGTGCAGACCTTCATCTCTGACTGTAGTTCCTTGGCCTCCCAACACAGCCTGGTGCATATAGCTGCTGTTGCATATTTAGGGATGGGATATGAAAAGTTCCTGTAGTACTGCTACCCTGTATGGCGATGAGAAGTCATACCGATGATTCCATTTGATGGATTTCATAAAATCCCAGAATGCACTGCTCATTTCCCCCTTTAAAAAACACACCTAACTTTGCCTCAAACCAAGCTTCCCACTGACACAGATGCTTCCTTCAACAGCCCACACAATCACAAATCAGGCCATTTAGGAAAATGGTAACATCTTAATTCTGCTGATAATAAGGTGTCAAGAAAAGTTATTCTACATTTAGAAAGCAGTGTACTGCAAACTATGCATTTTTCAACAGGGCTAAAAAGTAAGTTTAGTTTCTGCACCTAAATACTCAGTGGAATGTTTATTAATAATTGGAGACTCCCTGGCAGTTTAAAACCTGTCAGTTTGTAACGTCCTCTTGTGAATCTAACCAGGCAGGTTTGCTATCAGTGTATTCAACAAATGGAAGGCCACATTCTTTTCACAGGGAAACTTCAACTCCTCTTTCTTATAGTAATGATTCTGTCAAGTTTCTAACTCCCATTTACTATTTCTGGGACTTTATTCAAAATTTTATGCCTGCAATGATGGTAAATATCATTTCATTGCAGGCTAAGTTTTATTTACAGATCTCTTATGCTCATTTGTATTTACACCCATGACCTCCTTCTGTACAATAACTTGCCATTCTGTACTACAGGGTTGGTTAAATGGTAGACACTCAGATCTCGCCTCCCCAATGACCCTGACCAAATTATTTTCAGGATTGAAGAAGTAAAGGTACTCCACATTGGCTTTCCAATTTTGCACCCAACATATATACGGACACACATTTGCATATAAAATGCTACCCCCTGAGGCAACAGTCCATAACTGTGAATTATTTGCTACTACTAAAGGGCACCAACATTATATGATGCCTGACTCCTCAGTAAGGTGTTCTGTTTACAAGGCAAAATACAGTACTGTCTAGTGATGGTGTGGAATCTAAAAATGCGGATTTCTGGACTTCAAGCATTACACTTAAATGGTTCCATAGCCAGGGATGCATCCGTTTTGGACCACATAGCTATATAGCCACTTTCCCCACCAATTTTCCTCCCTCAGACTTACCAGGATAGAAGAGCAGCAGGAAAGGTTCCTGAAAACCACCACTACTGGCCCCCATGGCAAGCATGGATAGAGCATTGTGTGCATGATGTTCTACTGGGGCACTTCTGCATGGCAGCATTTTTGTGTAGACTTGGCACTGTCGATCCTTTCATTTTTTTTTTAACAACGTCCACATAAGCTCATCCTCATAAAAATGCTATCCCATACCCTGTTTCCCACTTAATCAGGATTTATCATTTCTGCAGGTATCATTTAATTCAGATTTTCCATGGAAACTAGAAATCTGGATCAAACGGGAAAATAACATGGGATGGGATTTTGCTGCGGGTGCCATGTGGTTTGCTGTGAAAAACTTACAGGCCATGAGAAGAACTAATTTTACAATAAATTCCAGCATGGAAGCAAGACAAAGGATCTCAGAAAAGTGGATTAGAGAGGTTTCTTGGTGGATGCAGGCTGAAGCCAAACCTTTTGAGCCCAGAATGCTGCCTTGGTTGCTGATGCAATTGGCTCACCCTTATTTTGCACAGGCCTGATTTTAAACAGACTCACACTGCATTGGATGTGTGATGGTTAGGTGGAAGGTCTATTTCTGCTTCATGCTGTGGTCCCAGGTCAGGGGATAAAAACCTGAGAACTTGGTCACCCTGTTCTGCTATTTCAGTTCCCAGAATGCAAAGTGCTTCCCAGCTGCTGGCTAAGTCTGAACATTTCAAAACCGAGATTAATGAACTGATTAAGCCACATTAAGTAATCAATTAATGTCTCGAGCCATACACACTTCATAAGATCTCCATACTTTTCGGTGATAAGGAAAAGATAGATAAGCAGGCTGCAGGCTTGGGATCAGAAAAGAGAGACGGCTGCACATTCTTGGAGGATATAAAATGCATACCCAGTCTGCAGACTGATTTCTAGAGAGCTAGAATGGGGGTGCAATTCATGTGTGTGCTGTTTGCATGGGTCAGGAGCTGAGCTCTGCAGACTTCATTACCCATCGGCCCGAGCCAACATACAACATAACCAATGGTCAGGGATGTTGGTAGCTGGATCTCAGCAACATTTAGATAGCCCAAGGGGAGCCATCCCTGGCGTAACTGCTGAATAGAGATTGCTGAACTGCACATCCAAGTTCTAATATCTCAATGTGGACTGACATTCTTCCCTGTTACAAGGCAGATAGTTGGCACACATTTGGGAAAATAGGACAGTGCCCACCCCACTCTTCAAAAGGAAGAGGCAGGGGGCAGGTATCTTGCTGAGTCAACCTCTCAGCTTGCACTTAACCACACAAGTCGCCTGCTGTGCCTTTTGTCCTTGCCTATGAATTGCTCAGATTCCTGCATTCAAGAATCCAGCAGAAACCAAAACCTGAGTTTGAGTTCTCTATCTGGCAGGGCATTGAGCTCCAATACGAGCCACTCTTTGCTTCCCCCTGCACTGTGGTGCTGAGTGGGAGTGCTGGTTGCATTTGAGTGTGTACTCAGTTCGCATGGGACAAGACTGTGTTTCAACAGCCATAGGCAGTTGTGAACTGAGTATACTGTACGTCCAAGAAATCCTTTGCAACTTGACAATATATCAAGGCAGCCAGCATCAGGCACAGATTGTTCCCCGAAGGCATAAAGTTAAAGGTCTACCAGCCTAATTCACTGTATAATTTTGAACAGCAACACCATTTTTTTAAAAAAGGAGAACACCACCGTAATACCCATATATGATTCACTAGTGTTGGGACCGAACTGTCAGTTTGCTATATACGGTGTAATTTAATGTAGGTAAACTCTGTAGGTGTGGGGTGTGTCTATATAAATATGCACACCACAGCATGCATTTAATTACAATCTACAGAGAGCCACTGAGAAAAAAGAGCAGCCCCATTCAAGAGAGTGCTGTGCACTTCTAACTACTTTTATTCTCCTCTGAAAGATGGAGGAGTGTAGACGCCGTCAGCTGGGGATATTATCCCATTAGTCACTTGCATTTGGGTAATTCATTTGCAATATCCAATTATCCACTATGTTAATGTCCCACATCTGTGTGCAAACCTTGCCAATGAGACCACATTTATTTATTTATTTTTAAAAAGATACCAAACGTGGACTGTAGCAGAACAAAAATCACATGCTTCCCACCCAACAGATTTAACTAGCTGTAAACACCAGCAATGCTCTCTTTAACCAACACCAGAGAGATATTTACTGTTCTTTCCCTAAACATGCAGTCTTACCCTTGGCACATTTACTCAGAAGTAAGTCTCTTTGAAGTCAATGAAACTTACTTCCAGCCAAGTGTGATTAAATTTGCAGACGGGACTGCAGAGAGCTTTCTCTGGTCAGCACTTGATTAATCTTCAAAGTAACCCCATTAGTAGAGCATAATCCAACTAGAAGCAACACTAGTTGATGGTGATGAAATGAGCACAGATGGGAAAGGGAGACTTGGTATTTCTTGGTATTACATGAATAGATGTAATAATAAATGTGATAGTATGGAGGTGCACGGATGTAGCTGGACTGACTGAATTTTTACCTACCATGCAGGTATTAAAAGAAGAGAGTCTCTAGCATAGGCAAACTTGGCCCTCCAGATGTTTTGGGACAACAACTCCCGTCATCCCTAGCTAACAGGACCAGTGGTCAGGGATGATGGGTGTTGTAGTCCCAACACATCAGGAGGGCCAAGTTTGCCTATGCCTGCTCTAGCAAGATAAAAAGTGACCCCTAACAAAACTGGCTCATTTTCTGTGGTGACAGGGAATGTTCACAAGCATTCTATGTGCTGAGTGAAAGGGCTAGTTAATGACTTTGCTCACACCATGGTCTAGCATTTGAGGATAAGCCCCAATGAGTCCCAGGCTCATGTGCTTCCTTTACTCCCCCAGCAGGCTTGCAAGAAGCAATTCAGAAGCTTTCACTTCCATTTTATACTCATTGTGATCTCCAAAACCAGACAAGCTGCGGTATACCTTAACTACAGTGGAATCAAGCACCATTTATGAAGCTTTTTATTTCACTAACCATAGCTGTAAGCAAGACATAAACTAGGATTTATACATAACACTAATCTGCAGTTAATCTAAAATGGAAGCAGAAGCGTCTTGTCTTTTTATGGCCATGCCAGAGAAGGAGACAATGAGAGGGGGCTTTGCTGCAGCTCATTCCCATACCACTAAAACCACAATTGACCTGTGAAATGGGCAACTGCTCAACAGTGCAGTTGCTATGAGCAGAAATGGCAGATAGGTTTGGTGGAAAAGGGTATTATTCCCACAGTCTAGTCTTCTTGTGACCGGAAGATATAAAAAGCATCGCAGCTCAATGAATGGTTGAAAATGTCACCCCAGGCAGCAGGTAGAAGTCAGTTTTAGGCTCCAGAGAGCCAGTGTGGTGTAGTGGTTAAGAGTAGTAGACTCGTAATCTGGTGAACTGGGTTCGCTTCCTTGCTCCTCCACATGCAGCTGCTGGTTGACCTTGGGCCAGTCACACTTCTGTGAAGTCTCTCAGCCCCACTCACCTCACAGAGTGTTTGTTGTGGGGGAGGAAGGGAAAGGAGAATGTTAGCTGCTTTGAGACTCCTTTGGGTAGTGATAAAGTGGGATATCAAATCCAAACTCTTCTCCTCCTCCTCCTATATAATAACAGCACAAGCCTAACCCTGTCTACTCAGAAGTAATTCTCACTGCATTGAATAGGGTTTATGCACGGGTGAGGGCAGTTAGGATTTCTTCCCTAGCCTGCATCTTTACTATAATGTCACACGTACCCCTAAAGCACAGTGATCACCACTTGCATAAATTTATAGTTACAGAGCAATTAACCTCCAAGTTATTGCCCAAGACTGTCCTTACAAAGTATGTTAATTTTTCTCCCCTCAAAGGCCTACAGAGAGACTCCCAAGTGAGTGGATCACTGACCTGGTAGAATGTGATGCTCTTATTACCCATCGGGCCAGGGGCTCATTTGATGATCTCTGCTTTGTGAGTCATTTACTTTTATGGGCCAAGGTTTCAGTCCTCAAAACTAGACTTTGAAGTAGCACCATCAAAGTAAAATGAGCCTAATCTGGAGGAAGTGGTTGCAAGACCGACAGTCCTCAGGCATTAAAAAAATATACATTATGAGAATTTTGATAGCTTAATATTCTGGCCATGCTCAATAGCCTTATTTAAGAAAGCTCGTCCTCAGCTACTTACCACTTTGTGTTATACAGTGCATGGAAGTCTTTGGTCTGGGGAAAAGAAGGAATGCGTTTGTCCTAATGTGCTCCTGAAGTCTAGCTTATTGTCACTGATGCTTGTAAAAGCAGGAATCCCTAGTTACGCATCGTTCTGCCAGGTATTTCCTTTTTCCACCAGATTTCTGTAAAGTAGAGCATTATGGGCCATCGCTTCTCTTGATAGTCCCCTAGATTATTTCAGGTGCATTTCATATGCAAAGCATGAAAACAATGAAGGCAGTGGCAAGGGCTGAGGATCACAGGTCTACATTCTTCCTCTTACAGGGCATGATGCCATGCTATAAGGGAGGGTCAGCAGTGGTTACAACATTGGACTAGTTATAGTGGTTACAACATTGGACTAAGACAGGCATAGGCAAACTCGGCCCTCCCGATGTTTTGGGACTACAATTCCCATCATCCCTGACCACTGGTCCTGTTAGCTAGGGATGATGGGAGTTGTAGTCCCAAAACATCGGGAGGGCCGAGTTTGCCTATGCCTGGACTAGGACCTGGGAGGCCAGGGTTCAAATCCTTGCTGAGCCATGAAACTCATTGGGTGACCTTGGTGTGGTCCAGTCACAGTCTCTCAGCCTAACCTACCTCACAGCGTTGTTTTGAGGATAAAATGGGGAGGAGGAGAACCATGTATGCCACACCTTGAGCTCCTTGGCGGAAAGGTAGAATATAAATGTGACAAATCAATCAAGAAAGAATGCAAGCTAAAACTAAAAACAAACAAACCAGATTGCCTGTCCTATCCATTAATGTCTTTCAGCCTGCTCACTACTATAGCATACCCTCCAACATTTCTCTGATGAAAATAGGGACGTCCTATTCCATAATAATAATTTTATTATTTACACCCCCGCCCATTGGACTGGGTTGCCCCAGCCACTCTGGGCAGCTTCCAACATATACAAAACAAAATAAAGAAATTCCTTCCTATAGCACCTTAAAGATTGGTAATGAGGTTCTGAATTGCAACTCATTACCAAACTTAAAACAATGGAGAGACCTGGTCTGAACAGAGACATTGGATTCTTATCTCATTATACATGACTAAGCCATTTCTCACCTTCTCACCCCTTGCCTTTTCCTGTAAGACCTATTACAGTCGTTAAGAGTTGTCAACAGGCTCATCTCAGCTATCTGCCAATCTCCCATTCCCACCACCCTTCTGAGTAATACCCCTCCCCACCTTCTCACTATATAGAAGGATCTGGCAACTTCTGTTTCAGTGTATCTGAAGAAGTGTGCATGCACACAAAAGCTCATACCAAGAACTAACTTAGTTGGTCTTTAAGGTGCTACAGGAAGGAATTTCTTTATTTTGACTATGGCAGACCGACACGGCTACCTATCTGTAACTGTATATACAAAACAATAATCAAACATTTAAAAACTGCCTTCAGATGTCTTCTAAAGGTTATGTAGTTATCTCCTTGGCTCGGGGGTGGGGTGGGGTGGGGTGGGGTGGTGGTGTCACATAACTCCATACCCTCCAACATTTCTCTGATGAAAATAGGGATGTCATAAGGAAAAGTGGGACATTCTGGGATCAAATCAGAAACTGGGATGGCTTCTGTAAATCTGCAGCTGCCCGTGGAAAATAGGGACACTTGGAGGGTCTGCTATAGATTGTAGAATGCTTTGTTGTCACTGCCCAGATTGCATTCTGGAAGAAGACCTCTTGAGCAGCTTTCTGTTGGTTGGACTTCATTCTACTGGAGTTCAGAAAGCAGCCCTCTCTGATCCCGGCCTGATCTGCCATACTTTGGGTCCTGCTTGATCTAAGTATACTTTTCTTTCATTAGATCACACATATATTTAATATACAGGGTTTTTGGTAGTGGAGTTGGGCCAATAGGCATAAGGAAGTGGAGAGAGAAATCCTGAAGCCAGTTTCTGTATGACTTAATTGGAGTTTTAAATCCGTTTTACTGTGTCCATCTTTGTATGCATGTTTTAACAACAACTGTGAGTCACCATGAGCTACTGTGGGAGGCTGAGACTATGGATGCTGCAAAACAAACAAACAACCATACAAACAGCCTTAATCTAGCTGTTTAGCTCCCCCATCCAAAATCGGAACCCCCCCATTTAGCTCATAAATCAAACTGTTTGCTCTGCTCTGCAAATGAGCTGGCATCTCCTTGCAAAGATGGGCATATCTGCTTGCTTGAGATGAAATAGCAAGTTAACCATGCACATGCTCAAGGGTGCTCTACTTTCTCAGCATGCAAATCAATTCTGCCTTTGTTAACACACACACACACACCAGTGGGTGAATTAGTCCTGCCAGGGCTGGATAGAAAAGATGGATAGGAAGGTGGGAGGGTGGGGGAAGGAGAATGAATCACTGCGTGGTGGTGGTAAAGAATGGATATTACGAATCATAGAGATGGACAGGGCTTTGTAGACCACCCCATTTAACCCACTGCTCAATAAACTGAGCTTAGAGCATCCCTAAGAGATGGCTGTTCAGCTTCTGCTTAAAATCCTCCAGTGGGCAATACCTCACTGCCCCTCTAGGTAGAAATGGGGGACAAATTTCGATCTATGGTAAGATGCTTCCCCCCTTGTAGATGCTGAACCTACAGTAATGACGGAGGTTGTAATTCAGGGCTGTACCCTTGGAATTAAGAAGTTGGTAATTTGAGGACTTCCAAGGGCCTAAAAGTTGATGCACAAGTTTGTGTTATAGGCCCCAAAATTCTTCTTAAGATATTCCTCATTCCTCTACAGGACCCAACATGGTGTCAGAAGTGCAGAATGAGGAGTGCACTGAGCATGTATTGTGGCAGGTAGAAAGAGGCTCCTGCTTCTTTTGAGGGGTGTGTGTGTCTGAGTGTAGGGGATAATTTACCCCCTGAGACCTCAAACCAACTTGGGATTAATTATTATTATTATTTAATTATTTCAGAGCAGCTTGGGTAATTTTTGAGATAATCCAAAGGAAGCATTGGAAAGCTTGCCCGTCACACTCTCACACAACATTAATAAAGTTATTTAAAAGCAGTACACAAAAGATCCATTAATATTTAGGCTCCAAACGCAGACAAAGCCAGGACCACACTCCTTTGTACAAAGGAAGATATGGTTTAGCATTCAGTCCTTCTGAACGGATCATGTCAAAGGCCATCTTGGACTCAACTGCAACAGTGCTCTCCCCAGTTTTGATTCACAGCAGCTGCTATTCAGAGGCATACAGCCCCCTGACAGTGGAGGGACAGCATAGCCTTATCCTTCATGAATTTGCCTAAACCTCTTTTAAGGTCTTCCAGATCGGTGGCCATTACCACCTCTCGTGGGAGCAAATTCCATAGTTCAGCTATGCGCTATGTGAAGAATATGTGCGGAGACTGGCCTACCCAATGGCATACATATAAAAGAGTGGTAACAATGTTCCTCTTTAACTACCTGTCATTGAATGGAAAGGGTGTTGTACATCTCATTGCTGAAACCATCACACACACACACACACACACACACACACACACACACACAGAAAAAACAACCTAAATGAAAATATGCACAGCAGAGACATATATATGGATAAATTAAATTTCTCTTTGGGAGAGCCCTAAAGAAGAACAATTTTGCCACTGAATGGATTTTCAACAGCTACGAGCTGAATCATTTGCATACTGCACAGGAGAATTTTTTTCGGGGGGCGGGGGAAGGACTAGACAACCCCTGAACTGTAGCTGCTGGTAATGGTGCCGCCAGAATTTCACAACTCATTTTCTTGGTATTAAGATGCTAAAGTGGTTTAAAGGAGATTTGTTCAAATGAGGCTTGGCAATTTTTCTGAATAATTTAATGCCCTGGATTAAACGTTTGTGAAATTTTCACATTGCTGTGCGGCTCCCCCTTATGAGAGCGACACAATTCTTCCCCCTTTTTGGGAGGCGAAAGTTTTCAGAAGCAGATTGCATGAGTGGCACAAGCAAATGGAAAACACTTCCGCCTGAATTACGCTCATTCAGAAAGATTAAATAAGTGGGCCCCGTCATTTTGGAAAGTTCCCTTCAATGGGCTAGTTATACTTTTCATTTTTTCACAAGTCCAATTTTACAGCTCTGTCTGCAGGAATTTCCCTTCTTCTTTATTAAATGCACTGCGCTGACGTCAAAGAGTTAACATCATCCTTTCCCACATTTACACTCCCCCCCCCCCGGTAGCAATTACCATTTGCATAATTCAATTACAGTTATGGAAGGAAAAAAACCCCTGCTTGGCACAGACAATCACCTGCCCCTTTAAACTGAAACATTATGAGCCAACCGTCTCCAATCTCTGCTGATTAACAACAGCATATTCCAAATTTATAGGGTCTATTACCAGCCATCTGAAGAGCAGACAGTGTGCCAAATCTCCCTTCCCAACTTCTCCAGGGATTCCCTTCTCAGATGCTCTTTTCACAACCGGTAAACAACACTTTATATCTTTTGCACAGATAGCAGATAATTACCATATGCTTCAAAACATGCTTGCTCAATTCACTTTCCCACAGTAAACTTCCTTTATTATGACAGCTAAGGGGCACCCAGGGATTTAAGCCTATAATGTAGACCCCTGTAGGCTTGGTGGTTTCAAAGGTCAGTGTCTATTGCAATAAAAGTTCGGAGCAGGAGTAAGCGACTTTGTAAGAAATTATTTTTATAAGCCAGCAGGAGAGAGGAGGAAGGAGATTTCGAGGCAGGTAAATGGGCGAGAAGAATCCACAAAACATCACCCTCAGTACCAAAGTATTTTTTTTAAAGCACTGCGTGAAGTACAGTAACAAACACAAGGATAATGGGCTGGAAGAATAGCTACAAAGATTTATGGAGAGAAGTAGATAAAAGAACTCTCTAGTGCCGCTACACTTTCAGCAGGCTACATAGCTTTGCCAACTGAACATTTTGCAAATGTTTTCATCTGCGCTGAAAGGCATCCTTGTCCATCCCACAAGTTTTTTAAAAACATAAAGCATTGCCCTCATTCCCAATTCAATTGACGGGCTCTTGACAATATCAATGGACAGCCAAGTCTGATCAGCTAACCATCCTTGATTAGCTATAAGGTATTATGAAAAATGGTACATAAGTAACAGGTAAGGGACAATAATAGATGCATGCAGGTTCAACATGGTGGGCATTATCAATGATCAAAGATTGGGGAGAAGAACCATTTCCTCAAAAAACCACTTTTTTTTGCTTGAAAAGTGAAATGGAAGAAAATTCGGTGAGATTGATCTACATGGAAGACTGCTGAGAAGATGATTTCTGGATGCTAGGATGCTAGGATGCTAGAGAAATTATTTTTATTTTTTTGTTATTTTAAAGCAGTGTCAAACAGACTAAAGAAATCATGGAGCCCAATCCTACGTGGCTCCCCTGAGAAGAGAGGCTGATTGTTAAACCATTGGGAAAACTAGCTCTGTGAGAAAAATAGGGAGCATCCTAATAACTCTTAGTACCCTTATTTCCCAGGATTACTTGGGGAGAAGCCAAGACGGTTTAAAGGGGTACAGTACTGCTTCAAATGTATAGTGCAGATGGCCCCTGTGTTTCTGTTCCCATTGGAGCTCAGTGGGATTAGTCTAAGGAAAGTGTGTGTAGGACTGTTGCCTTAATGTACATAGAACTTTGTATATACATTATAATTGTTTATTTGTTCATTTTTTTAAAAAAAGAGGGTGGGTACCCAGTAGGCACCAACTTGGAATTAATTATTATTTATTTACAGTATTTATAGCCTGATCTTCATTGAATGTTTGCAAACCTGGAGCAATTTAATCGGGGGTAATTTTTTTTTTATAAAAAAGGTTTAAATTGATTAGTTTGATTAATCGATTAAAAATGCTGCCATCTTAGATTTTGGGGCATTTCATTTTAAAGTTTAAATACTGCCAGAAGGGATAAACAATAAAAAGTGTGAGACTGTTGAATTAAAAGATTTTCAGCACCATTTGATGCCAGTGGGTTTATATAATTTAACACTCCTCTCACAAGGATTCTTTCGAACTAGTGATGATAATATAAACTAGAACAGTCCTAGGAGTGTTCATTAAACTTATTAGAAACCTAGATTTACTGTGTGAATGTGGAGTGTGGTGATGGAGGTTCTGCTTCTATCCTTATGGTCAGTACATGAGGGTAGTGCTGAGAAATGGCTGTACAGGACAAGGGAAATGGAGTGTCATGACTGGGAATCTTAAGATGCCAGATCCTGCTACAACAGCAATTGCTAGGAGGAGGAAACATGGACTCCCTGTTCCTTCTCACATGGATCTTCTGGCACTTCAACTCATATTTCATGCCCATATCAACCTCCCTGAACATCAAAATCTTCCACTAAAGCCCTTCTTAGGAGTGTTGCCACCCCCACCGGAGATCATGCAAATGGCTGCTGCCATCTGTGGGACCCTGGCTATGGACCTCCCCCAGCCCCACCCCTGAAAGTGGCTTTCCTGCTGCCCAGTGTTGTTCCTTAAGGTGTCAAGTTGAGGCATGTTTTATTCTCTCAGATAATTAAAATGTGAACCATTAAAGTATTGGAAGGATATAAAGGAAATGAAGCTAAATTTTAATTGTTTCATAGAATCATAGAGTTGGAAGAGACCACAAGGGCCATCGAGTCCAACCCCCTGCCAAGCAGGAAACACCATCAGAGCACTCCTGACATATGGTTGTCAAGCCTCTGCTTAAAGACCTCCAAAGAAGGAGACTCCACCACACTCCTTGGCAGCAAATTCCACTGTCGAACAGCTCTCACTGTCAGGAAGTTCTTCCTAATGTTTAAGTGGAATCTTCTTTCTTGTAGTTTCATTGCATATAGGTAAAAAAAGTAAAGGGCCCCTGGGTGGTTAAGTCCAGTCAAAGGCGACTATGGGGTGTGGTGCTCATCTCGCTTTACAGGCCGAGGGAGCCGCCGTTTGTCCACAGACAGCTTTCTGGGTCATGCGGCCAGCATGACTAAATCGCTTCTGGTGCAACGGAACACCGTGACGGAAACCAAATCGCAGGGAAATGTCATTTACCTTCCTGCTACAGTGGTACCTATTTATCTGCTTGAACTGGCATGCTTTCGAAATGCTAGGTTGGCAGGAGCTGGGACAGAGCAATGGGAGATCACTCTGTTGCGGGGATTTGAACCACTGACCTTCCGATCGGCAAGCCCAAGAAGCTCGGTGGTTTAGACCACAGCGCCGTCTGTGTCCTGTGTCCATTGCCTATACTGTACTGCTGTTGTTTGGTCTTAATCTGCATTGCAAACCTCCACGGTACAGCTGTTAAAAAGGGCAGTGTGTGCATATACTGTACTCCACGTAGAGTACAGTATGTAATTTATTTATGTATGTGTATGTATATATATACCTTAAATAGACATACATAAATAAATTTAATACATAATGCATAAATCTATTTAAGGTGTGTGTATACATATGTGTGTGTGTGTGTGTGTGTGTGTGTGTGTATACACACACACACCTTAAATAGACATACATAAATAAATTACATACTGTACTCTATGTGGAGTTAATCTATTGAGTAAAATGACTGAAAGGCAGGCTCAGAAAGCAGACGCCGAAAGGGGTTTATAATGATCCTTGTCTGAGCACTTCTTAGGTCGTGCATTTTGTACAATAACAACAGAGCAGCCGAGCAGCCAATTTGTATGAAACCAGGAATATGTTTAAGTAGTGTTTGCCTTGTATAGGAGATCTGCAGTTAACAAGGCAGTGGGCGGTTTACAGGAAGAGATTCCCAAGGACCCATTGTTCTGCTCGGTCAGCGTATTGTGCCCATTATTGCCAGACATCTCTTGCTACCTTAAAGGAATATCTCTTATCCGAGAGGGTCACATCCGAGAGAACGTGAAAGGGATGGCAGGACTTCAGAACCTTCTTTCTTCCGAAAACTCACCTGTGTTTTGATCTTGGCAAAATTCATGACGTACAATTTCAGAGGGAGGAGAAACAGGAATGACAACTGAGCCACACTTTCCTACTCGGTGCACACCTGTCTCATCCAAAAACATTTTTGAACATCTTCTCTCTGGGGAGGACATATTTAAGGTTATTGTTATAGCTGCTCTTCAGCTAAAGCTCTCAGAGCAGCTTAGAAACTAAAAACTTATTAACAAGGTAACAATAAAACTGATCAAAGCACAGCGACTAAAATAACTAGCAGAAAAACCATGTGTGCACATCAAAACAACTAAATGTTAAGGGTGCTTGGATCAGTTTTGCCCTGAAAAGAAAGCATGAACAGAGCCTGGGAAACCTGCTTGGGGAGGCAACTCCAATGGAGCGTTATAAACGGAAAAGCTTCCATTTGTGGTTACTATACATAATCTCTTCTTAAGGGTATTGGCATGATGGAGCAAGAATGATGTCAGGCAAGGCGGAGAAGCTTAGCTATGATTCCTGGATTGCAATGGGTTGGTCTAGATGATTCTTTGTGTCCCTTCCACACCTGTACATGTATTTTGTGTGTGTGGACTGCAAGATCATCAAACCTATCCATTCTTAAGAAAATCAGCTCTGAGTGCTCACTGGAAGGACAGATCCTGAAGCTGAGGCTCCAATACTTTGGCCACCTCATGAGAAGAGAAGACTCCTTGGAAAAGACCCTGAGGTTGGGAAAGATGGAGGGCACAAGGAGAAGGGGACGACAGAGGACGAGATGGTTGGACAGTGTTCTCAAAGGTACCAGCATGAGTTTGACCAAACTGCTGGAGGCAGTGGAAGACGGGAGTGCCTGGCGTGCTCTGGTCCAGGGGGTCACGAAAAGTCGGACACGACTAAACGACTAAACAACAACAACTGTTAGGGATCGGGGCATGAATTTGCAATTCTTATGAAGCGCTACTAAATTTACCTTTTCCAAAGCAATATGCAAACCCAAATACAGAGACCCTTTGAAATTCACACTGCTCTGAATTTTGCAGTGCAGTTCTCCAGCCAAGCAATATGGACGAAAGCAAATATATTAGGGGAAAGTTTACATAGAAAAATGCATGGGATTAGGGGAAATTGCTTCTGAAGATGAGTGTATTAGGAAGAAGAGCATACAAAGAAAAAGCCACAAACTTAATGTAAGATTATTGAGAAACTGAAGCTGACAGATTTGTCCATCTTTACAGACAGACCTGCTGCTCACCCCATGGAACTGAATGGACAAATAGGAACCAAGTCTATTTCTATGGTGACATTGCCCCAGTTCACAGGTAAAGAGCCATATCCCAGCAATGTTATTAATTTTTCAGGACACTAGGATCATTACCCTTTCCAAAATCCAGGACCCTCTCAAAGTTGCCTTCCCACAGACATATTTCCATTCATGATGAGAATACAGTGGTACCTCGGGTTAAGAACTTAATTCATTCTGGAGGTCTGTTCTTAAACTGAAACTGTTCTCAACCTGAGGTACCACTTTAGCTAATGGGGCCTCCCGCTGCCACCGCGCTGCCACTGTGCAGTTTCTGTTCTCATCCTGAAGCAAAGTTCTTAACCCGAGGTACTATTTCTGGGTTAGCGGAGTCTGTAATCTGAAGCGTCTGTAATCTGAAGTGTCTGTAACCCAAAGTACCACTAATTTGCCTACACAAAACAACAACAATTGAAAAAAACCAGTCAAGGCAGACAGTTTCAGTGTGCAACTATGTGTTGACCAAGTCTGAATGAAATGGTTCAAAAGTGCACCTGGGTTACTTAGGTAGACGCAAAGGCTTGCAGTAAACTTTGACAGTTACATAGGGAGAAGTAAACACAGCATGCCATGTTGTTTTATCCACTCACCAGCTAGATTACTACCTGGTAAAATAGGGCACTTGTCCTATTTATCCCTTAATTACAAGGCCCCTCTACTTGCTAATACCTTAAATTGCTTGGTAGGTGTCCTTGGCTCAGCAGGCAAGGTGGAATTTCTGTGATTATGGAAGAAAATAAGGAGAGGAGTGTTTTTTTCCCCCTGTGGTGGCTGCCAAGGCTAAGCAGAGATGCTAGTCTTTTGTTTGTTTGTTTGTCTGACACAGGCAACCAAAGCTAGGCCTCTGAGTTAAGAGATATTTTACAAGTTCTGGGAGATGTTGCCCTATTGTGGGTGCTCAAAATGATCAAAAGTTCTGTATTGAAAGCAGACCTGTCCTTGTTTCTCTGCTCTCCAAAGAACATTGCTCTGATCTGGAAAAATTTTTGGAAAGCGGCCTAATGTACACCCTTCCTTCATGTAGCCCCCATTGAAGTGGAAAGTTGCATCCTTTGATGGGCATGGTGATGAACGCTTCCTGCCGGGACCAGCAGTTTGCTGTGTTTGACTAGTTGCCCACCATTTGAGCCAGATCAGAACTCATTAATGTAGTCCTAAAATAAGTAAGTACAGTGGTACCTCGGGTTAAGAACTTAATTCGTTCCGGAGGTCTGTTCTTAACCTGAAACTGTTCTTAACCTGAGGTATCACTTTAGCTAATGGGGCCTCCTGCTGCTGCTGCGCTGCCGCTGCACGATTTCTGTTCTCATCCTGAAGCAAAGTTCTTAACCCGAGGTAATATTTCTGGGTTAGCGGAGTCTGTAACCTGAAGTGTATGTAACCTGAGGTACCACTGTAAAATAAAACAAAAGGCCAAAGAGAGTTTCGTCCCAATACAAAATGCAGTTCTGCATCTGTGCATTACTTTTCCAGCGTGTACTGCTTATTTTGAGGATGCTGACAAGTGTAGAAGAGAGTTTGGATGAGAATAGGATCCCATGCAGACATATGAATGTGCAGAGCTCACCAGATTGGAACTATTTGTTGTCTCTCTCCCCCAATGTGTTATTATTTATTAATTCATATGGAGTAAGAATTGGGAACCTGTGGGCAGCGGTGGAGCAAGCCGATCTGGTGCCTGGGGTGGCGCGTGTGCCCTGTGCCCAGGGGTAGGGGCAGCCTCCTGTGGAGGTGGGGCCAGCTGCCTGCGGGGCTGGGTAAGCCGGGGCAAGATGTTCCGCAGGGCCTCTGAGGAGTCTCCTCCCCCTCAGCTGCCCTACAGCTGAGGGGGAGGCAGCGGGCAGACCATTTGGGGCAGCGAGGAGCCGGCGGGTGCCCAAGCCACCACATAACTCCCAGGAGAGACGCGTGGCTTGGGCGTGCTGCAGGCACCGTGGTGAGTGCCGCCCGCCATTTTGTCACCCCCCTCAGTGGTGACACCCAGGGCAACCCACCACCGACTCCCCCCCTTCCTCCGCTCCTGCCTGTGGGACTTCAGATGTTGTTGGTTGGACTACAAGTCCTATCATACTTGACCACTAGACTGAAGGGGTCCAACAACATTTGGAGATTCGCAGGTTTCCGCAAACAATGCAGAGCTACCAATGTGTATACAGCTCCACCGTGGTTAATCAACACAGCATAGTAGAATTAAGGAAGTCTCATTTTACACAAGCATCAGCACAGAACATGAAGTATGAATCCAACACCCCCCCCCGGTAGAATAAACCAAATAATTATAAACCAAGTAACTTTGTTGTTGTTGTTTAGTTGTTTAGTCGTTTAGTTGTGTCCGACTCTTTGTGACCCCATGGACCAAAGCACGCCCATGCTAGACTATGCTAAAAGAGGCCGTTCCATATTACTTTAATATAATGTACTTCTTATTTTTTGCCACTTGCATCTTTTAGTCATCTGGTATACACGGATAAGCAAAGTAGAAATGCTATATAGCTTGGTAACGTTTCATTTGTTTATTTATTTATTTTTTAAAAAGAACATTTCTTTGGGGAACTCCCGCCCATCTCTAATGCTTAACTAGCCATTGGGTTTTATTAGTAAGAATCAAGGAATGAATGACATTAATGAGAACAGCATAAAACATTGACCTACTTTCATTAGATGAAAGCAAGCAGACCTTCTTGGGTCTGCTGGGTTTTCTAATTTACTTGCCCTTTTTAAAATGCTTGATATTTTTCTTAGCAAGTCCATAAAATACAGCGTGTGCTTAGCTCTGAGTGCGTCGCAAATGGAGTTCGCTGTATAGCTTCTGGTGGTGTTTCAGATGCTTGGACTTTTGGCTGAAGCTGTTGGTTTTGCTTTGGTGGCCACAAGGAGGGGTCAGAGGAGGAAAACAGAATAAGGAAACCAGGAACATCATGGCCGCCCACTTAATTACAACTTCAGCAAGACACTACATTTCCCACACAATTATTCCACAGGCAATAAGTAGGGCAGCTGGCTT
The DNA here is from genome assembly GCF_965113315.1 of Podarcis vaucheri. NCBI lineage: Eukaryota > Metazoa > Chordata > Lepidosauria > Squamata > Lacertidae > Podarcis > Podarcis vaucheri. The sequence continues at coordinate 49,446,982 of NC_138750.1, read as the reverse complement.
TCACATTGCCCCAAAAGAGGAAAAGAAAAGAGCAACAGAGCTAACTGATTTCCACATGCTAATTTATAGATGCACGTATGGAATTAATTTCTACCATTCAAATAGAAATACATCTCACCATAGCTGGGTAAGACTGACCAAGTGACCTGCTGCTTGCCCCCTTCAGTCCGCTGCCCAGGTGTTACCTGATGCCAAACTCCCTGCATGGCATCTCCCTTCTTACCAGTTTTCATGAAACCAGACTTGAGCCAGAGAGGCCTTCAAGCAGAAGACACCTTCAAACAGATGACTGTCCTTGGTAAAAGAGGACAAAGAGAACCCAATTCACAATCCCAACAGAAGATTGCTACCTTTACGGTGTCTCAGAGACCCTACAGCAGTGTTTCCCAACCACTGTTCCGTGGCACACTAGTGTGCCGCGAGATGTTGCCTGCTGTGCCGCGGGAAAAATTAAAAAAATCGAAAGATTTTTTTTAAAAAAGTCAAATTTTCGATTGGGGCGCCGTCACTAGATGACCCCTGGGGTTCCCTCCCTCCTCCTCCGGGGAGGCCCTTCCTGGCTCTCGGCCAAGGCTTGGCGGCTGCCACTCACTCACTCGCTCGCCCACCCGTCCCTCCATCCCTGCACCCGGCCTCTCCCCCTCCTTCCCCGGCGCGGGGGCTGCCGGGATCCGTAGTCCCCTCGCCCTTGGGCTCCGCGCCCGTGCGGGGTGCGCGAACTACGTTTCCCAGCGTGGCCTGGCGGGCCGGGCGTTTTGTTTGAAGCGCTCTTCTCCCGGCCATGGAATGAGCGCAGCGGCGGCCGGGCAGGCAGGGGCTCTTCCGCGCAGACCCCGCGCAGCCTGCCTGCGCCCCCGCGGAGATCGGGCGGCAGGATGGAGCCCGGGGATCCCCGCGGAGGCGGAGTGGCGGAGGCTTCCCCCCAGGTAGGGCTGTGTCGGGGGGGGGTTTATTTTTGCAATGCTGCATCCGCGCCGGAGGGGACGCATCGGACCGCGGGGAGACCCCTTGGCGGGCGTGCAAGGCAATGCATGCATGCAGGCGTTGCATGGAGTGCAGTGCAATGCAATGGCAACGCGGCGCCCTGCATGCATGCATGCAACTTCCACCGGCACTCCGGACTTGGCAGGTGAGGGGGGTCCCCAGTGGGCGGCAGAGAGAGCCGGGAGGGCGAAGGGGAGCCGGGGGGGAGCAGCGCTGCTCCCCGAGCCGAGCCCGGGGGGAACTTCGGCGTCGTTGCGCCGGGTGTTGGAAGCGGAGGCTGGCGGGGGGCCCTCACCTGCAAAACCTGGTCGCCTCTCATATATTTCGTGCATTGCATTCATCGCCCACTTTCTCCTCCAAGGAGATCCTGGGGGCGTGCGTGGTTCTCCCCGTGTTATCCTCGCAACAACAGCCCTGCGAGGTGGGTCAGGCGAGTGGCCCAAGGGAGCACCCAGGGATTGTCCTGGCCAGGTGGGGTGATTTGAACCCTGCTCTCTGCCCGGTCTTCGTCCTCATTTAGCCCCCACATGTGCATGACTGTGCATGACTGAGGTTTCCCCCCTCGTCTTGGCTATGGTGTGAGTCTGTGCTGTTAATTAATGGGGTTCTGCCTTCGGAGAAGATGAGCCAGCCCTCAAGGAGGTGATTATGTAATTTGCTAGCAATTCATGTCCCTCCCGGCGTGACGCTGCGCGCTGACGTCACGGGGCTGTAATGGTGGTGTGCCTCAAGATTTTTTTCATGAAACAAGTGTGCCTTTGCCCAAAAAAGGTTGGGAAACACTGCCCTACAGCACCAACAGGATCCTGATAACAACATCTATCTGCAGGGCCGTCTTTACCCAGGGGTGCAAGGGGTGCGGGGCACCCAGGCGCCAAATTCTGGGGGGCGCAAGGAGCCCGCCGCTGAAGCTGCCTAAGATTGTGTTACATATTGTATTGAGCTGCTATGCAGCAGCGGGGTCAGAGGCACCTTTGATACGACTGATCTGGCACCGGTGGCAGGCAGGCGGCGCGAGATCAGTCGTGACAAAGGTGCCGTGCGTGAAACATTGCAAATTGCGTTTTAATTTCATCACTTGCAGTTCAAATTTGTTTAGAGAAATGGTTAAAAATAATCATGTTTATTTTCGCTAATTGTTGGCATTTTCTTTTACTAACTACTTAGTACTTAGGGCTCTACTACACATGCGTTTCAGCACACGATTTTAGTTTTCCATTTCCACAAAAACGCGCCTAGAGCACACACTAAGAATTCCGCAAGCTGCATTTTTTCTTCTTTTTACAACGAATGGTAAGTGTACAAATGAGCAAATAAAAAAGTTTGTTTCTTTTTCCTCCCTTCTTTTGTAAACAAGAGATAAGGCATAAGTGTTGTGTCTGACATAAGCATAACAAAAGTTAATTTGGGAGCTAAACTGATTTTTTTGGGGGGAGGGACCTGGGAGGATCTTTGCACCCTGGCGGCGCGTAGTGGCGCCCGCCCTGTGGAAACCCTCCCACCAGATGTCAAAGAGAACAACAACTACCAGACTTTCAGAAGGCATCTGAAGGCAGCCCTGTTTAGGGAAGCTTTTAATGTTTGATGCATTACTGTATTTTAATATTTTGTTGGAAGCCACCCAGAGAGGCTGGGGAGGCCCGGCCAGATGGGCGGGGTATAAGTAATAAATTATTATTATTATTATTATTATTATTATTATTATTATTATTATTAGCTAAAGATGGCCCTGTCTATCTGTGCACTATGTTTAAGGGTACATGGCTCTTTCAAGAAGAAGATGCTGCTGCTATTCTCAGTAGAATTCATTGAACTCCCTTCTTTACATTGGAGACCTGCCCAAATAGTCTGAATGCATTCTGGGAGCGAAGGAGGAGGAAGCAGTGAAAATAGCAACACTTTCGGTGCGGAACTACCAAAAGAAAATAAAAGACTGTTTATGTATGCAATGACAGCAGCAAGGATGCTCTTAGCCCAGAGGTGAAAAGAAGAAAAAGTGCTGACCAGAGAAGAGTGGCAGACCAAGCCGATGGAATAAGCGGAAATGGCAAGTTTGACGGGAGAGATCAGAAACCAAGAAGACCAACTATTTTTGAAAGACTGGAATAATTTTGTAATATATCTGAGAGACCACTGTAAACAGCTGAAATCATTGGCAGGAATACAATGACACTTGTAAAATAACATGAATTTTGGATACTATGGCTATATAATAGATAGATTATAGTAAAAAAATTCAGGAATAAAATTTAGAAATGGAACCCATGGAGGGAGGGAAGGAGGCCTGAAGGTTTGAGAGAACCCTTTTTTTCTTTTTCTTTCCTTTTTTTGGGAATTGTTATGTTTGTTATGTATAACCTTTATGTAAAACCAATTTTTTAAAAATAAAAATACAATAGTGACACTTTCATTTGGGCAGGTATTTGGAGGCAAGGAATAGAGGTGAGTCCTTTTTTTTTGCTGCTATTTTTAAATTCACATAATTGCTTAAAAATTAACAAACCAGGTTATCTGGATATAGTGTTCATATCTAGAGCAGACCTTCCAAGTGTCCTTAATTTCAAGGGACAGTCCCGGATTTACAGAAGCTGACCTGGGACGTCCCTATTTCCATCGGATAAATGTTGGAGGGTATGCCATGGAAGTCATGGGAAGTGATTCTTGAGTGAATCCTATGCTTTGACGTAATCCTATGCTTTGACATAAATGCAAACACAGGCAGAATTTTACACCCTTGGGGGGGGGGTATGACGCAGCAGGTCCTTTAATCTGGTAACAATCACACAAACAAGCACTTCATATGAGAAAAAAATTGCACCCTGCCTTTAGAAGATAGGACCATAGAAAACCGCCTTATACAGTGGTACCTCGGGTTAAGAACTTAATTCGTTCTGGAGGTCCGTTCTTAACCTGAAACTGTTCTTAACCTGAAGCACCACTAATGGGGCCTCCTGCTGCTGCCAGAGCACAATTTCTGTTCTCATCCTGAAGCAAAGTTCTTAACCCGAGGTACTATTTCTGGGTTAGCAGAGTCTGTAACCTGAAGCGTCTGTAACCTGAGGTACCACTGTATTGCCTACACTGACTGGCAGAAGCTCTCCAGGGTTTCAGGCCAGGGTCCCCCCCCCCCAGCCCTACCTGGAGAGGCCAGAAACTGAACGTGGGGCCATGCGAGGCCAATGATCAAGCTATGGCCCTTTCCACTTCCAAGTCCTCAAGGTATGTTTCCGCATTGAAACACAACACAACAAACGAATCAGGTGTCAAATGCCTGGTGGTCATAAAATATAGTTTCAGCAGGGCAGCTACAGCACAGCAAATATTTCTGCGAAGAGCGAAAATTATTGATGTCTCTTCCTTACTTCATTTCTCGCTCAGGTCCAGCTCAATACATTATGCTAAACTTGTAAACAGCCACTTTTGCCGATGGCGTAAAGATCTCCTCTTGGTGGCCAGGAAGGAACATTTATAAAACTTTATAATTTTGGTCTACAGTCTCCTAACAATGGCCAAGACCCTTCACAAACTACATTTCCCAGGATAGTTTGGGGGAAACAATGGCTGTTAAAATGGCATAAAACTGATATACATGAATAGAGTGGATGAGGCCCAAGAGATTTAACAGTGGGGGCCATATATGGTTTGCAGGGTGTGCCCAGCAAATCCAGAAATCTTAATATATTATCATACACAATGATGCAGTGGTTACATGATAATTTTGGTTTGTTTCATCTCTGATCAGAAGGCACATAATTAGTCATTGGTATATGATCAAACGAAATCGGGAGGTCTATATATACATATACAGTATTTTTTGCACCATAACACTCACTTTTTTCCTCCTAGAAAGTAAGGGGAAATGTCTGTGCGTGTTATGGAGGGAATGCCTACGGGTGGCATAACTACGGATTTTCCTCCTCTAAAAACTACGTGCGTGTTATGGTCGGGTGCGTGTTATAGAGCGAAAAATACGGTACATAGCAGCGGGGATTGTCTGGCACTGCCTAGGATTTTTTAGAAACCAAAAAAACCATGGTGTTTTTTTAAACAGTGCAATCCACCACATCACATTTCAGTCTGCCATGTTGATTCAAAATGGCGTCCAGAGATCAACGAAGATCCCCACCCCACCCCACATTGGGAACCCTTGGGCAGAGGTTGGCATCAGTACCTTGAGAGGCATCCAAATATATAGAGAACAAAGCAATGGACAGAGACAGACAGACAGACAGAAAACCACTTTCCAAAATATACTGTAGATATTACACAATGGCTCCCGACAGATTCTGGCTGACACCGGAGATTTCTCAGGCCTTCAGAATTGCTTAACTGAAGCAACTGCTGTACTGCCGTGAATAAGGCCTTTGTTCGGATCAGCACAAGAGAGTCGGAGAGTGAGAAGAAATTAGCTTGATTTCTGTGTGGCTGTCCTGCCTTGCCTTTCCTCTGCTCCTCACACTTGATGTAAATATTTGCATCTGACTTTGCTGTAGCTCTGGTTTTTTTTTTTTTTTTGAAAAACACACCCACCACATTTGCCATTAATTCAGTCCTCATTTCCATATGCCTTTTTTTCAGCACGTCATTTCATCTCTTTTGATCCACTTCCATTTCTTTCCTTCCCTCGCATCCTCTTCCTTTTCCTTGCCTTCCTACACTTTTCTGTATTTTGAGCTGGATTTTACGGGTTGATAAAGGGTTGTTTGAAAAGCTTTCAGAGCCGGAGAGAGACGGCTGAAAAACACAGCCTTAGCAGATTGCTTAATCACATTTCTCACCTAGAACTGGTATAATAAGGGTGATCCATAGGGTGTGAATCAAGATGCTACAAGTGGAGATGAGCTAATGGAGCTTGGCCAGCCTTAATTAGAGTTTTCAAGCCAAGGCCTTTTCCCCTCATCTGGTCACAAGAGTGTCAGCCTCTTGGTTTTATAATAGCTGTCAACTTGCTCTGAGCAGTTTATCTTCATATTTCGTATTTTGTCTGTGTTGGAAAACACTCTGGGCCCTTTTGACATCAAAGCAGTGCTTGTTTCTAAGGAGGAAAATGGAGAGCTCTTTTGTTCTCCCTAACAGTAACTTTGTTCTACATAGCAGTGACTGTCTTGGGTTCGGGATCTTCTTCCTACCCAGCCCAGGAGACCACTAACCTTAGGGCTGTCAGGCGACTCTTAATTTTAAGAGGCATAATTTCACATCACTCCTCATTTCACAACATGGGACAAATGACTGACCCCCTTTCCTACTTCCTGTCAGTGTCAGTTACAGAATGGGTGGCAGGCAGGTGCCTTCCCTGTCCACTCCCACTACTGAGATCTTAACCATCACTTTAAGCTGCATGGCTGGAATTTTGAAGTTCTTCCACCACCACCCTTTGCACCTTAAAAATCCAAGATCAGCAGTTGCAGCAGCCTGAACCCTGGGCTTCATTTGCTCCCAACCCTCCCCAAGTGGGGGTTATGGGGTCTTGAAGTCCTTGGGTCCTGAGGTTCTGCAACTAACAGAGCCCTGAAACCCACTTTCAGCTACTGTATGCTGTCTACATGCCTTACAACGCAAAATAAAACCCATTAAATTGAAAACACACAAGGCAGAAACTAGTCCCATAAAGCTTCTTCAGAGGAACTTGACAGGAAACCCAACAGCCACCTGATGTATTTTCTTGTAAAAGACCTTCTCAGATCTTTGGCTGTCAAAGTAGAAAAAGCGGGTCTCTTGCATTCAACTGCTTATCAGCTCCTTTTCCTCTAAAAGTCTCTTCCTACTGCTGACTTGAAAGCTTATTTAGGTTATTTATGTACGGCTTCACATTTCAAAGAAAATCTAAAAACATCACAAATAAAGCCAAATACAAAAAAATTCAATACAAATTCCACGGAGGGGGGCAGCAAACAAAACAATTAATATGTTCTTAATGTAGCTTCCAGGTGACCTGGTTATTGAGCACTCATCTTGATTTATTCATTTGTGTATTCATTTGTGGAGAGGCTGTGGGCATCAAGTAAATATTATCTGAAATTTTCCAGCGCATTTCCCCATCACTTTCCTTACCACAAACAGCCCAGTTTCAGGTGGGAAAACAGGTTTGTTGCACAAGAGCTCCAAAGCAACTTTAATCACGCAACCTCAATTTGCTGCTATGTGATTCCACCCAAAGATAGCGACAGTCTGAAAACACCTGTAAACATTCAATATAACATGGAAACAGCTAATGCATAGAGACCATAATACCTACCAGCAGATCCAAAATACCCACATAGCAGGCGAACTCTAACTTCTGCTATTAATGGATCCCTCCTTTCCTAAGCTGACTGCACAGAAATCTTCCCATATCCTGTCCTATTGCAACATCGGACAGATACACCAAAGCTTCTTCCATTCTTCTTCTACATCAAGATCTCTCAACATTTACAAGAGCTACGCCTCTGTTTTCTACCACTGAGTGCAGACAAGTTCTCCTGATTGTCATTCCTAGAGGAGATTCCATTTGCTTCATGCACATGGGGCATGAAGCACATTGAGGGGTGCTTCTTTGTCTACGAATAAACGTAAAGATCCGGCATCTATAATCCAGAGCTGTGGCTTCAGATTCCACATTTGTGCCAAGCTAACCATGCAACACATAAATCAAATTTGACGTGCTGGTGAGTAACTCACAATCAGCTAAGCAGATTCTTGTGATGTGGTAGTAGACGACTTGGTGGCTTTTGAGTATGACAAATGCAAAAAGACAAAACAAAATCACACACGCAGAAAACACACACACAACAACCCATAACTTTCAGAAATGCCAACAACATCTTGAAAGGGTTGCTTTTTTCCACCAAAAAACCAGGAAAAAGAAATAAGGCTATCATTTCTCCCTATTTGATTTTGGCCTGAAGTCTTTACATTCAGGAGTTGTATTAGAAAGGTTTTAATCTGCCGCTGGCTAGCTGCAATACAGCTTTCTGTTTTCTTTATTAACTTGTCTGTTATTCCCCCCACCCTCTTCCTTCGATAGGTCTTTTTTTCTTCTTTTTAGGGTAGGGCTGAGTTGCACTATTCTAGAGCAAAGAACTGCAGGTTTGTGCTAGTTAATGACCGTGTTTTCCTCTGTCTCTCTCTTTTTTCCATGAGGGAGAAATAAAAGGAGTTGACCTAAATGAAGGTCTGCCTTTGCACCATCCGGACCTTTGTTTAGCACTTTTGACACACACACAAACACGGGAAAATTGCCCCGTCCATCCATATGCTCATCTTCATCCCTTCACCTACACCAGACGATTACCTCAGCAGCTCAGCTGTGTTATTGAGACATTTTCAGCGTGAAATTTGTTTTTCCTCACTGAACTTTAAGCGGAATTTCAAGTGCCAAGTCTCTAAAGCCAAGTGGGGCTATTAAGAGATAATTACTAATTATGCTAATTTGAGAAGTTGTGCTATTTCTTTCCCTGGTCATTTTATCTGCAAAGCTCTCCTGAGAGAACAGTCCCCATTCAATGCTAATAACCTTTCTCTGCTAAAGCCGCTCGTGGAGGACGGTGTGTCCTAAACCCAGGAATATTTTACAGTTAATCAGGATCTGTGGCAATGAATGAGAAGAGAGAAGAGGAGCAAGTTGAACTCATGCTAATGAGTCGCTTTATTAATTTTCCTCAGCACCAGAAGCGTTGGTGCCCTCTACGTCCTTATATTGATACATGTTTTGTTAGCGATTTCCATTTGAAATGATTAGAATACGGAATGCTTTCAACGCTTTCCAACAGCTGTTTGGGGAGGTGGGGAGAAGGATATTTCTGACCTGAGCTGGAAACAACTTGGAGGATATATTTTAAGCAGCTCAAAGGTAATGAGCACAATTGAGCAGTGCACCTGGCTGTTAACCAAAAGGTTGGTGGTTCGAGTCCACCTCAGGGATGACTGTGGGCAGGATCCCAGCATTGTAGGGGGTTGGATTAGATGATCCTTGGAGTTTTTTACAACTTCACAATTCAAAGTGCTGGGGCTGACCTTTAAAGCCCTAAACAGTGTCGACCCAGTATACCTGAAGGAGCATCTTCACCCCCGTCGTTCAGCCCAGACACTGAGGTCCAGCTCCGGGGGTCTTCTGGCGAGAAGTGAAGCTACAGGGAACCAGGCAGAGGGCCTTTTTGGTAGTGGTGCCCGCCCTGTGGAACACCCTCCCACCAGTTGGAGGAAGCAAGGAAGTCAAGGAAATAAGCAACTATCCAATGTTTAGAAGACATCTGAAAGCAGCCCTGTTTAGGGAAGATTTTAATGTTTGAAACCCAGCCAGATGAGCGAGGTATAACTAATAAATTATTATTAAATTATTATTATGATTCTATGATTCTATGACTCGTTCCAAGACATGCTAATGCTAAACTTGGTTTGTTGCTGTAGCTCCAGTTAAGACAGGCATAGGCAAACACGGCCCTCCAGATGTTTTGAGACTACAGTTCCCATCATCCCTAACCACTGGTCCTGCTAGCTAGGGATGATGGGTGTTGTAGTCCCAAAAATCTGGAGGGCTGAGTTTGCCTATGCCTGAGTTAAGATCTCAGATCTGTAAACCACCCTGAGATCTTGTGATGAAGGGTGATCTATAAATCTAATAAATAATCTTAGGGAAAGGGATTTACCCCAGTGGTAGAGAATCTGCTTTGCATGCACAGAGTCCCAAATTTCAATCACTGGCATCTCTAGATAGCTCTGGGAAAGACTCCAGCCTGAAACCCTGCTGGTGGTTAGGGAAGGCAATATTGAGCTAGAGCTCAACATCCTCCAACGTCGTCTCCTCCAGGTGTTTCAGTCATCATAGTCAATGATCAACCAGCCCCCCAAACTCCTCGGAGGAGGAGAAACCAGAGGCTGGGCATGGGGAAGGCTGAGGAGCCGACCTGGAGAAGGGCTCTATCGCATTGTGGCTGGACAGCACAGGAGGAGAGGGGCAGCCATCTGAGTCCATCTCCACTCCACCCAAAATGAGGTTTCCATGGCAGTGGAGGAGGCAGTTGGTGAACCAGCAGGGCTGGCCTAATCAGAGGTGGAGGGAGAGTTGCGGAGTTGGACTTTAAAGCACAGACCTCTGCCCAGAAAGCATGGGGGGAAAGGTAAATGTGGGTGAGCCCTTCGTCATCTACCTTTGAGCTCTGTTGTGCAGCCTGTACTCCGGGCTACTGCTTAGCCTGTGTGCTGACTTCTGGAAGGACGTTTTTCATTTTGCTTGAGCAGTGGGTCTGCGTACCATGTCTGGCAGTGGAAGCCAAGCTAAATACTGAGTTAGATAGACCTATGAATGGTCTGAGTCGGTGTCAGGCAGCTTCTCATTGGACAAGGATAATCTAGACCAGGGTTTCCCAAACTTGGGTCTCTAGCTGTTTTTGGACTACAATACTCATCATCCCTAGCTAGCAGGACCAGTAGTCAGGGATGATGGGAACTGTAGCCCCAAAAACTGCTGAAGACTCAAGTCTGGGGAACTCTAATCTAGATGGACCAATAGTTTGACTTGGTATCTCACACCTTATATGTCCACTGCACAGCCTTCTTTGGAACACTAAGATGCTTGCTCCGATTGGGCAGGATGATGGGCATGGTTGTTTTCATGATGAGAAAGTGAATCCTGGAATACACACAAGCCTCTTCTTTGTCTGTGCACAGCAGTGGAAGATTGACAGTAAGACAAGGAGACCTTCAGGAAACATTGCTTGCCATCACTGATCCCATGTAATACAATGTAGACAATACAGAACTAGATGGACCAGTGATCTGAGTCACTATCCGGCAGCTTACTATGTTCCAAAATGTATAGTAATACTGTCGTTTAAACTTGCTGAGCTCAGCCCCATCCCCAGAGGGAATTTATAGACCTGCTTATTCATTTGACGTTTTTTATACCTCACATCAATCCCCACTGGGCAGTTCATAAAACCTATAAATCAATAAAATAAAAAGTACAATCAAAAATAGATTTAAAAGCAATACCAATGCACCATCAAAACCACATAAAACCACCCATCAAAGCAAAAAGAGCGAGTGAGCGAGCACAAGATCTGCATAAAACTAGTCTAAAAAATTGCAAGGGGGGAACAATTAGCGTCAAATATCTAAAGACACTCAAAACATGCAACCTCAATGGCCTTGGAAAATAAGGAGGACCTCACCTGGTGCTGAAATGACCATAACATGTCAGTGGCAGGTAAGCCTTTCTGTGGAGGAGATTCTATGACCAGGGCACCATCACCTGTCTCACCTGAGAAGGCAGGACAACCTGGAGAAGGGGCTCTGATCTTATAGGCTGGATGGGGGTGTAGAGGAGGAGATGTTTAGGGCTTTTAAAGGTTAACAGCAGCACTCTGGAGTGGGCTCAGAAACACATTGGAAGCCAGTGGAGATGATTAAGTATTTGTGATCACTTCTACTAGCCTCCATTAATAAGTTCACTGCCCCATTTTGAATTGCTTCCAAGTTTCCAGGAGGTTACCAGAGCGTGGATAACTCTTCAAAGGCTTTCCCTGCTCATATAGGGTCATAGCTAATCTATCATTGTGAAAGCTGATACAGTAAAAGGTTCTCTGGGCTGCTGAGGCCAGCTATGCCCCGATCCTAGGGCTTAAGAGCACCATCAAATTACAATTTCCCCTTTAATTGGGAAGGCCCCAAATGGGCTGAAAACCACTTAAATAACCACACCACTGTCTTGTTTGGAATGAGTCCATTACAGCATCCAAGATGGGCAACTGCCTCACCTGAATCTGACAAAAAGAGAGAGAGGTGTACAGCCAGGTGTCACTGCTAATTGGCAATACCTCCACTCATACTAGGGCCAGGGCCTTTTCAGTACTGGCCCCGACTTGGTGGAATGCTCTGCCACAAGAGACCAGGGCCCCGCGGGACTTGACATCTTTCTACAGGGCCTGCAAGACAGAGCTATTCCACCTGGCCTTTGGTTTGGACTCAGTCTGGCCCTCATGTCTTCCCTCCCCTTACGGTTTTGATTTATGGGCTACTTTTAAAATGAGGCTGCTTTTTAAATTGCATTTTAACCTGTATTTTAAATTGCCCCCCCTTATGTTTCCATTGTAATTTTACTGGTGTTAGCTGCCCTAAGCCTGGCTTTGGCCGGGGAGGGCGGAGTATAAATAAAATAAATAATAATAATAATAATAATAATAATAATAATAATACTCCCCAGATGACATTATCCTAGTGTTTTCATACAAGATGTTAAACAGCAGGATATAAATATCTGTGGAAATCTATGCCGTAATTGATGCAGGGCAGAACAAAATTTCCCCATCACTGCCTTCTGGAACCAACCAACCAACCAACCAACCAACCAAGGGGAGCAGTCCAGTACCTCCAGCCTTTAACCCAGACAGCCTATTCAGAAGGATATCATGATAGATGGCAGTGGTGGCCCATCCCATTTCATCACCTAAGGCAAAACACGATGATGTCACTGCTCTTGTCTCCCCTCCCCCCACAAAAAGCCTTGGTTCCTGGAGTCACATAGCTGCAGCAGCTTTTGGCAAAATCCTGTGAGAGTTCACCTCATGGGTGGGTCAGCCTTGATAGATGGCCCTGGAAATATTAGGACCAGTAATTTCCATAAATTTTGCAGGGTGGGTGGATGAATTAATCTGGAGTGGCTGAGAGCTTTCCTCCTTTCCTTTTTAAAACCAGCAAAAAAACAACAAACCAACAGCAACTTGCCATTGCTTCAAGTTGCCCCCTGACCACTGCCTGGACAAAATACCCCTGGGGTATTTCGATGTGTTATGATGCAGCATCAATTGACTTTCTTAGCTAAACTTACTTATTACAGAAGAGTTTCTTAGCTAAACTTACTTATTACAGAAGAGACAAAGAAAGATGAGCACCTCGTAAATTTATTGAAAGGCGGAGCCTTTTCATAAACCATTGAAACAAACAAAATAAAAAAATTCCTTCCAGTAGCACCTTAAAGACCAACTAAGATAGTTCTTGGTATGAGCTTTCGTGTGCATGCACACTTCTTCAGATACACAGTATCTGAAGAAGTGTGCATGCACACGAAAGCTCATACCAAGAACTATCTTAGTTGGTCTTTAAGGTGCTACTGGAAGGAATTTTTTTATTTTGACTATGGCAGACCAACACGGCTACCTATCTGTAACTGAAACAAACAAGTTCAAGATAATGTGTAGCCTCATTCTTTATTCCCACTTACCCGATATTATCTGTTCCACAAACTCTCTGGCAATTACATAAAGGTCGATAAGCTTAACTTTTAGATGCTTGCTGTTCCGTTGCCATATATACTTTTAACAACTTTACTATTACAGCCAAAGCAAGTGCTAAATCTATGGGAAATGGTTATAACAGTGCACTTAGATATGTCTAGTGCATTTTTTATCAGACAGCACAAGTATTTCTGTAGATATTTCTAATGTTCAGGTTTTATAATTTTTATATTGTAGTCGTATGTCACAATCTTTGTGCTGTAACTTTTCTTTCTTTTCTATCTATCTATCTATCTATCTATCTATCTATCATAACACCCAACCCTCTGACTGATGAATCTAGGGAGTTTGCTCCAAAATAGTGAAGTTCAAAAGGATGCACAAGCATAAATAGTCAGCATCTGCTTTGTCTGACCCCTCTGCTCCCAATTTGCATCATCATGGAATGCAAGCAGGTAGAAAACAGGTAAGAAAAATGCCAAGATATTGTAAGATGATGATCCCGGAAAAGGAAATATGGAATTGTGCTGTGGGTGGGGTGGGGAAGGTGGAGGAGAAGGTCTGCTTGGACCTCTTTGTCAACACTTCACAACATGATTCCTGCATTGCTGGGGATTGGACTCTATGACCCCCGGGTACTTCCCTTCTCACTCTACAATTTTATTATCCTATGAATGTTGTAGACAAAGCATTTGTGCTTGGTGAAGTGAACCTTTTAAGTTCCAATGTCTGAGCATTCCCTACTTGAAATGCTTCATGTTGAATTAGAAGCCCTCATTCCTTGCTCTGACATATCCATAAGTGGTTTTGCTTTGGTAGCAAGTAAACAGTAATTGCTACATAAATTATGGGACATTTGGTGAGAACTAGTTCTTCCTAGATGGATAAATCTTATTGGTGCGCCCAGTCAGAGATGGAAACAGTGACTTAAAGTACTATAAAAAAGGAACAAGGAAATAAATATCAGATTCATATTCGTTCTAGCGTGTTCTCGGGCTGGCACGACTTCACGGAAACATTTATATGCCCTTGTTAGGGCTTGCATTGTAAAGAGTAAATTCAAAAGGGGTTCATCCTGACCCTGCTGCATGGCTACACAACAAATTTGAACCTGAGGCCAGCAACAAAGGAAGCCTGTGGATTTTTCTTCTGATGGAGCAGAACTACAGACCCCTTAGCATTATCCGCACACAAAAGAAGCTTTCCAAGTTCTTTCAGGGAGGTCAAATTGGAAGCTGAGGGTACATCTAAGGCATTTTACTTAGCCCAAAGTATTCTGGCCTCTGCAGTTTACCCCTCACAGAGCTATAGTTCCTAGCACCCTTAACAAACAACAGTTCCCTGGATTCTTGTGTTAAATGTATGGTTTGTATGCAGCGTTAATTTCAAGTCACTTTCAAAGCCGTTTCAAATACAGGGCCTGTTCAGCAACAGGAACAGATGGCAAAGGGGCCTTCTCAAAAGGTTGGGAGTTTGCCCTTCCCTGAGGGACGCGGGTGGTGCTGTGGGTTAAACCACAGAGCCTAGGACTTGCCGATCGGAAGATCGGCTGTTCGAATCCCCGTGACGGGGTGAGCTCCCGTTGCTCGGTCCCTGCTCCTGCCAACCTAGCAGTTCAAAGCATGTCAAAGTGCAAGTAGATAAATAGGTACTGCTCCGGCGGGAAGGTGAACGGCGTTTCCATGTGCTGCTCTGGTTTGCCAGAAGCGGCTTAGTCATGCTGTACGCTGGCTCCCTCAGCCAGTAAAGCGAGATGAGTGCTGCAACCCCAGAGTCGGCCACGACTGGACCTAACAGTCAGGGGTCCTTTTTATGACCCAAGGTTTATCTGCCAGATGAGAGGTCATAGAGATGCTGTGTTCCCCCCTCTTATCTTTTAGGAGATAAAAACTAAATGGTGGTTTGGACAGCATTGGGCTGGAAACTTTATCCACTGCTAGATGAACACACAAGGCAAGGGAGGTTGGGCATGTAAGATAATAAGAATGGGAAAACAAAGTCAGGTTGTAAAAGAGGAGTAGGCAGGGGCCAGCTCAAGATCTGCGTCTCCTAAACTTGTCACGAGTTTCCTGAGCACCCTTGGAATCCTATGCAAGATACTAGAGAATTCTCAGGCACACTTTTCATGTGTGTTGCTGGCCCATTCTGAAAGAGCCTCAACTATTCCGCTGACCTTGCTTGTGCATCAACAGCAAGCCACAAATCACGGTTTACTGTGCAGGAGCTAAATTGTGCCTGCTTCACTCTGCTCGCTCCTCCTGGCTCATGCTGGGAGGAATCAAATCACAGTTCCTATGGCAGATGCAGGATGCTAAGTCAGAGATCTTGGCTTCCCCAGGCAACCCCAGTATGAGCAGAGAGGAAGGAGACAGCACAGCACACTGTGCACATGATTAAACCATTAACTATGGTTTACCATGCTGTGCAAACGTGTGTCAAGCAAGACAGGCTTGCCAAGAAGCCACCTAGTTTGCCTGTCTAGATGCATCAGCTCTTGGGGTGAGGAAGGCAAGGCTTGGGGGGGGGCAAAATGCAGCCCTCCAGGTTTCTCTTTGTGCCCCCGTGGGAGGACCCACCCCTCACTGGCCCGGCTGCACACCCAGCTTCAGTGTTTCTGACTGACTGGCATGTGCTCCTGAGCATCCAACATTTCTCTGATGAAAATAGGCACATCCCATTCCATAATGATAATTTTACTCTTTATACCCACACATCTTACTGGGTTGCCCCAGCCTTTCTGGGCAGCTTCTGACATATATAAAAACATAATAAAGCATTAACCTTTTTTTATAATAAAAAAAACACCTTCCCTATACAGGATAGCCTTCAGATGGCTCAGGGGTTGGATAACTCCATACCCTCCAGTGAAAATAGGGACACACTACCATACCCTTCAACATTTCTCCAAGAAAAAGAGGGATGTCCTAAGGAAAAGCGGGACATACTGTGATCAAATCAGAAACCGGGGTGGCTTCTCTAAATCAGGGATGCCCCAGAAAATAGGGACACCTGGAGGGTTTAGATAGAAGAAAGAAAAACTAGCTTATTGCACAAAGGTAAAATGTGTACCCACTGCTCTGCCCTCTTTCACCCTGGCCCCACCCCCTTTTGATACAAGGATGCTCAGAAGGGACTGTGATCCTTGGGCTGAAAAAGGTTTTCCCCACCCCAGATTAAAGTAAGGTTACAACAACCTGACAAGCAAAGCCCATTTCTGGTTCATCTGAGGCTGTGGACACACTAGATACTCAAAGCACATTTTCTCCTCCCAAGAAATCGTGGCAACCCTAGTTCATTAAGGTTGTTGGGAATGGCAGGGAAGTGTGCTGGGCATTGTGGGGAAGAATCCGCAAGGAAAGTGTGCTGGGCATTGTAGTTCTCTACATGGTAAGCTACAGTTCCCCTGATGCTTTTGGGAAGCAATGAACTGCAAATGTGTGATATAAATGCAGCGTCAGCTAGGAAATCTTACCTCAAGATTTTTTAAAATTCTTTAAGGATGTATACACCACCCATCATCAGAAGATCTGGGGGCAGTTTATAGGATTATAAAGCAAGATAAACAGACAGACAAATGACAGCATGCTATATTAGAACAAAACAGTGCTAAGAGCAACAATGTTTAAGCAGCAACAACCTAAAACCAATGAACTAGAAAAATTCAAAACTCAAAATGTTTTTGCAAGGCCTAAGAGAGTTACAGTGGTACCTCAGGTTAAGTACTTAATTCGTTCTGGAGGTCCGTTCTTAACCTGAAACTGTTCTTAACCTGAAGCACCACTTTAGCTAATGGGTCGTCCCACTGCTGCCACGCTGCCGGATCATGATTTCTGTTCTCAACCCAAAGTTCTTAACCCGAGGTACTATTTCTGGGTTAGTGGAGTCTGTAACCTGAAGCGTCTGTAACCCAAGGTACCACTGTAAAAGGTTCTTGCCTGGCTCCAGAAAGAAAGCGATGCCAGAGCTAGGCCAGGTCAGGTCCCCATAGATGGGATGCCATGATCAAAAATGCCTCTTCTCCTGTCGTCTCACCTGTGGACAACAGAAGCACCTGGAAGAAGATGCTGGCAGGTGATCTCATGGTACGAGCAATTTTTTTTTTTTTAAATCGAGCCATTGATCTTCCCAACAATTACCTCAGCTCAGGGCACACAAAGAAATTCTGAAAGGGTCTGATCTCTTTGCCCCATTTTACATGGACTGTATTCTGAACCGACTGCATGAATAACACAGCCAGGCTCGCCGCAAGCCAACACCCGCTCTTTGTCAAGCTGGCAAAAGAGCGATGCCTGCTCATTCTGGCTTCCGTCCTGGAAATCATGCTAGGAAGCAAAAGGGGGGGGGGGACAACATTCAAAAGGCCGAGTGATCTGTGGGGGAGAGGCCAGCTTTACATCCTACACCCTCCTCCTTCTGCCTAATACCAGGCTAATGGCTATTGTGAATGGGCCTTATGAATGGCTGGATAAAAAAATGTGTGTGTGAGAGAGAGGGGAAGGGAACCCTCTTCATGAAGAATGCAAAAGATGTGGGGTGATTAATTACAGGGCTGAATTTCCATCTCAGCTTTTCCGCTGAGGTAACAAATGGCTGAAGCGGGGTGGGGGGGCAACGCCTGCACCTCAAATTGCTAATTAATCTATCAATTAACATAATAACATAATGGAATAAAAAGCAAGATTATATATGCAGAAAGGAATTCAAAAGCAGGAGATAAAACAGACAGGGCTAGAGGTGGGATGGAGGAATGGCTGAAGGATGTGTAAGCAGCCGTAATGTGAAAAAGGAAAGGTTATCGGGCGCCTGCATTTTGATGCCTGTGGTTCCTGATTGCAGGTAATTAAAAAACAGGAGAACCCCCAACCCAAAGCCAAGTTTACACTCCAATATTGGCCCTAGTTTTCTTGAGGCACACTGAGCCGGGTTCCTTTCAAAGCCAAGGGTAAAACTTTAATTGAGTTCTGTAATGTCAGGCACTGAATGCGTTATGTAGGCTAACAGTCACGTCACTAGAAGGATACTTGTGAACGCTTACATTAATGGGGATATTATTAGATGAAGTATTGAAGGATTCAGTCTATGATTGGTGCCTGGCTATGTTGATCAGCCCACAAGCTTTTGAGCTGCAGAATGCTCACTTTCCAGTGGGAGAAAAACGGGAAAGCGAAAGGCTAAGCGGAAGTATAAATGCAAGCCGTATCCCCCAGCCCCTCTCATCCTTTTAAGGATAAATGAACATGGCCCTGTAACAGAAAGTTACTGCCCCACAATTTTTTGCCTGCTGAGAACCTGTGGCCACACCATACCTAAAGCACTCATATCACTTTTAAAAGTCATGACTTCCCAGCAAATAATTCTGGAAACTTTAGTCTGTTAAGGTTCCCCTAACAACTCTTATCTCCCTTAAACTACAGTTCCCAGCATTATTTGGATGAAGCCGTGATTTTTATAGTACTGTCATGAGTGCTTTAAATATATGGTGTCGATGTGACCCATGCAGACTTTAGCAAGCAATGAAACCATACTTTTCCGTGTATATGTTTTTTCCTTTAAAAATCATGCTAAAAAGCGGGGATAGTCTTATACATGGGTAATGCATAGGATGGGAGTTTGATTGGTTGCTGCCACAGCTCTCAGCGGATATTGTGTGTGTTATTGGTTGCTGCGTCAGTGGGTGGTGTTGATTGGCTGATGCTCCAACAGTTGGGTGGGCGACTGGCGGCTTCCGCCTGCGATGGGACAGATGGGGGGCAGATTTTGCAACATGTGTGGGTGAGCATTTGTTGACAACCCTGGGTAATCCCCCCAGGGTGCCATCTCCCCCCATTTTTAAAAAAATTAGGTCCCCCCAAATAGGGGTAGTCTTATACACGGGGGCAGAGGCTTAGGAAAGTCAGGTGGTACCTGGTGCGGAAAATTTCTTGTCACCCCCCCATTCCCCCCCCCCGCAAAAATAGTTTTACGTTATTTCATATTTTCTTACAAAGGAATGTGGATTCTGGGCCTCTGATAACAAGTAGGCGACTATGGACAGATACTTAAATCTGCAGGATTGGCTTGTGTTACTTTATTTTATTTAGTTAGTTTATTTAATAAAATTTATTTTTTAAAAAAACCTGCAAAGTGAACTTTTTTTGGAAAGTGCCTGCTCCACTGAATTGAAATTTCAGCCTTCACAACATAGGAAAATGGCCAATTATACTGCTATTTTTGTGGAGGAGGGCCAAGATATTAACTGATATGCATGAAATTTCATATATAGCTATATAATCCCTAGTATAGTATGACAAGACCTTTGGAGTAGGCATTTAATTATTATTTTTTTATGAACCGCGCTAGTAGGGCAGTAATTGTTCCTTGATATTTTGTCACCCCCCTCCATGATGGCACCTGGGGCACACTGCCCCCCCTTTCCTACACCCCCAGGAGCTTCTTATAGACCAGCGGTTCTCAACCTTTGGGTCCCCAGATATTGTTGGACTACAACTCCCATCATCCCTGAGCTCTGACCTTGCCAGCTAGGGGCGATGGGAGTAGTAGTTCAACAACATCTGGGGACCCACAGTTTGAGAAAGGCTGTTATAGACGGAAAAGTCTATAAGACTTTTTCTTCTACCAGATAGGCTAATGGAGGAGGCGCCAATCACCCCACCTCTTTGTCAGATGGTCAGATTTTTCCATGCTGGCTGTGGGGATCAAGGGGGCATTGCTTACTCTACATCTATCATGGAATCTGTGCAGGGTTGTGGAGGAGAGAGGGAGGGAGCAACCAGCTATCCTTTGACACCCTGCTCATTAACCTGCATTGAGTTCCTTGTCACCTCTGGCGAGCAGTTGGGTTGTTAAATACAAAGATGAATTAACACCTTCAGTTGGTGCATTTTGGGTGGTTCCCGCAAGCTCTTGGGGTTCAGCCAGCTTTTACCAGGGACTGAGCTTTTAGTAGGTCCTGCCCTGTGGAACTCCTTGCTAGTAGAAGTTTGGTAGGATTCCTCCCTGCTTTCTTTCAGGCATTGCTGTTATTGTTCGGACAAACCTTTGGGAATGTGATTTATTTATTTATTTATTAAGTAACTTATTCATTCCATTATTGTAGGAATGTGTCTTTTTACATTGAATATCACCTTGTTTTATTTTCCATGAAAATGCTGTTTATAAATACCTAAATAATTTGAAAAATCAACAACAACCAGGAATGCAAAACCTGAGCAAGAATGTGCACCTGCTCAAGGAGTGTTGATGTACAAGAAAATGAGGACAGTTCCCGGCCAAAAAGCTGGGTGTGGGCAAGATTATAAGAAGCATTTGCAGTATAAAGCTAGCCTCTTTGTTCAAAGCCCCTAATGTAATGTGAAAAAGAGTTGAGACTTCCAATTCCCATTCCTATCTCTTAAAGTATTAAGCCGAATTTCCTTTCCCCACACATAGATCATCATGATCACTTTGGTCTGGTTCACTCACAGAAATTAAGAAAAAATAAGATGAAGCCATTATAACTGTTCCTGAAGTATAATAATTTTAATAATAATTTTATATTATCTGAGTTGCCACCACTTCATGTTGCTACAATCTAAGGTGACCATGGCCTTTTTTTGAAATAAATTATTTTCAAAATACAAATATATGCAAATAAATAAATGTACAGTACACAAGTTGTCTGAAGAAAGCAGAATGAGAGAGGACCAAAAAAGGGCAAATAAAGAGAGATACATAACAGTGTTCCCGACAATATTTGTGGCTCAACATTCTCTTGACTTTTGTAGCATCAGGAGGTTCATCTTTCAACAAAATAATTATCCACCTGCTTACCTTTCCTCACTCTAATAATTTACATCAGTCTTACCATCTGAAGATCATATTTTCACAATCCAGTTGTCTAATGTGGGAGCATGTATTTTTCTCCAGGTATAGCTGATGGCGTTCCTGGCATTGGGCAATTGGGAAGGATTCCGCCCTGACCCAATATTCTGGGCCATTAGGCTCCGCCCCCTGTTGCTTGGCAGGGTCACAAGGATGCTTTTTCTGTGCGCTCTGTGAGCCTGCGGACAAGAGTTGGCAGCACGGATGGGGAGATAAGCAAGGGGGAGCAGGGGCTTGGTGGGGCTGTGTACCTCCAGTTCCGCCTTCTGAGTTCCAGGTCCCCTCTGCAGTGGCGTAAGAAGGGGTGCGGGCCACCCCGGATGTCATCACTGAGGGTGGTGACAAAATGGCAAAAATACAGTCATACCTCAGGTTACAGACGCTTCAGGTTATGTTTTTTTGGGTTATGGACCTGCCGAAACCCGGAAGTACCAGAACGGGTTACTTCTGGGTTTCAGCAGTCACACATGCACAGAAGTGCTAAATCGTGCTTTGTGCATGCGCAGAAGCGCCGAATCGCAACCCACACGTGCACAGA
Organism: Podarcis vaucheri; assembly: GCF_965113315.1. NCBI lineage: Eukaryota > Metazoa > Chordata > Lepidosauria > Squamata > Lacertidae > Podarcis > Podarcis vaucheri. Next base: position 49,425,391 of record NC_138750.1, on the reverse strand, counting down.
CGCGCCACTGCAGGTTGCGAACGTGCAGCAATCAGAGAAATGGCCTGAGTTTAGATGTTGGGCAAGCATAGCCTTGACTAGTTTTAAGCACCAGTTGAATACTTTTGCATTGACTGAGGCATCTGCTTGTTATTGTTGTTGTTGTTTAGTCGTTTAGTCGTGTCCGACTCTTCGTGACCCCATGGACCAGAGCACGCCAGGCACTTCTGTCCTCCACTGCCTCCCGCAGTTTGATCAAACTCATGCTAGTAGCTTCAAGAACACCATCCAACCATCTCATTCTCTGTCGTCCCCTTCTCCTTGTGCCCTCCATCTTTCCCAACATCAGGGTCTTTTCCAGGGAGTCCTCTCTTCTCATGAGGTGGCCAAAGTATTGGAGCCTCAGCTTCACGATCTGTCCTTCCAGTGAGCACTCAGGGCTGATTTCCTTCAGAATGGAGAGGTTTGATCTTCTTGCAGTCCATGGGACTCTCAAGAGTCTCCTCCAGCACCATAATTCAAAAGCATCAATTCTTCGGCGATCAGCCTTCTTTATGGTCCAGCTCTCACTTCCATACATCACTACTGGGAAAACCATGGCTTTTACTATACGGACCTTTGTTGGCAAGGTGATGTCTCTGCTTTTTAAGATGTTGTCTAGGTTTGCCATCGCCTTTCTCCCAAGGAGCAGGCGTCTTTTAATTTCGTGACTGCTGTCACCATCTGCACTGATCATGGAGCCCAAGAAAGTAAAATCTCTCACTGCCTCCATTTCTTCCCCATCTATTTGCCAGGAGGTGATGGGCCCAGTGGCCATGATCTTCGTTTTTTTGATGTTGAGCTTCAGACCATATTTTGCGCTCTCCTCTTTCACCCTCATTAAAAGGTTCTTTAATTCCTCTTCACTTTCTGCCATCAAGGTTGTGTCATCTGCATATCTGAGGTTGTTGATATTTCTTCCGGCAATCTTAATTCCGGCTTGGGATTCATCCAGCCCAGCCTTTCGCATGATGAATTCTGCATATAAGTTAAATAAGCAGGGAGACAATATACAGCCTTGCCGTACTCCTTTCCCAATTTGGAACCCAATCTGCTTGTTATTACATAGCTTTTAAAGTTTGCATTTTTGTATTATGGCTTTTTCTGGTTTTAATATATTGTTTTTATGAAAAACGGTTGTAGAAACATTCTGGAAATTTCAAGGACGGGCACCATAATGTTTTAATTAAAAATAATAAAAAATAGGATTATGTGCCTTGCAGAGGGAGGCTTTTCCTATGCTCAGCTATTTTAAATAGGATGGGGCAGACAGAAAATGATACTGGGCTCAACTGTGAATAAGAGCTGATTTCAGCAGCTGTAGCTTTTATGACAAGCTACATTTGCTGAAATTCCCTCTTCTACATATCTTTTCAAGGTGCTGGAGCCCTGACCTCTTTTACAAGTGTCCAGCCTAATCAGAAAAATGGTCTACAAGGCTCAAAACTGACCATACTAACTGTAATCTTTTTTGGAGCCACTGAGGAGAGTTTTGAGCCAAGAACAGAGACATTCAAAACATACACTGAGTATTCTAGGAGATTTCAACACCGCCTCCCCCTCATTTCCTAGTACAAATTGGCAAAATGGATAAAGGAGGGGGCAACATCGAATGACAAAAGGAAGCAAAAGACCCACCAAAAGACCCTAGTCTTTATGGGAGATGTTTCTTAATAGAAGAAACTTAATATTGTGTCCTTGAGGAATGCTGCTACTAGTTGAAGCACGTGGGTCTTTCTGAATATGTAATGGAACAAAAATGCCCAATTTTGCCTGTTTTTAGCCTTTGCCCCCCCTTTTGTATTTTGTTTCTTTCTACAATACAGTAAAGCCATTTTTGTCTGCTCTGCAGTGCAAACACCCTTCTGATGGCAGATCTCATTCTTGATATAATTTTCTTTAAAATGGGGAGGTACTAATGATGTGTTTGTTTTTTCATTTGAAAGTTCATCCGGACTGAACATTTGTTATCCCAATTGCTGCTTTTTGTTTTTAGGAACAACAACAATGCTTATTCCCCTATACCTAATCAGAGATTATCACCATATTAACAGGTGTGGATAAACTAAGATTTCTTCTGCTTCTCATGCTGTTTAGGGATTGAAGTGAGACAGTGGTGCCCCTTTGGACAGCCACTCTATCCTGCGAATGCTTTTTTGTTTTCAGTTGTTTATGCAGTGTTTATTTTGGTGGCTCGCTGTTTATCGTGGGAGAGTTTCATTTGCCCAAACGAAGAGCATATTTTAAGACTTTAAAATGTTTACAGAGAGAGAGGGAAGCAAAGCAACATTTAAAGGATAGCAAAATCACTTCCAAGTCTGCTTAGATTCTCACTTTTTTTTGTCACACAACTCCCCCTCTCCCCAAATCAGGGGAAAAAAATAATCCAGAAAATTTCTTAGGGATTATTCTGTCAAATCAAGTGCCTGTCAAATCCTAAAACAGGTTCCATCTGGCGGAGAAACTATCAGAATAATTGTCTGGGCTTTCATCTGATGAATATGCATTGAGACAGCCAAAATGGAATTTACACTTTAATCTACATTATTTGGGCAAGTTGATAAAAGAATGCTACGGTGGGTGAAATTAATCTCAAACGGTGTACAACCAAACCTTCCTTTACCAAGGAATTACAATAGATTTTTACATCTATTTTTTATTATTGTATCCAAAGTATTTTTATGTATTCTTGATGCTCCAAATAAAGTAGTGGCATGGGATAAAAATGATCACTCCTAAAATTTGAATTAGAAAGCTTAAGATAGCATTCCGTTTTGGGTTACAGGTATATTCTCCCCCCGCTACTCCCCCAAAATTGGTGGTTTATCATTCTGCATATCAACAGACAAACATATTTTCAAAAGCAACAGCAGTTGTTCATTCAGAGAAACTCTGAGATTGCTGAACAGGTTCTTTTCTTAGCCTTGTGCATTGTTCCAAATCAGTGTAACCTTCACTAAAAAAAAAAAAAATCAACTTGCTGCTGAATACCAGGAGAAAAAGGAAAATCCAACATATGTTGTTTGTAAATATATCAACATGAGCATGACTGTTTTAATACTGCTTATATTTTCAGCCACGCAGGTCAAATGTTAAAAACTGAACTCACAAAAGCTAAAGGTGCCGCATCAAGGCAGACAATCTCATCCTTACTCAGCTCATATTTTTGTGTCTTGCTGTTCATGTACTGCAGAGAGAGCGGAATATACAGGAACTTTTGCATAGTTTTCAAGCACAATGGAATCCTTGAAGGCCAAGGAGCCATGGCTATGGTCCTTGGTTCAGTTATCTGGGAGTCAGGGGTGGAGGAAGGGGTGTGTGGTGGGGGTGGAACGCCCCGGGTGTCTTTGCTGAGGGGCGTGACATTTCGCGTGCCGCCTGCCCATGACTCCCAAGCCTACCCTGAGCCATCAGGGGAAGGGGTGAGCTGTGTCACTTTGCCAGCAGCATTCCTCTTCATTTTGACAGCTGGGGGAGGCTTGGGAGTCGCAGGCAGTGTGCCGAATGCCCACCATCTGTGCACCCGAGTGGCTATTCCGTGCCTTGCAGGGCACCGTCTTCCCCCTGCCCCCCTCGGGAGCGCGCCCACCCTGGGCATACACTCCACCGCTGCTAGGAGCAAAGTCCACCCAATTCAAGGATGGTTAGGACCATGGATATAGACGGGGGCAGCTGCATCCAGTCAAGTAAATCAATACAAAATACTTAACTGAGGTTCTGCTTCCCCAACATAAAGCCTGCCCCCCCCACATTATCCTGGTTATGCCCACAGTTAGGGCTGATGCCTTAGAGCTCATCTACACTTCTGCTTATGCCATTCCCCCCTGGGAAAACCCACTCTTTACTGCCAAATCAGAGACAACATCAATTTGGTTTTCTGAGGCTTAATGTTTGCTCTGATTCAGTGATAAGAGCAGGTTTTCTGGGGGAAAGTGGCAGGGCTAATGGAAAACCTCTTAGACCCGTGTCTAGAAAGCATGGAAACAGCGGAAAACCTCTCAGCCCCATGCTTTCTAGGGTTTCTCGGCTGAAGGCCTTCTGGTGGTTCCCTACCTGTGAGAAGTGAGGTTACAGGAAACCAGGCAGAGGGCCTTCTCGGTAATGGCGCCCGCCCTGTGGAACACCCGCCCTGTGGAACTCCACACACCCAGAAGTAGCATCCCGGTTGCGAACTTTACTTCAGTCTAAGAACGGAATCTGAATGGTGGAAGAGCACCGGCGGTGGGAGGCCTCATTAGGGAAAGTGTGCCTTGGTTTAAGAACAGACTTCCAGAACAGATTAAATTTGTAAACCAAGTGTCAGGGAACTGACATCTGAGCCAGAGGCGGAGGCAAGGCTCTCAAGTGATGCTGGAGAAGGGCCCAGCAGGGAGAGAGGCAGCTCATCAGCTGGGGAAGGAAATCAGCGTAACACCAGGGATAAAGGGGGGCAGATGGGGGAATCGGCTAGGGGGCTCCAGGACTCCTCACCGGAGACCAGCGGGGAGAGCACGGGTCCTCCACTACCCACGCCCTCCCTGCACAGAAGACTTCCGCGCAGGGAGAGTAGGAGGAGACCTGGGGTCAAACAGCTTTTATGCTGGAAAAGGTTTAAGAAACGCCCACTGACGGATTCTGCTAGCGACCGAGGCAGCCACGAAGTGAAGGGCTGTCCAGACAGAAAAGGTTTAACAAGGCAACATAGCCAGGAGTGGCGGCAACTTATGCACGAGCAACCCCTATATTCATCACACCAAGGTACCACTGTATCTGACTTTTAGAAGACATCTGAAGCCAGCTATGTTTAGGGAAGCTTTAATATTTGATTAATTATTTTATTTTCATATTTTGCTGGAAGCTGCCCAGAGTGGATGGGGAAACCCAGCCAGATGGCCGGGGTATGTATGTAAAAATAAATAAATAAAATGGGGACTAGCAGAAGTATGGACAAGCCCTTAGTCTCAAACTATATATCTAAGCCAGGTTTCCTTATTTTGAGAAGAGACTGGTCACAGAAAGTATTGCCACAATTAGCAAAGCTAGGCTGGTCTTTCCTTTTTAAAAAAAATGTTACAGTCCTTACGATATGAAAATCTGAGCACCCGACACTAACCTAAGAGAGAAATGGCACATCAATGTAAAAAGAAACAAACAAAGGATCCCAAGGGCCATAAATAGCTCTTCCCTTCCTCACTGTATCCTCACAAAAAACCTGTGGCTTAGGTTAGGGCGAGAGACAGCCCAAGTTCCCCCCTTTGAGCTAAATGGCAGGTCTTAGTCCAACACTCTAACCATGACACCAAACTTGCTTTACATCTGGATACGTGTTTCAAAAAGGCCCAACCGCCGACTTGTTGTTTATGGAGCAGTCGGTCTGGAGCAGAGGGATGGCTTAATATACACCTAAAGCATCTGGGTGATCAATGTGAAAAAAGGGTGGTGGACTAGATGGGCCATTGGCCTGTTCCAGCAGGCCTTCAAAACCTTCTCCAGGTGGTTAGCGGTGGACCTGCTGGAGCAGATTTCAAGGGCCTGCCGGAAAAGGAAAGGGAAGTCCCATTGCACAAGCAGAATGTGACTCTTGCGGCATTGAATACAACCCTAACTAACTAAAGACACTTGAGAAGGAGATATACCCACCTCTGCTGTGAGTCTAAAGGGAAAGATCTTTTCACAGCAAGCTTGTCCTTGTGTAAATAGCAACCTGAATCACTGGTACTCAAGAGTGGCTGGGGAAACCCAGCCAGATGGGTGGGGTATAAATGAAATTATTATTATTGACAGAAGGTTGATTGGTAAATTTCTGGGTGACTTGCAGTAGGTCAGCAAGGATCTCTGACTAACAATGGCAACAACAAAATGTACACCCCCCTCAAGTTATGAGTCTGAAATGAAGAAAGCTACAGAGCAGCATCTGGAGTGGATGTTCCTGTGGCAGGACTGTGAGCTGAATTCACATTTGGCAGTCAAAATAAATTGCTGCGCTGAGAATTATTTCATTCTAGATATGTATCTCATGCACCTAGATCCAGTTGGTGGGTCTCAGGATTCCATACCAAAAAGCAGAACACATAAAATCAGTCCACTCTTAAGTGAGCCATTCTATCTATCATCTATCTATCTATCTATCTATCTATCTATCTATCTATCTATCTATTTATTATTTATTATTTATTTGGCAATAAATAATACTAATGTAAAAATCCCTATTATCCCCCATATCTTGCTTTCCCTCGCTCTCATCTCCTTTACTGTCGTAAGTTTAGACCACAACCTGCCCTTTCTATTGCTGTTCTTCTTGCTCATGTCACTCTGCAGAGCACCCATGCACACGGAGAGCAGAGCAACAGCAAACACCCTGAAATCTGGCTTAAGTAACCTGTCATCCACAAAGTGCTTTCCCCAATCATATTCAAACACATATTGGCAAGTGGTTGGAAAACAGTTAAGAGTGACAGCTTCCCGTCACCTAAATAGCCAAGGACGAATTTGTCTGGGCTCTATGCTTGGTGGACCTGTCTCAGGGAGACTTCCCAGCCACTTGTCTCAGGATATAGAATGCACACAGCTTCGTTGCATTTCTGGTACATTGTCTGAGCCAAAAAGTCGCATGCCCGAATGAAACACCAAAAGTTCAAGTGGTCAGTACAGTTACGTCTTCTCCCCATGAGGTAAATGCACAACTCTTCTTGGCACTTCCACTAGTCCAGAGTTGTTTGCAGACCTCTGCACTTTCTAGGTATTTGTGCAAGTGATGGAGCAGAAATTAAAGTTGCTTTGCATTCTTATCTCAGGCTGCCTAATTCCTGAAATGAGACACGAGCCAAAACACAGCCGTTCTTCAAAATTCCCAATTTTGCAATGTGGTGCCCCAGCTAAGTAATGTGTACAAAAAAATGGGGGGAGGTTGTGTGTTTGATGCATATGGCAGTGAAGACAGCATATGAAATTGCATTAAGTTAAGGAAAATCGCATGCAAATATGTGTGCGTTATTTAAAGGTCTTCACCACCCTTCCCTCAAAAGGGACACCAATGTGACAAAACATCACTGCTAAAAATAAAGATAAAAGTGTGTGTAAATACAACAACATACCCTCACAGCTAATAATTTCAGGGTGGCCAGGAACAGTATCTTTCAGCAATCAAATTGCTGGGTAAACAGGAATGATTTAAAGTTGCTCCCAAAAGTTCATGAAGAGGGAGACATGAAGAGGGAGACAGACCCACCTCACCAAGGAGGGCATTCCACACCTATTAAGGAAAATTGCATAGCTTGGGTTGCATCTAACACAGTGGTGAATAATACATTCCATCAGGGCAAGGATTGCTGCTTACACAACAGGACTCCCCACCCCACCCGCCACTCTTCTTCCCAGCACATGCCCTAAATCAGTTCTAGGGGTTCCCTCAACCATCTGGAGATTTGGGGAGGTTGCAGAAGAAGAGGTGGAAAGTCCCATTGTGCAAGCAGAAATCATTGTGCTGATGGGGCACATGAGATGTTTACCACCCAGAAATGGTATATTTTGATGCATGGGCTCTAAAGTACTCCTGAAATTTTGTGAGAACTTGAAAAAATCAAAATCAAAAACAAACAAAAATCTGGTGCAGAAAGTTGGACAGCCAATTTTAAGACTGGAAAACTGGGAAATAGAAATCGACAGATTAACTACCCCTGCTTTGTACACACATCTTAAGAGCAAATAGGGAGAGCAAATGAAATACAACCTGTTCTTCATCTCTGTGCCTCCTGCCGACTTTGCAAAATTCTCCTGGGGAGTATTTAAACCAGGCTTTAAGCAGAAGGATTCCAGCAATGGAAGGCTACAGAAGAACAGTTTTGATGGAGGGTAGTTGAAGGCAAAGACAATTATACTACGTGAATTATACATGGGTTTGGGGTTGTTTGCATGGGGGGTGGGATTTGCAGGACTTTGTTTTAATAAGTACCCACTGTGAAGAGAGCAGCTTCCTCGGCGCTTTTATATTTTAGGCATATATCTGGTGGCGACCAAGCGGCAAGAGATTCAGGCAGTTTCTGCTGTGTCCTTTCCACATAGACCTTAGGTTAGCATTCTGCAAAGCCTTAGGAGGCTGTGTGTCTCAACAAATGAGGCAAAATAATTTGTCTTCTGCAGGGTGCTTATTTGTTATTATAAAACGAAGCTCCCCCCCATGCAATGTCCTAACTTAGATTCTTCTTCTCCTCACTTTCCCCTTATTTTGCACAATCAGAAAGAAGTTTCTCGATTAGCCATCCCACCTCCAGAACTCCCTCCTTTTCCTTTAAGATTCAGCAAAGTGACCCCTTCCTCAAGGCACTACTTTAAATATTTTGCAACTTGTTCTTGGCCACTAATGCAACCAGTTCTTGTGTGGAGATAAGAGACTCTTAAGAGAGAACAGTACAAAGTGTCCTTTAAAGAAGCAGGAACAAATGTGATGAATATTTAGGTCAGCTACCTATTTTCTGAGTACAGTGGTACCTCAGGTTACATACGCTTCAGGTTACAGACTCCGCTAACACAGAAATAGTGCTTCAGGTTAAGAACTTTGCTTCAGGATGAGAACAGAAATCGTGCTCCGGTGGCGCAGCGGCAGCAGGAGGCCCCATTAGCTAAAGTGGTGCTTCAGGTTAAGAACAGTTTCAGGTTAAGAACGGACCTCTGGAATGAATTAAGTACTTAATCTGAGGTACCACTGTACTAAAGGAATTGATTTGACCAAAACAATAGCTCTATTCAGGTGCTATACCAGCGCAACGTGTAAGTAGGGGGACAAAAGTGCTGGTTATGTCCAAGGCTTTTCCTCCAGGTGGAACTCACCAGAACTTAGTTCCGGCACCTCCCACAAGGGTGTGCCATTTTAAGAGAATGAGGGAGGTATTCATGGTGAGTTCCGGCAGTTCTTTATCTAGAAAATTAGCACTGATGACCGATATGTTCTCCCGGTGGTCCCCATGTCCAAGAATTGTAAGGCAGCCAATTGCAGAGGACAGCCTCCTGCACAATTGTGGCCAAAATGGAGATTTTGCATTCCTCCAACCTAGATGATGTGGGGACAGGTTAACAAGAAACACAAGATCTCCAGTCTTGTGCTTCCGGCTATTTCACATTTTTACAAGATTGGCTGAACTGAATGTGAATAAACCAGGCTCTTCTACAAGTACACTATTTATCTAAGCCAAATTTACACTAAGCTGAGGGTCTTGCCCTCTTTGCATTTTCATTTACTCCACACAGTCGGCAAAATGATAGCTTCTGTCTTTCCAGATTCGTGGGATATTTCATTAGGGAGAGCGGAAGGGCTACACCTGGAGGAAGACACATGACAAGTGACTGAAGCTTCTGAATTGGAAACTGGCTTACACTCTCTCTTTAGCAGGGATGGGGAACCTGCAGATGTAGTTGGACTACAACTCCCATCATCCTCAACCATTGGTCATACTGGTTGAACCCGTAGTCCATCAATGTCTGGAGGGCTACAGGTTTCGCAGCCCTGTTCTACAGGGGTAGACACACACACCTGGGATTCTACTGCCTTTCCATTCTGTCCTACAAAGAAGGCCAAAAATGAAACTCAAAGGCTTGCATTATCCTCCTTCAACCATTTACAGTTCAAATAGTCAAGTCTGTGCAATTCACCCATCATTCTTCTTGGGGTCAATGTACCAATTTCTTCCTACTTTGCCTTCAAATATTTAAATGCCAAGGACAACTTTTAAGCACCACCATGGTAGACTTTTGACTTTTAGCTAGCCCAGTCTCTGTCTCCACTGCCTCATTCACACACCCACACACCTCTTGAGGGAAAATACACAGAGAAAAATAAGAGTAATTCATGCCATAAGTCACCATTCTATATACACGCAAGTCACAGAGCCAGTAAAACTTGTGGGTATCAAGTACACTGAATCGTCTAGTGGAGATAAAAAGACAGTGTGTAAGTGCAAAGAGGTCCCATGCTCTAAAGATGAGCACCTCCACTGCAAATGTATTGCATCTTGGCAATACTTTGGAGCACCATCACCTGAGCAAGCCTCAGTGAATGGCTTAGGTCAGCAACAGGCAGTGGCGAGGCAGAGGTGCCAAACTGCTTGGACCAACCCTCCAGCAATACCCCATCTAAACAATAAATTCATCCCAGGACTGGGAGCAGAGCACATACATAATATCTCAAGAGAGATGCATGTGTAACATTCAAGGGCTCTGCCACAGCTTTGGATGAATGTGTGGCGGTCACCCAGTCCCAATCTATGCATTCCTATCCCCCAGGTACGTACATGAAGACTTTCAGTGAGGTGGACGCAGTTTGCACACACACGTTTCTGTGCTGAAAGCAAATGCTTCCCAGTTTAGAAAATGCAACAAATAGCTTCAAATTTCTTTAGAGCGTATCCCTGTTTTTACATTTGCACATCACCTAAATCTTTTGATTAATGCTTATTTATTTATTTGGTACATTTTTATCCTGCTCTTCAAACCAGAAGAGTTCTCAGATGTAAGGAGGGCAGTGCATGTATACGTAAATATACAAAAGACACATTGGGACCCTTGGATAATCGATACTCCCAGTGCAAATTCCCCAGATTATACATACTCCCATGTGATCAACACGCTGAAAATGCAGAAAGACCCACAAACCTTTCCTATAACATGTAACATCCACCAATGCAATCAAGCACCATGTTTGCATACCCCCCCCCCAGTTTGGGAATGGGTTGGTGTGGGTTTCTTTTTTAAAATCAAGAATCCGTGCTCATACCACAAATGGTGCATGCCGTGTTGGCTGTGCAAACTGCAGAGAGCAAGATAAACTAAGTAGCCTGGCTGGCTTGTGGCTTTAAAACCACGTGGGTGATGCCAACGTTTTGAATATTATCATGACTTTGAAAGACCAGATTGCAGAAGCAAACATCAGATGTTTAGCATAAATAAATGGTACACCACAGATTAATCAATATGTCTGGTGCAGTGGTTTGTAGCTGCAGGAAAATCTCCCGTCAATGACATTAGGGAACATTTATTCCCACTTTCCCCTTTAAACTTAAGATGTAAACAGCAAGCACTAAGGTGCAATCTAATTACTGTCTGCTCTGCTTAACAATAGAGACCTCTAATGTTTTCCCACTGCCTCTGCGGCTTCCAGGTTACCATTCATATAAACTGAAGCATGCAAAGAGCTGGTAATGACTGGCAGAGGGGGAGGAGACCAGTAATGGCACCCGTATCAGTGAATACGACATAATTAGGTGGTGACATTCATTTACTCCATCTTATACAGTTTTTCATATGCAATTTCTAAATTTTAATAGTCTAGATTCCTTAACTGTACTTTGCACCCACCGTTTTAGACTAGCACATATTTAGAACACACAGAAAGCTAGAATTGTCTGGCGAAAGACCCACTGAAAGCAGAGATTTTGCTTCAGTCTCCCCCAATTCCCAGTCCCTCAGGTGGGACCTGAATCAGACATTGTGCCCCATATTGCTTATGGCATCTACAAGCTACATATTATGAAATTCTCCGAAAATACATATGGACAAAGGATAGCTCTCCCCCTCCTGTTCTGCTTAATTTGATTAGGGGGTTTGCAATCTGTATGGATTCAATAAGACTAAACGGAACCATGTTCATGACTGCACAATCACATTGTGTGACACTGTCTCTCACAATGAACATCGCCTTGCCCAGAAAATAATCTCAGCCAGCCTGCCTGCTTCTATCAGGGAGGCTGCTATTCACTGTAATCCACCATTCAGCTTTAAAGCGCCATGCCGGGACTGCTATCCCTCAGGCTCATGCCTAAAACACAAGAGGGGCGAGATCTCCACAGTTTAAATACCAAACCAACCTTTTGCAACTTCTAAGCGGCTAGATATGTAGTCTGTCCAATTCACCTTTCCCTATCCTGCCCCTTGCACTGCCCAGCACCTTCAGGTGGCCTTGCCTATCCATGGGGAATATTTCATACGGACTTGAAGAGGCAAGGGTGCTGCTGATAATGACAACAACTTTCTCATGAAAATACAAATTCATGCATACTGGGCAGCCTGTGGGTTGAAACTGATTTTGCACAGCTTGAACACCCCACCCACTTCCAGCCTGCAACTCTTGATCTGACTGGCTTATGCTTGCAGTCTTAATTGAGCACCCAGATGCAGAGCAGGGATGGGATGCTCTTACAGAAAAGAAGGGTGCTAGCCATCGAGCCCTTTTACATGCCGGACTATTGCTCCCAAATCTCTGAAGCGACTGACATACGGAAGCAGCACAGCTTGTGCAGCGCTAGTTCACAGATCCTCTGCTTCTCAACAACTCCCTTAACATGTGAGGCTTCAGAAGAATATAACTTGCGGATCAGGAAATTGTGAATCTAGATCTACTGGATGGCTTTGGCTCGTGGGAGAAGGCGATTCCCATGGAAGCAGGCTGAGAAGCATCCAAAGGTGATGCAGATCTTGGAACAAGGTACCTGGAGGAGATGCAGGCTAGCAGATAAAAAGCTGCCTTAGGCATCAGGTCACGTGAGCTCCCAGTGGGATGCTTTCCCTTTCAGCACCAGACCCACAATATTGTGTCACATTCCACAATGGAGACTCCCCCCCCCATGTAAAAGTGGTATCGTCCCGCAATGTAGGAAGGTGGGGTGTCTCTGTTTCTTGAAGTTCAGAGATGAATTGGATGTACTGAATTAATTGCATGGTTCCTGGGAAACTAGCTGTGGTCACCTCCTTGGAAATTGGAAGTGTTGCTAGCTTCCTCAGCTGTGAGAATGCAGCATTGTGCTGTGGGTCCCTGCCTACTCAGCTGTGGCCATTTGACGGGAAAGGGGAAGAACATAATGGAAAACAATGATGCTAATCTGCCTATACACAGGAAGCTTCTTTGTGAGCATATATGCTCAGTTTACTAAGCACAAGTACTAAGCAAGTAGTACTCTGATCCTATAGATCTACAAAGCTGAAACAGGAGAGCAGAGCTGTAGCCTTGGCATGTCCAAGTCAAGTTGAAAAGCAAGCCCCACTCCCGGCTAGAATGCCCAAACTGTAATTTCTCAGGAAAGCCTTCCCTACTTTTGCTCAGGTGCTTAATGCACCGTGCCATGCTGACCACAATGATTTGGGGATGCCATGCACATTACCATACCAGTTCTGCCCCTTCCTCTTCAACCCTGTTGCCACGCGTCATGCTTGTGCATAAACCGCCGTGCCATTACGCATTGCAGGTAAAGGTGTCACAACCCTGTGCTTTGGGCCTAGGCTAGCTCAAGGCACAGTGCCCCCGTTGTGATCTTCCACTCGCAAAGATGGTGGCAGCATCCTCAAAATTTATCAGCCCCTTGACACGAGTGACAAAATTATTAATGGCACCTTTTGTCACTCGTGTCACTGAGCAGCTATATAAATTTTACAAATAATCATCATTATATAATCATTATTATATAAATTATAAAATCATTATGATTAGTGTTATCTAGAACTGTGCACACATGGCATCTTGATGTTTTCTACCCTATGTGTGAGGAGAAAAATGGTGGGGAGCATTTCATCAAATTTCTCCAGGGGGGGGAAGGAGAAATCTGGAGGTTTCTCGGGGATGGGACCCATCAGTGTAGTTTATTTATTCTCTCCCCCCTAGAAAAGCTTCTCTCTCTTTTTGCTACTGCAGGTGTCAGCAGCAGTGTTGGCCACACAGCCTCCAGTTTACACCTGCCCTTTTTTCAGGACCTCATGTTCTTCTCAGGTGGCAGCAGGGCAGACAGAGGAAAATAGTGCCCACCACCACCACCAATTATATATATATGGGGAGGGATGATACAAAGTGGTATTTTTCAGGCAGGTGTGAGAAAAAGAAAATCTCACACATTTTCTAAATTTAATGTTACCTTCTGAATTTAATGTTACCCACATGCCAGTTTCTTATTATTCCTGTTGGCCATTTTATCTACTACTTGTTAGTACCAGTTCATTGCGAAGCCTGAATTAAAAGTTAATGGCAAATCGGTAAGAGTTCACTTTGCCTGGTTTCCTACTGCTCGTCCCAAAGCAGTGGCTTTGATACACCTAACATGGATTCCAATAAACACATAGGCCTCTTTCCCTCCATAGCTGTTGAATTCCCCCACACTGAACAAGGCAGCCCCTCCTGCCCTGTAGCTATTTTTTCCCCCAGTGACTGTCTCTTTGTTCTCCTCTCCTCAGACAGGACAATCTCCTCCCAATTTACTTCCTCCACAACTATGCATCATTTCATCAGCGTTGCTACCGTTTCAGGTTTTCCAGGAACACAAGCTGCTTCCACATTTTGTAATAATTTTCGTTATCACCTTTTAAAAAACAATTTGACCAAAAGTAATGTGATATAGCCAAGGGCATAACACCCCCACTTCTCTCATTTCCATATTATTTTTCATTGAAGTCTTACTATAGCCTAACATTTTGGAAGCTTTTTTTTTGTTCGAGGCAGGGAACTTGCCTTAAGAGATCTATCAAGCTGACTGATGAGCCTCTGTTCTTCATACCAACCAATTACATTTTTGAAGCCGAAATTAATAGCACTTTCATATACTGCAAGCAAAGCCTCCAACAGGCTATTAATAAATTAGTGATGTTATAAAGGCCAAGCAATATAAGCTGCCAAATTATTTGATGCATTCATACTAAAGGCATATTATTTGACAGTCGTGAGCCACCTTTGAAAAACTAGCAAATTGTTGCACTTCATCAGTCGCCGCAACTTGCTTTTCTGAAAAAATCTGCTACGTTGCCGGTGTTCCTGGACAATGCAAACAGACAGGGAAAGATCAGATAAAGGAGGCGCGTGTGTGCTTTTATCCCCCACTATCAGAAATTATACAACTTTTGCGAGAGTCAGAGGGGTTTTACATAGGAATGTGACAAGACGGTTCCAGGCCCTTGGAGAATGATGGATCTTGCATTGCCTATCAAACTTCCCTTCTGCCCAGATAAATCATTTACACACACACACACACACACACACACACACACACACACACAAGTACCAAATTTGTAAACAGTTGGCAAGATGAGAGAGACAATTGGGTTATAAAGCTGGGAAGAAATTCAAGTTCACTATTATTCACATCGCCCGGGTAATTCTGTAGAGGGTACTTGACCCATATGAAACCACCTTCCTTTCCTTCTCCTGAATTTAATTATTCACTGTTACTTAGCAATGTTTCTTTTCTATAAAGGTCTGATGTGGGCTTCAGTGAAGTGCAGCAAGAGCAATGGGGTGGAGTATAACTTTAAGGCGGGAAATAAAAGAGGGTTGTTTTGATGGAGGGAAATATTCAAGCAGAATGCAGATTCCACGTTCAGGAATTTTCTTCCTGGGTACTGCAGTTCTGTCTATCCTATTGTAAAGTGGAAGGAAGAGGCATAAGGAAACCCACAGAGATTTCTCTTTATAGCGTTCTGATATTTCATTAAACATTTCTGCACAGCCTTTACTTCTTTTTTAAAAATATATATATGCAGGCATTTCACACATGTCAGTATCAACACAGGCACTCCCGTCACCAAATCTTGTAAATACTCTATTCATCTCAATTAATAAGCAAACTCCACTAGAGTAGCTGAATACGGGTGGAGGGCGAGATTTCAGCTGATCCAAGAGGTCTCACTCAATTGAACAATCATTTCCTGAGTTTGGATACATGAAGCACCAAGTACTTGTACAATTATGAGGCGGAGAAACAAAAACAAAAACCCTTAAGAAACATGACCAAATTTCTCCCCCCCCCTCTTTTCTTTTCTTTTCTTTTTTCTTTTTTTAAAAAAATACATACTGGAAGGTAAAACAGCCCAAGTACTCAAATAAGTGATTAATTTCCTACATTGCACATTTTAACCTGTACCTGCATTTACCTTTTTTGTTGTTGCTGCCAGAGTACTTCATTTTATTGCTCTTTTGAACCTTTCCCATTCATTTTATTATTATTATTTTTGCTAGAAAGAGGCAGCTCTACTATTGATGCAACGCTCCGCCACTGCGCAGATATGGAATCGTGAATTCCACAATTTCCCCCTCATTCTAAACGTTAAATTCAGGCATTGCAAATTGCTACCTAACAGATCACTAGAAATCAAAGGTGAAAGCCGGGGTGGGAGAGAGGGAAGGGAAAACCCAAAATAAGATGGGTATTAAGTTTTAATCAATTTAATTTAATCTCCAAATCCCAACCCTTGCTCACAAACTGTTGGGGTTGTGGACGTGTAAGGTAAGATAAGGTGCACACCCTAAAGCCCGACACTCAGCCTATTGTGAGGGGAGACATTTGTCCCCGAGTCTAGCTCAAGATGGAGCACACACATTTATTACCTTGATGTAACAGGGAGAATGCACAATGGTAATCCGCATGGACTCAGTAGCCTTTTCCTTAATTTCATTAATTTCCACAGAAATTTCATTGCACCACAACCTCTTTTTTTACAGACACACACACCCTCTCTACTTGGCTGCACATATTTGGCTCCCTTGTTACCAACCCTTTGTGCTTGCTTTGCCAGCGTTAACCTTGCCTCTCCTTCCAGATAGTAGCATTTAACTTTGTATGTTTACTTCTCTCCCTGCAAATGCCTCAGATTTAGTCTAACCCCCGGGAGCCCACATGCAAACAATGAGTCAGCTTAATTGCTGCTGGGGAACAAGCAAACAAGGAAAAAATTCAACCCCCTAACTAATATATATATATATATATGTGTGTGTGTGTGTGTGTGTGTGTGTGTGTGTGTTTTACTACTAAGCGGTGTCTGAAAGTTTTTTTTGTTGGTGGTGTTTTTGGCATACATGCTTATATACACCTTTGCCATCTCCAAGGGCTTTGTGTCCCTAAAGAAGCTATTTTTAGAAACCCTCACATGGCTGATACCCAGTTTTGTACAGTACATACTCCACAATTTCTCAGCATGCTTATCAAAATCTACCGCATTTAAAAACTCATCACCCCAAAAACTCTCCCAAAAGCTGAGCTTTAAATCTAAACAACAGCAAATTCTTCCAAAGCGCTGGACCTGTTTTCCAGTGTCAGCTCAGACCACAGATTGACAATGCAATAAATTGCTGGAGAGAGAGAGAGAGAAATATAATTCTATAAATTTTGGCACTCATTTACTTTAGACGGATTATGAAAAAGGATAACATATTTACCTATATCCAAGCTTCCCACCGCTCCTTCCAAATGATGGAGCAAATATATTGCATGCTTACAATCATGTGCCAATTGGCTGTCAGTAAGTGGTACCTTGTTTTTAAACATTATTCCGAGCAAGGTCTACTGAAATCCACAAGGTTTGCTTTCAGATTATGGTTTCAGATTTCAAGAGGCAAGCAGAAAAAACTTTCACGTTATGCATCTGTGGAAAGGGCATTTGGAAATGACTGAATATTAAAATCTTCTGAATGATTCACTTTTATAAAGACAATAGAACAAGCACACAGCAAGAACATAATACAGCCCAAGTTAAGCACCTCTAATTTTAATTGATTAGAGCAGGAAAAGTTACATGTATCCTTCTGTATCCCACTGAAATCAGTGTGACTTAAAGGAACTTAACTTTGGCTGGATCGGGCCCCAAGAACAAAGCAATATTACTTTGACGTTTGCAAATCATGCAGCAGATTTACCTCAGAATCAGTCACAGAAGTTGAGAAGCTGCTCAGGCAGATCCTTTAGTTCTAAATATATACTGATTTTTAAAAACTATTTCATCCAATGTAGGATCAAGGTTTCTCTCCTCCTGAGAAAATTCACAATAGCAAAGTGCTTCTAAGAAGAAGCAGATACCTGGAGGTTGTAAATTACAAAACTAACTTTACACCTTTGCAGTGTTAGGGAATCCTATAAAGTATATGGGGGGGAAATGAGGAAACAGTATTATCAAATGAAGATCAGCCATTTTAGCTTCACACGGGTGCTTAAATAAACACCACACCTTTGCAGCATTAAATGTCAATCCATCACGCAGACATTTTCAGTAGAATTCTCAGTTTTCCAAATATAATCAATGCACATTTGTCAGCTGAACAGCGAGTGTATATGAGCCTTTTATTTTCTTTCGCTGTTCAAAGCAAAGCGGAAATGTATCAAGGTATCACCAAGCATCTAAATGATGAAGTGGATGTAAACATTTTTGCAGACACAGGTTGTTGCTTTTAGCACTCTAAAAGTATAAGAGTATGCAGTAAAGTATGCTTTGGAACATCATTAAATGTGCATATCATTAGAAATATTTCACCATTTTCCAAGAGAAAATGGTATGTATTTGACATAAATGCACTTTCCCCCACTATACCATGTTGATACATTTTTTTCTTGAAAAGCAGCAACAAATATTCCTTCATGTTGTTTACAGAGATCTGCTCTTATCTGCCATTTATACAATTATTGCTAAATAAACCACTTTAAACCCTACCTGGGACTGCTTAGCATCGTATTGCCTCTAAGGCAGACTAAACACCAATTTACAAACTATTATCAAAATATCAAATTCAACAGGTTGAATATAAACTGGGTTTTAAAAAAATGCATTTTTTTAAATAAACCCAGTTGTTTTTTTTAATGTAATTTTCAGTGTTGGGATACATCCATATCCACCTTGTTTTATAAACTGTGGGTCTTCAAGTAGAGATCAATTTTTCAAATAAACCCTTTGCTACCTTTTATCCGAAAAGGTAACACAAGCTATAAAACGGTTCCAGAACATAGCTCTCTTAAATGATTGAATAATGCCCTAACATAGTTATTAAGACTGAACTCCTAATTCCATACTCCTGTTAACTGTCCTCAAAGTAGCCAACATGTGTCAAACTTGTTCTTTTCACTAGTAATCCTTTGTTACTCAGTAACACTAAGAGAGATTAAGAGGAAAGTGTAAGAAATGAGGGGATCTTCATTACAGGTTTTTTCTTCTTCAAATGTATTGGCTTAAAAATAGAGCGGCCTTGTGAAATTTGCATAGGAAGCAATCTTAACACAGAGTTATTGGCTGAAATGAATTATTGATTCCGTTCAAGAGACAAATTTAGAATGTCACTAAGTTTAAAATTCCTAGAAAGCAGGCACTGCTTTAACTGACATGCACTTTGTACAATAGATACCTTACAGGTAGAATGTGAAATCTCAGGCAGAATGGCAAGTGCTGGCGTACAAGAATAACACTGGAGATTTAACAATTGAAAGAAACTCCAAAGTTTTATAGTTTTATAAATACTTTTTTTGACAACGCCCCCCCCCCCATGCTTCAAATACTATTTCTGGAACTCAGGACACTTCCAGAAGTTCCTTGTGCAACCAAAGTTACAAATAAGATTTTTACTTAAAACCCAAAGAGGAGATTAAGAGGGCATACACAAAACTTTTCATTCACTGACCTTCCTACAGACACATCTGACAGTTTAATTTGTCCATGGCTGCCTGCTGTGGAAAGTTTTAACTGATAGAAGATATAGCATAGAAACAGCTGAATTAATTAAGAATGGATGTCTTCATTCTGAGCATCTCCCGAAACTTATCTAACCACCATATACATGAGCCAACAATTAAAACACAAACTTGTGCCCTCTATATCTTAGGCCTCTGACAGACTGACTGCTTAATTCTCAGAGAGGGAAGAAACATTCCCATCCCAACTGCAAAAAAGAGTCTTGAGGTGATTGAGTGAGCCGACATAAACTTATCTCAGACAACTCTAGACTAGGTGGATTTTGCTGCTCTGATAAGAGACTTTGGACTGAACATCTTTGCAGCAGAACACACTTCCCCGAGTGAGATTCTGCTTTACTTTGTGCCTGTCACTTGACTTTCCACTATGATTTCACAATATCTTTAATGGTAACTGTGGAGACAGCATTAGCAATCTGCCGGCACCGTCTCATCCTTCCTTTACGAGGAAACAGGACAGCTTTGGGAAAACCTTTAATCTCAGGCAGACTTTAGCGTTTTATGACATCCGGCAGCTTCTCTCCTTTCTTTTTTGGATTAGGATAATTATTCCTCTGCCATTTATAGAACGCTGGTCCCCTTAGAGAATCAGAGCAGCGTTAGCACACTCCCTAACTTTCAAAAAACACAACAAACCTTGGCAGGAAAAGCCCATTCACAGCAAGGGCGAGAGAACTGGTAGCTGCCAGGTCCCCCCGCCAACTGCACAAACCCTGCTTCTTCGCTTAAAAAATACAACCCCGTGAGGTGAAACGTGATCAAATGAGATGCCATTATCCTCACACCTTTTAAAAAAGCAAACAAACGACCAACTTGCAGCAAGGCTACATACTTACCCTGTCACAATCAGCTGGGACGGAGATTATAGTTCTCATTTTATTTTATTTTTTAAAAAGGAGGCAAATGAAAAACCTGCAATCTGGAAACCTTTCAGAGTCTCAGACTAGTCCAGTCGCCCCCCCCCACTTTCACCCATTTTACGAATCATGTGATAATTTTTTTACCTCTGACAGGGTCAAAGGAATCACCTGCTAGAGATGTTTTGACTTGCGCTGCGGAATCTGGCTGTGTTGATGCCAGCACATGGGAAGGAGGGAGAAAAAAAGCTCTTTCTCTTCCCATCACTCTTGGCTTTAGCCCTCCGCAAATAATCCTCCTTACAGTAAAATATATACTGTAATCCCCCCCTTTACAAGCACACTCCGCCTGCCAGACATTTACCTGCCTGTTTGGGTGGTGGTGCGGGGAGGATTTCGGAGGTAAACGCAGGTGGAGTGAAACTGAGACAGCCCATCCCCGAAACCAGCCGCCCGGAAGATGCTCGGGGGATGCCACATCGGAACAAGAGTACCAAAAAGCCATCCCTTCGTCCCTGTCCCCGCAGTAAATCGGCACAAGCAGGACACCCCCCGCCCCGCCAACCTCTCCAAAATCAAACCAGGAGCCAAACAGAGGCAGAAGGCGAAGGCAAAAGGGAAATTTTGGGAAGGGGTGGGGAGTGATAAAGAGGCAGCGCTTACCTTTCCTCTTCGACCGCCTCCTCCGCCTCCTCTTGGACTTGCATTTCAGTTGGCTCCCCGGCCCCCCCGGTGCTCGGCCGCTGCCCAGGACGGAGGTCATCGCCGGTAGTTGAGGCAACAAGGAGAAGCAGCGGCAGCGCGTTGACTCCGCGCTCGCCTGGCTCGGGGACCGCGCAGCGAGAGCGAGAAAAGTCGGCTGCCTGCCTGCGACGCCCCCTCCCTGCTCCCGATCGCCCGTAGTGGTGGTACTTTTGCAGCCGCCGCCGCCGCTTGCCAGGTCTACGAAGCCGGGTGGGACTTTTATGAACCAGCAAACCCAGAGCAGCTGCGCGCGGATCGTGCGCCTCTTTTTAATTTTTTTTGCTTTTGGCCAGCTGCGCTCAAGTGCCTGCGCTGCGACGCTTCCCAAGCCGGGGACGGAGAGCGCGCCGGGCGTAGGTAGAGTTTCCAAATAAATGAATTAAAGGCGACGACCGGGAGGCTCACCTGTGATTCCCTCCCTCTTCTTCCTCCTCGGCAGCTTTCCCTCACTCGCAGGGCGCCTTTGCTTTATCAGGGGCAGGAAATGCACGGCGCCCACTTTTTTTCCTCCCCCCCTCTCTCTTCTTTCTTTCTGTTTCTTTCTCTCGTTCTTTTTCTCTCTCTCCCCTTTTTTTTTTTTTGCACCTCTCTCCTAGTTGTTTGGCCCCAGCAGCCACTTTGAAGGCGATCATGCAGGGAGCGCGTCTATTTGCTGCTGCAAAGTCTAATTAGATCCAATCACAACTGTCTCCTGGCTCTGACATCAGCAGCACCACCAGCAGAAGCGCGCCCCCCCCTTCATCCCTACCACCAGCCACCCCCGGTCTCCATCCATCCATCCCTTGTCAGCTTGCACACTCAGCTCCCATTGGGGCTGATGGATGTGTCCGGGACCTGATAGGGAAAGAAGGCAGAACGGGCCCGGAGGGGAGTTGTTGTAAAGGGAATAAAAAGAAAACACAAAAGCCCCACCGGCAACCTGCCGGCCGCTGTACTACTAGAGAGCCGGCGGGAGAGTTTATTATACAGTCCGATCGAATGCATCCTCCTCCGTAACGCACCGCTGCCCCATTTGGGAAAGAAGTGCGTCTCGCGGAGAGTTGATGCTTTTTGTGCGCGTGCGCCTTACTCCCGAGTAATCGCGCAAAGAGATTTTCAGTCTGATGGTGCCGTTCTTCGCACGTCTTAAGTCGCGCTGCGTTCTATGAAACTTACCCGGGTGCAAGAATGTAGCTATGAAAAGGACAGTACACAAAAAATGGCCAAAAATCCCCAGCAACACCCCTTTCTTTCAGTGCTTAGTTTACTGCAAACTCTCTCTCTCTCTTTTTTACTCCCCTCTTGCAATTTATTTATTTTTACGCATAAGTTCCACTATGTTCCAAGGAATTCAGGAAAGTGCCTAAGCTAGTGGCTTTACAAATCGCAGCACCAGAAAGTGCAATCTTTCGCTCAGTCACCAAACAAACCCCAAACCAAAATGCCTTCTTATGCAGTTTCGTTCCTAGGCTTGTTTACTGAGAAGTAGATCCCACTATGGTCACTGGGATTCACTCTCAGGTAAAAGTATAAAATACTTAATAAATGATACTGTACCAAAATAAAAACACACACACAATCCTTCACACAGCATGTCTGAATATACACACATAATTTTCCTGGGGAAGGGTAAATCTGGATTAGATGCATGGGGTGCATGCAGGGAGAATATGGCAGCATAGGAATAATAGAATCTTAGATTTATGGACTTGGAAGGGATCCAAGGGGTCATCTAGTCCAGCCCCGTTCAATGCCAGGAATTGCAGCTAAATAATCCCCAATAAGGGGGCATCCATTCTGTTTCAGAACATCCAATGAAGGCAGAGCTGGATTAAACCCTTTTGGAGGCCCCTAGGCAGTCGAAAGTCTTGGGGGGGGGGGCTTGCAAATTATCTCCTAAAACTATGAAAGCTTGATTGTAATTTTCTTTCAAGATGAAATCAAAATTGTTCCGATCCGTTGTTGTGGGGCCCCTAAAAAGTGTGGGGCCCATAGGCCGGTGCTGATCTCTGCCCCTTTGATAATCTGGCACTGATTGAAGGAGAGTCCCCCACCTTCCTAGGGAGTCTGTTCCACAGTTAAACAGCTCTAAGGAAAATGCCTTACACTGAGTTCCGATTTTGGGCCCATCTAACTCACTATCGAGGGACGCGGGTGGCGCTGTGGGTTAAACCACAGAGCCTAGGACTTGCCGATCAGAAGGTCGGCGGTTTGAATCTCCGCAACGGGGTGAGCTCCCATTGCTCAGTCCCTGCTCCTGCCAACCTAGCAGTTCAAAAGCACATCAAAGTGCAAGTAGATAAATAAATTATCCAGCGGGAAGGTAAACGGCGTTTCCGTGTGGTGCTCTGGTTCGCCAGAAGCAGCTTAGTCATGCTGGCCACATGACCCGGAAGCTGTATGCCGGCTCCCTCGGCCAATAAAGCGAGATGATCACTGCAACCCCAGAGTCGGCCATGACTGGACCTAATGGTCAGGGGTCCCTTTACCTTTACCTAACTCACTATCATCTACACAGACTGGGAGTGGTTCTCCAGCATTTTATGCAGCTCTTCCTGGAGATGCCACCAGAATACTTTCTTCATGCAAAGCTGGTGGTCTTCCACTGTGCAGGGCAGTAAATGATAAGCAGAGTTGTTGGTCACTGGCAGAGTTACAACAGAAGACCCTCTAAGTGTCCCTATTGTCCTTGATTTAGAGAAGCCGCCCCAGTTTCTGGTTTGATCCCCGAATGTCCCCCTTTTCCTTAGGATGTTCCTATTTTTATCGGAGAAATGTTGGAGAGTATGAAGTTATCGGACCCCCAAGCTGTGTGAAGGTAATCCTGTCTAGGGAAGTTTTTAAATGTTAAATATGTTTGTGTGTGTGTGTGTGTGTGTGTGTATGAAGCTGCCCAGAGTGGCTGGGGCAACCCAGTAAGATGCGTAGGGTATTAATAATAATAACAATATTAATAATAATAATAATAATAATAATAATAATAATAATAATAATAATAATAATTTATTTATACCCCGCCCATCTGGCTGAGTTTCCCCAGCCACTCTGGTCGGCTCCCAATTGAGTGTTAAAAACAATACAGCATTAGATATTAAAAACTTCCCTAAACAGGCTGCCTTCAGATGTCTTTTAAAAATAGGATAGCTGGTTATTTCCTTGACATCTGATGGGAGGGCGTTCCACAGGGCAGGCACCACTACCGAGAAGGCCCTCTGTCTGGTTCCCTGTAAACTCACTTCTCTCAGCGAGGGAACCACCAGAAGGCCCTCGGCAGTGTCCGGGCTGAACGATGGGGGGTGGGGGTGGAGATGCTCCTTCAGATATACAGGACCAAGGCCGTTATGGAATGGGACATTCCTATTTTCATCAGAGAAATGTTGGAGGTTATCCAACAGTCTAGTGCAAACCTCTAGGCCAGAGGTGGGAAATGTTGTTGAACTCCAACTACCACCAGCCACAGTGGCCAGGTATGGTGACAGGAGTTGGAATCATTTAATTGCCCCTCCATCCATCGTCTTCCCAGTCTCCCTCCCTTCTCCCAGCTCTTCCCCCTTGTGGTGCTGTTGGAAAAAAACAGCTGCCAGTTTCACTTCTGAGGTGACACGGTGTCAAGTCAGGATTCATTTTAAAAAAAAAAGGAATGGAGATGTGTCCATTTCACCACTGCCATGCCTGTTCCTTTCCACACGGTGTTGTGCAGATGTTGCAAAGAAGAAGAAGAAGAAGAAGAAGAAGAAGAAGAAGAAGAAGAAGAAGAAGAAACTGAAACTGAAACTTGCTGGCCCAACTAGCACCCATCCCACAAGGAATACCCACCTGGAAGCACCCTAGATCTATTTACTCCATCCAGAAATAAGTCCCACTGTCTTCACTACAGCTTATGCACAGGTATGTTGGAACAGGGCTGCAGCCCTAGATTCCTTTAATTCTCTATCTTGCCACAGCTAGGGAGGAAATCTGCTATTCTGTACAGAACAGGGTGACCAGGGTTGTTGTTGTTGTTGTTGTTGTTATTAGAGGACAAGGTTTATTTGCCTTCAGTGTCCAATGAGATTCCAGTTGGTGCCAGATGTCATGCTGGGGTGAGGAAAGCAGACCTATTGTGAAGAAATAATAATAATAATAATAATAATAATAATAATAATAATAATAATAAAAACATTTATATACCACTAGGCTGTAATAAAACCTCAAAGTGGTAGGGGAAACAGTTAAAAGCAAGTATTTAAAACATTAGAAAATAGTGAAAAGCAACAATAAGCTTAAACTAGATAAAAATCATGACAACTTCTACATGTCTGGGTAGGCTTGCCTGGACAAAAATGTTTTGAGCAGGTGCTGAAAGGAGTAGCGTGGAGATGCCTGCTTGTCATCAATAGGAAGGGAGTGCCAAAGTATGGATGCTGCCACACTAAAAGGATTGCTTTCTTACAAATTCAGAACGGTATGGCTTACTAAACCATAGTTTATGGCTTGGTGCTATATACAAACATGGCCGATGAGCTGATAAGGGAAATCTTTTTTGGTTTTGCTTAGTTCAGAGCAACGGATGAGTGAAAAAAAAGGGAGATGAAGAGGTTCTAAACTGCTGTGTTTAGGAAACCGTGTGATTAGTTGATGGGTACGGAGAGGCTTAAGCAAGCCAAGAAAGAAGGACAGAGAGCAGGAAAACAGCTGTCGACTGAGAAACTCAGAAACCATGAAATATAAACGTTGGCAAAACAAAAGTTAGGCAACAGATTTAAAGGCACAGAGGGCAACAAAACTGGTTTCCCCTTTAACCAGTCTGCCACGCCACTGCTCTTTCCCAGGGGACACCTTTGGGATTCTAGGGCTGAAGCAAACCAAGTAGAAATATTCTCACGCAAACAGTCACAGCTCAAATTCGCTTGCCTATGAAATTTTCCCACCATCACATTACCCTGTTGGGATCCTGTAGGATTTAAGTCAAAGATCAGGGAGGACAGGGATCAAGCTAGACCTGTTGGCATTCCTTCCTCTACAAAACTCTTTGAGGTACTGAATTCTGGTTTAGTGCCAGATCCCACAACTGCAAGGCTGGTCAGAAGATACTGGACCACAGAGAGCAGCAAATGAGCAACTTGTTCCAACATATTGTAAGCAGACTGGGTCGTTTAAGCCAGTGTCTCCAGACCACCTCTTCCAGGCTCCCTTTCAGAGCCTTAAAGGGGCATCCCTATGGCTTGAAGACGGCCACTTCTTCTCCATTCCATAGCCTCCTTGCACTGCTGGACTGGCCATATGCAGTGCAACCTTTGGGGGAGGCAAGATCCATGTCAGTGGTGAATGTGGCCGCCCTACTATCTTGTGCAGTATGCCCCACACCCTATAGTTGATCAACTGAGCAATGGGGTTATCAAGCAGGGCACAGTGGTGAGATTTATACATTCCTGTCCATGCAGCAAACCTTTCTGATTTTCTCTCTTGTTGCTGCTGCCACCAAGGTCAGTGGTGTCTTGAGGGGGCAGGAAAAATTGCTTGAGCCAGGGGTTAGCCACCCCCTGCCCTGCCCTATATTGTATTGTTCTTGTATCATTGATTAGCTGGACTGGAGGGATGATGGCACAGCATTTTTCAAAACCATTCCAACCTGGTGGAGGAAAAGCTGTTAGAACCTGTTTTGCAACCGTTCTATGAGGTGAGGGAAGCTGTCAGTTCGGCTGAGATAAAAACATCACATAGGATCTGGAGATAGGAGTGGTTTTGAGGAGCAGTTTGATTACTGAGAAGTGATCCCAGCAGGTAAAGAAGGCAAGGGCCACAACTGAGGAAGGGGGTCAATGGAGACAGCTTTCAGAAATGCAGGAACTTGAGGCAAAAGTAGGTGAGAAGGCTATTTTGGGAGAAAGAGATGAGAAGAATGGAGACTGAGGCAATTTCACATCTTGATTTGAGTTAAAGAGTCAGTAATTAGGTTGTTGTTGTTGTTATAGGAGAAAATGAGGGTGTGCAGTCTAATGGGCACAACTATCTGGTAAATAAATAGATCCTTGCAAAACAGCCATACAATATGTACTGTTTTAATCATCAGTTCCCATGAAGCCAAATTCAGAAGACTGCATTTTAAGTTTCACAATTCTAAACAGAGAGAAGGTGGAAATGCTCAACACATACTTAGCCTCTGTCTTCTCCAAAGGGAAAGCAGGGCCCAACCTTGTGATAACAGAATAAATAATGCAAGGAGGGAGCTGCAACCCAATATAGGGAAAGAGGTGGTAATAAGGTGGCAATGAATTCAACTATCCAGGGCCTGATAAGCTGCACCATGGATGGTCATCTGTTATGTGTGAACCAGTTGAGATTCCTGCAGTGTGAGGTGGTTGGTCTAGATGAGCCTTGGAGTCCTTTCCAACTCTTACAATTCTAAGTCATGAAGCACCTGTCAAAGTATTTCTTTATCCATCTCCTTAAAGAGCGATATTGGAAGCAAAATCTGCGAACTTGGAGGCAAGGAAAATTATGCTAAATTATTCACATTCTGATTAATCTTTCCTCTGCCTGCACTCAGTCTTGTGAGAACATCCGGGCCATGTTCATTGGGGCCCCCCCTTTAGCCTAAAAAATAAATAAATAAAGTCAAAACTCTCTGGTCTCAATCTAGGTCATCTCCCCTGATGTGAAATGGTTTACTCTCAGTAACTTTCCGGTTATTACAAACTTGTTATTTCAAGTCCTCCATGCCCGTGAAGCTTCGCTGAGTTCTTCCACCCCTCACGCAAGCTTTCATTTGAAAGTAAAATTGTACTCACGTAGTCTGGGGACTTTGTTACTCTTCTGCATCTGCGCAGACAACACAGGTCCTATCTGTGTTGGCTCAGGAGGAAGTCCAATTGATTTCACAGGAAAGGAAATGAGCCTCGTTGGTTTTTTTTAAAATTTATTTTACAAAAAAAGTCAAATGTAGCTTATGTCCTACTTCAGAGGCCTGTCCAGTGTTTGAAGAGCCTCCCAGTCCCAAGTCTAATTTCAACACAAGAAAGCTTTAAATGACAGTGTGGGACCTCGAAGGTGCTCATCAATGGTTAGTTAGCAGCATCTGGTCAGCAGACTGAGCAGACACATAAACACCTGGTGTCTTTCAGTTATGGTGAAAGGCATTGCATTTCTACCGAAAAATCATAGCAATTATTTCTAAAGTTGTGCCTAAACAAATAAATTACTACATGCACATATTACACAAATTGATGTCCTCTTTTATTTTGGTGACATAAATCTTCTTTTGGGTGGTTTGTGTGGAGAATGTATAGCTGGCCAGCCAGGAAACTTGTGTGTGTGGACCCATGGTTCCTTTGTGGCCATTTCCACACCATACCTTTAAAGTGGCACTTTAAATAGTAATGGCTCCCCCCTATGAATTCTGGGAGCTGTGGTTGGAAAGGAGCTGAGAGTTGTCAGGATACCTCTATTGTCATCCCAGAGCTACAGTTTTCAGAATGGTTTAAGAATCAACCCTTCTTCACAGCGAACACTGAGAGTTGAAGCTTTGAGAGGGGGATTTAGGGGTCTCTTCAGTTCTGCATTGTGTGCATTAACATGATGTGTGGTTTCTCTCTCTCCACAAATGGTGTTATATTAAAAGAGTTGTTCTTACTCATTCTTCTTGTGGCCACCTCTTCATGATGTTTTTCAGGAAAGCAAAGTTTGATCCCCATTTTTGGAAATGCTCCAATGTTACCTGGATCTCTTTCATGTGGAGGGTAGTAGTAGTAGTAGTAGTAGTAATAATAATAATAATAATAATAATAATAATAATAATAATAATATATTTATACCCTGCCCATCTGGCTGGGCTTCCCCAGCCACTCTGGGCGGCTTCCAACAAAATATTAAAATATTGTAATGCATTAAACATTAAAAGCTTCCCTAAACAGGGCACGTATTGCTGGTGAGGCAAAAACCAGCTGTAAAAAGAAACATGGAAGTCCTTATTTTGGTAAGACCGGAGGTTAATTTGGGGCAATGTTTCAGTAAAAGAGTTAACTGAAGCCAAATTGCATAGCCTTGTCTAGTGGCTGGTGGGGATGTAATGTTCAACATGCAATTTCCCTCTTCTGGAGTTAGAAAACAATTTCCCTTTGATCATGGATCTGCCCTGAATGACTAGATTTGGTAGTCTCCAAGGCAACATGAAAAGCAAAGGTACCTGTGTTTTGTACATAAGGGGTGGCAGGAGGGAGGGAAGCACACATTCCAAAATCCACAGGTGGGTTGGTACAAGACAAAACATCTCAAATGCGAGCTGCTGTGGCATAGTGGTTGGAGCGTTGGACTAGGACCTGGGAGACCAGGGTTCAAGTCCCCACTGAGCCATGAAGCTCACTGAGTGACCTCGGGACAGTCGCTGCCTCTCAGCCTAACCTATTTTACAGGGTTGTTGTGAGGACTAATGGCCTCTTACCTGGTCTGGAGGCATTTGCTACCCAGTGGCCCCTCACGCACCCGGGGGCAAAAGGACTTCACCATGGCAACTGGCTGTTGGAATGCCTCCATGGCCGGCTGCCATCCTGGAGTTTGAAATTGCCCTATCAGAGGGGTGGAGCTTGGCTGGCAGGCCAGAGTGGAGAAGTCTTCACTCAGGTCCACCACCTGGGAACGAAGGCCAGCTGCGTCCAAGCATGGCACCTCAGGCATGTCCCTGCTTAAGCGTCAGCCCTCCATCTGGAGGCTGATAACGATTATGGACGCAATGCCTGAGCCAAAGCCTACCTGCATCTGTAATCAATAAATGTTGCGGCCAATTTTAAATTGTTTATCTGGGTTTCCCCCCTCTGGGAGTGGGGCACTGCAAGTGAGTCTACAAAGGAGGAGGGGGAGAACCATGAATGGGATAGAAATACAATAGACTTTTGAGCTCTCTAGAACTTTTCATCAGGCTGGAAGAAAAACAGTGTAGGGTGGGTGGGATGAAGCAAAATGCCAAAGCGCAAAAATTAGGCTGGTTATTATTGATTGATTGAGTTTATATACCGCCCTATACACAGAGGTTTCAGGGCGGTTCACAGAAATGATCACAACATATATAATCAGAATAAAAACAACAACCCAATAACACACACGAAAAGAGCCACATTTTAAAAGGGTTTAGTGCCTTCAGTTTTGCCTTACTCTGTGCCTTCAGTTTTGCCTGGCAGTTCACCCTGTTGCCTCACCGGGTGGGAGGTGGGGTGGTGGAAGGGAAAAGCAGCTGAGGTCTCTAGACTTTACGAGATAAAGGATGCCGAAGAGCACTGAAGCAGGGCCGAAATGCAGTCCTGAGCTCATACAGGTGAGACACCAGAGCTTCCTGCTACAAAATTCCTGCATTAATCCACTCTTGCCCTACTTTCTCCCAAAGAGCTGCTGACGGTGTGACTATTTGCAGAGAGGCCAAGCATCCAGGGGTTTCAGGAAAGAAAGAAGGGAGCGGATCCATACCCACTGGTTAACATTTGTCATCTGGAAGAAGGGGAGAAATTACTCAGCGCCAAGCCAGCCAAGCAAGCCTTTCTCTCTTTGAAGTTGATCTGATTCTGTACATCAAGTGCATTGTTAGGTTCCCCCCACTCTCTTTTTGCAGCAGTTGCAATTTGCAGGGTTTGAGGCTTTGATAAAGACCTTGTGAACTCTCATTAACCTGCAAGCAAAATTCAAAGAACAGAAGGGGGGTGAGGAACGTTCTGGAATAGTAGCTGCCGGGGCTGCAACAACAGGCCAGGTTTAAACTCCGCAGTCACCAGCCCCTTTCCCCGAATGAAAGCTTTTTCACTTTCCTTGGCATTTTTGTATGAAATAAAAAAGGGGACAGTACAAGAGAAGTTAAGTAAGCTCAAAGTATGGAGCATGCAGACAGAGTGATGCACTTCTCGCTGGGAGGCCCTTATAATTTCAAACTAACAGGATGAACTTCGCTGGCGGACACAATATTAGAGGAAGGCAGAAGCAGAGGAAAATGAAAAGCTGCAGTGAAATGGCAACTTTGTCATTGCTTCCCAAGTGATAGGAAGCTGTAGGTAAGAAGGGGAAACTTTTCTTTTTTTCTTTTTGCTTCATCTGTTCCTCTCAGGGCAGCCTTCTGGGGAGCGCAGGCCAAAGTGGGTGGAGGAATGAGTATAAATGTTACCTTTGAGCAGTTGGCTGGCCTTTCTGCGCACACTCACATGCTCTTCTGTGTCCTACATCTCGGCAGAACCACTCAATGAAGGTGCGAAGTAGGACCAATGATGGGGTGCAGCCTGGGAAGCATCCCAAGCGGTGCAGAATTTACGTATAAGCTCAACAACCTATAGCTTAGGCTCCCACTCTCTTGAGGCCCCCCAAAAAAAATTAAAGGAAAAAACCCCTGGATGTACATTTCCATAATATAAGATAAAAAAACAAATAAAATAAAACCTACATACAGCAAGTGTTTTGTGTTGTGTAGGCTCCTATGATGTAAGTAATGGGCCCCATCTGCTAGCCTGCTCCCTAAAATATCACTGGTTTGCTCATTTGTATGTACAGGGTGCCTACATTCTGCATGCACAAATGGCTTTAGATACCTATTAGATCCATAAATTACCATACAATATATATTCAACACAAAAAAACAGTGACAATTTGTTGTTGACAAAGGACAGCTGGACATATAAAGGGCCCCATTACCTTCAGTAGCTTAGGGCCTCATCAAAGCTAAATCCGGCCCTGATCCCAAGTCACATAGAAGAGGGGCTTGGAGGGCAACATTTGGCCCCCCAGGGCTAAGGTGTCCCACCCCTGCTTTAGTGGGGCATCACCCAATCAGGTGTGGTGTAACTAGGAGCCTCCCAACACCAGCGATCCTTAAAGACACATCTAGTCATATTTAGCTACAAGCTGAACAAAGCATTCGATAAAGGCTTTTCTCTTCAGCTGAGCACATGCAAGCAAGGGAAATAACTCTCGGGTCAGTGGGTGCAGCTCATCAGTTGCACTCCCTGGGGACTGAGTATATCACAGGAACGCAAGAGAGTTTTGCCTGCTCAGTCCAGCCGGTGTCTACAGGAAGCGGGTCAGCAAAATGCCGTGGCCCACAATATCAGAGGCAGCTGACAGGTCAATAGGATTACACAGGGACACTTATTAGCCAAGCATGGCTGCAGCTGTGGTTCCAGCCACACAAGTCTAATCTGTCTTGGGAGTTTTACCTGGCTGAACTGGTGGGAAGATGGGGAGTCAGAAAACCTTTGTGTTCTGGAGAACTCCAAGGCTGCATTCACATGGCAGACTGGCTTGCTAAAAGGAGAATTCTGTCTTACTACCTCCATGATGTTCCTGACAACATTTCTGCTGTCACCAGAAATGCAGCTAGGTTTTGTGCAATAGCCAAGAAAGCAAAAGATTATACAGCTCCACAAACAGCTCACAGTCAAATTCTTCTGTTTTTTAAAAACAAAACTTTTAATAGAGTATATATTTCCTTGGATATGTATTTTAAATCTATTTAATTAGTATATTGATTGTTAAATTCCACTTGGACTGTTTTAATGTTTATGTAAAAATTATGCTGAAATTCTGGTTTTGCTATGCTGGCTGCTTAGCCGTAATAATAATAAACAAACATACCTTCTGTTATCCCCCTTTCTCTTCACAACTACCCTGCCAGGGTGGAAGAGAGTTTGTAATTTGGGAAATGCTTTGCTTTCGAAGTTTTCAGCTAGTCCTGCTTACAGCTTAGGAACGTGCCACACTCACTCTTGGCGCACCCTTAAAAATAAAGCCTCAGTCGTGTGCTTGAAGCAGATAATGTATGAAAAAGACTCTTAAATAAAAAGACAAACTGGACAGACTCAAGTCAGGGTCAAGTCAGGAGAAAATGATTCCCCAAACTCTGCCAACCAAAGATGTTATAGTTCAACATGGTTTTAATCATTCCTTCCCACCCAACCAACCCCCCCACGCCGGTACTAAATCAACTTCATTAGCATCATTCCTCAGGATTACAGGCTAAAGCACTTTCAGGAAAACGAAATTCTACATCAGTGCCTGGCTCAGTTTCCATCCATTTTTCATCCCAGAGATGTATTGGTATCTTATATAAAGATGCCTTATTTAGAATCTAAAATTTATTTTATGCCTTCCTGTTGACAACCTGAGGCACTGGGTGGGGGAAAAATAGCTGAACAAAGGGTCCTCTGTAGATATTTCATGTTTGCTGACTCACTAGATCATCTCCCATGACACTGAATTATTGGTTTCAGCCAACACTGAAATACCAAGAGAAAGCTTCTCTTCTCTTTTATCTTCTTCAATTGTTCTTGGGTTTAAATGACTCACAACTTTTGAGAAAACAAACAGAAATCTCAAGAAAACAAAACTGTACATGCACTCAGGGGGATACAAGCAAAAGAAGCTGCCTTATCGAGAACCGGAGCAGTATTGCCTACTGCTAGGGCAGTATTGTCTACTCTGGCTGGCAGCAGCTCTCCAGGGTTTCAGCCAGGGGTCTCTCTCAGCCCTACCTAGAGATGCCATGGACTGAACCCGAAACCTGTTGCATGCAAAGCAGTTGCCCTGAGCTATATCCTCACACCCTAAGACCTTTTACTGAAGAAATTTGCGAAAATTAGATTTCACCCCCTAAAATGACACATCCTACAGTTTTCCCCAGCTGTGTCTGGAGTTGCCAGGGCTCAAACCTATGTTCTGCCACTGAACTAGAATACTTTGTGATCTTTGAAGCAGGCATGGCAACTCACAAATGACCTTGAGGACTTCCGGTTGGTCGCCCATTATGGCAGACAGGAGCTCTTTCGCGGAAAGGGCGCCGGTGCTTTGAAGGCAGGGGAGAACAGCTAGAGCGCTGCGGTACCCCGAAAAACCCTCAGATCAAGCGTTCTGAGGACCTGGTGTTCCTGCGGGTGTCTGGAACGACTCCCCTGCTCCCCAGTAAGCTCTAAAAAGAGCTCCGAGTGCGAGTGGGGTTGGAGACAGACCTTGAGGCCTAGTTGCATTTCACATCAGCCATGAGGAGGTACACTGGGCCCGCTGCCCTGGCGACCCAGCTGCCTCCACCCTGCTCTAGCCTGTCCTTTGCTGTAGAGGTCTGATGGTCCCACTGAGTTCGATGAGATTTCCCCTTCATAACCACCAAGTTCAGCAGTGTGACTGGTTTCCAAGTTAACATGGTTAGGACCAGGCTGCGAAGGCCTTCCCTTGGGAGCACCAGTTACCCATAGCAACTGTGGTTGGAAACCTGGAGTCTTGGGCCCAGAGCAAAAAGAATAGCATTTTTTTTTTTAAAAAAAGGCAGATAGAATTAATGGCTTGGTATGTTAATCAATGTGATAAATGGAACGGAGCTGCGGGAAACGTGTCAAGAACTTACCTGTGATGTTTAAATAAAGACAGGCTCGAAGAGGCATGCATTTCATTTAACGAGGCATTTCAGCACTTTGCACCTGGGTGACACTCATTTCTCTCCTTCTTTTGACTTACCAACAACTTGGCTCCCCCTCCCCTTTTGCTTTAAGTGATTCGTGCACATGAAAGACATGTGATGGGTGTTTCAGTGGATTTGACGAGAAATGACATGGGATTTGGGAACGGCTCTCTACTGCCCTTGAGGACTGGGCTACCCTTAAGGATCCGAGTGACAAGGGCTGCAGCTTGGAGATTCTCTGTGAACTGCCAACTCAGGAAAATAAGGTGGCAGCAGATCCCCACTGGTTTTCCCCATAGTCTGTTTAATTTGCCCTCCATCTCTGCCTTTCGTGTGACACACCAGGGCTGAGATCCAGCCTAGGAGAGCATCTGCATGTTATGAGCTTTGGGGCTACTTTTGATGCAAATTTGTTGGCTATTTTCACTTGACCTTTATGCTCACTTAAATTTTGATAAGCTAAATGAACTGCTAAATTGTTGATATTCACCCATTAGTGTTATTTTGCAGTGATACTTTCTGTTACATATTGTTATTGCACTACTGTATCTAGACTGTTTTTTTTCTTTTTTAATGTGAGCTGCTTTGAGCACGGGTGTATCTGCAGAAAATGTGGTATATAAATAATTGACTATGACTATTTATGTTTAAATATCATATCCTGTTCTTCTGATGCCCACATAATGCTAAGGGCAACTGACAACAATTAAACCCAACAATATAATGCAACATGATTTTTTTTAAAGGCAATATAATAAAAATAGGCAGCTCATTTGATAATAAAAACTTCTTTGATAAAATGCCTGGCTAAACAGTTTTCACTTCCATTGACACACCATAACAGACTGAGCCAACTGGGTTTCCTGGGGCTCAGAGTGCCACAGTTTAGGTGCAGCCACAGAGAAGGCCCTTTCTATGGTTCCCATCAGCTGAGCCTCCCATATAGATGAGACGCAGAGAACTGCCTCTCTGTCTGATGATGAAGTCCAGACAAGCTAATATGGAAGAAGGCTGTTTCTAAGGTATTGCCACAGCTCTGTCAGGCAAGGAATGTCCAGAGTGAGGAATTAACTCTTTATTGTCACAATAATACTTACAGCCTCGGCCCAGTATACCTGAAGGAGTGTCTCCACGTCCATCATTCTGCCCAGATGCTGAGGTCCAGTGCCGAGGGCCTTCTTGGTAGTGGCGCCTGCCCTGTGGAACGCCCTCCCATCAGATGTCAAAGAGATAAACTACTATCTGACATTTAGAAAACATCTGAAGGCAGCCCTGTTCAGGGAAGTTTTTAACGTGTGGCATTTTGATGTATTTTTAATCTTTGTTGGAAGCCACCCAGAGTGGCTGGGGAAACCCAGCCAGATGGGCGGGGTACAAAAAATAAATTATTATTATTATTATTATTATTATTATTATTATTATTATTATTAGTTAGGGAAAGGCATGCTCATCAGTCCTACATCTCTCAGCTACTCCTAGGTGTGCACCTTATGAGGCAGTTGACACAACAGAGAGGCCCCACCCTCAATCTCAGCTTATATATCTCCCCAACCTGAGTAGCACACAAGCAGGTGAAGACTCTGCCTGTGTGTAACCCGATTCTGCTCCTCCTCCTCCAATCCTCACCTGGTCCTGGGAGACAGTGGAGCTGGAGAGGTGGGGACAGGAGGGGGGAATCCTTGACCCTCCACCAGCCTTACCTATCTCTCCGTCTTCCTGCGCCTGTTCTTCCCTCTCCAATCCTGCAGCTTCTCCTGCCTCTGACTCTCACCTCCTGGCTGCTACAGGCTCCCCCAGTTCACTGATCCCTTCTTGCAAGTCAGTCTCTGACCCCCTTTCACCCACTCATCAGCATCCAACCACCACTCCTCAGTGTCCAGCCAATCCCTGAGAGGTAGCCTGGAAGGAAACCACATAGAACTTTAAAGATGGTCACCAGCATTTTGAGCTGGGCCCAGAAACAAATTGGCAACCAATTCTGCCCTTTCAGGACAGGTGAAATATGCATGATACATGTCCAACCACTGATGTCCACCCCCGCTGCATTCTTTTTACTAATTCTTTCCTGGTACACTTTAAAGGTAGTCCCATGTAGAAGGCATTGCAGTAACCCAGTCCAGGTATAACTAAGGGCTGGTCTGACTTCACCAGGAACAGATGCTCTTGGTGCACCAACCCAAGCTGGGCAAAGGCTTTGAAGGCATTACAGCTGAGGTCCTTGCCATCTTCATCAGAAGCCCTTCTTTGTTTAGTAGCTCACAGGGAGCACCAAAGCAAGAACTCCTGCTTTGATCCTGAACTGAACTGGTAATTCTCAGTAACAAACAGTTATTACCTCTACAGCTGAAGCTCAGATGGAGCAAAAAAACAACAACAAACCCCTCTTTTGAACGAGCGGTTTCCGATATTGCTGATGGCAGGAAGGAAAGCCAAAGACCACCCGTCTGATAACCTCCTTGACCTTCGCTTGCCTTAAGCAACTTCACAAATAATTTAGCAAACAGCAGGGAAGAGAGTGGCACCTTGACATTTTGGGCAAAGCAAGAACCAGCTCGGAGTTTGATGAACTGTGGCATATTTGCTGATGGTGGTGCTTAGAGTCACATTGGTTTCCAGGAGACAGTTTGCTGTGCCTCTGAGGTCCCCAGGAGAAAGCTGATGACTCCTCTGAAGGGATATCCGTTGTGTTTGGCCGCCGTCCCCTCCCCCCCCTTCCAGAGGACGGTCACAAGTGATCCATGTAAATTGCTGTTTGAGTGCAATCAATAGATGTGACAGGCAGCCCGACGCTGGCATCCAGGGACATAACGAAGGTGCGACTGTGTAAGCGGCTAACAGATAACAATGCTATCGCAAATTATAGGGCAGTGGTGTATTGAATAAGTGCAGTGCAAAATGAGCGGTGCCGCGCAGGTCATGCTTCCCCTAGTACCGAAGTGTCTTTCGCTCGTGTCCTTTGTAATTGCAAGTGGCAGCAGGGCCCGGCTGAATACGATGGTGGGGGGCAGGTGGTCAGCCCTCATTTATTCTGCATTACAATGCAATTCACGCTGTTAACCGCTCATCCGGCATGTGAGTGACCACCTCCCAAGTGGGCAAGACACCGAATCTCATTTAAATCAAGAATCCCCACCCCCACCCGTTGGAGGACGGAAATCGGGCAAATTATTCCATTGTGTGCAATTTCTGCACCAAGAAAGCAGATCCTCCCCCCCCCTTCACAAATGGCTCCTTTTTGGCACTTGCTCAGCTACCTCCTGTAAGGGGTCAGATAACCAGGAATTTTAATAAGATTAGTAGCTCTGCTGGTGCATATGTTCATTAAATTCATGATTTCTGCTTTAAAGAAAAGACCCCAAAGGTTCTATGGAATGTTATTGGGTACCTATTTGCGGCATCTCACAGTGTTGCTTAGGACTGTCCATTGACGGTCGACTTTTGAGTTGATTAAAAGCCTCCTTTTTTAATGGACTAGTCATTTAATTAAATTGATTCAATGCAAATGTCCATATAATCAGAACTTCAGTAGGGATGTCTTTCTGGAGAGAGTGAATGGCGCATAAGGGTTCCTTAGAATCTGATAAATAGGAGTTAAAGGTAAAGGGACCCCTGACCATTAGGTCCGGTCGTGACCGACTCTGGGGTTACAGTGCTCATCTTGCTTTATTGGCCGAGGGAGCCAGCGTACAGCTTCTGGGTCATGTGGCCAGAATGACTAAGCCGTTTCTGGCGAACCAGAGCAGTGCACGGAAACCCTGTTTACCTTCCCGCTGGAGTGGTACCTATTTATCTACTTGCGCTTTGACGTGCTTTTGAACTGCTAGGTTGGCAGGAGCAGGGACCGAGCAACGGGAGCTCACCCCATCGCGGGGATTCGAACTGCCAACCTTCTGATCAGCAAGTCCTAGGCTCTGTGGTTTAACCCACAGCGCCACCCACGTCCCTTAAAACAGGACGTACTACTGTTTAAAAAGGGCGCCACTTCTTATAGAAGTGTGTTTGCGGCATGAAATCCTATATGTGGGGGGTGAATAGGAGGGCCCTAGAAATAGCTTGGAAAGAAGGGAGAGGGTCGTAGCTCAGTGCTAGAGCAGCTGCCTTGCATTCAGTAGGTCCCAGGTTCCATTCTTGGCATCTCCAGGTAAGGCTGTGAGAGACTCCTGTCTGAAGCCCTGGAAAACCACTACCAGATAGTGTAGACCAGGGTTTCCAAAACATGGGCCTCCAGCTGTTTTTGGACTACAGTTCCCATCATCCCTGATCCCGTTGGTCCTGCTTGCTATGGATGATGGGATTTGTAGTCCAAAAACAGCTGGAGACCCACATTTTGGGAACCCTGGTGTAGACAATATCAGTTTGACTCAGCATAAAGCAGAGTACTATGTTCCTAAGCAAATGCACAGGAATTAAAATATATAACGAAACCAAATTAGGTCTAGATTTGAGGGTGATTTTCTATGGTCAGAAAAGCAAGGTATATTGTTTATATGCTGCCTAGACTTTGGCTGCGTTGCAGCCAACAGATTGTTGTTGTTTTCTTATTTGCCCCTTTAAAATTCATTAAGTGAAAAGTACCTGAACATATTGATTCCTAATATTATTTCAGAATACAGCCCTGTGAGAATCCTTTCTTTATTTGGGGCCTGACATTTGAGTTGAGCGTCAGCAGTTCTGTTCTGAAAATCTCAGCTCCCCAAGCTTTTCTGGCCTGATTCCCATTTATAGGTTTACGGATTAAGTTTAACATTTGACCCTGATCAAAACAGAGGAGGAAAACTTAAGGCACTCTGTGTACTTAGCTGATATTTCATTATCACTGATCAATGCTGCCTGCCATTTATGAGTTTATTTCCCCTTCTTTCAAATGTCAAGCTAGTTTTATTTATGGTTTTCTCTGCCCATCTTAACGATGATATGTGGTGTATGTCCCGTCCATTTAAAACACTTGCTCAAAAGGCCATTTCTCAATCAATTTCTAAACTAAATGACTAAAAACCCATTCAGTGCTTCAAGACTGGTTTCTCACATCATTGCATTGTTGGCATCTGTCAGTCTTGGGAGGCAATGGAGGAGTGAAGTCAAGCTGCTGGAAGGTTGCAGTATCTGCTGTGGCCAAGAGACCAAGGTGGGAGAGACATGTTTTGTTGCAGCTGGGGCAGGTGAAAGCGTCCAGTTGTGCCACAGTTATAGCACAAAACAGCAATATTATAAATGGTGAAGAGGGCAATTGGAAATAAGTACAGTCTAATACAAGGGTAGCCACGGTCTATTTTTTGACATAATAATAATAATAATAATAATAATAATTTATTATTTATACCCCGCCCATCTGGCTGGGCCTCCCCAGCCACTCTGGGCGGCTTCCATAAAAACCAAAAATACAATAAAATATCACACGTTAAAAACTTCCCTGAACAGGGCTGCCTTAAGATGTCTCCTGAATGTCAGGTAGTTGTTTATCGCCTTGACATCTGCTGGAAGGGTGTTCCACAGGGCGGGCGCCACTACCGAGAAGGCCCTCTGCCTGGTTCCCTGTAGCTTTGCTTCTCGCAGTGAGGGAACCGCCAGAAGGCCCTCGGCGCTGGACCTCAGCGTCCGGGCAGACTGATGGGGGTGGAGACGCTCCTTCAGGTATACTGGACCGAGGCCGTTTAGGGCTTTAAAGGTCAGCACCAACACTTTGAATTGTGCTCGGAAACGTACTGGGAGCCATAATTCTATTCTCTAGGTCAGGAGCAGGGAACCTATAGCCTGCAGGCCAATCTTGGGGGACCACAAGGCCATTTCCCCCCAAATCATACCTGCCCACTTATCAGCTAATGTCACTCATGATGAACAGGAAGGCAGGGTTAAAGCCTATGACAGCTGTGTGTGCAGGGAATATGTGAATGAAGTCAAATGGAGCAGGATTCAACCAAATTTGGCCCTTGAGATACACCTGGCTTTTGGCGCTGCGTGTGTGCATTTTTAGGACTCACTTTATTTCTGTGATTGTAAGTTGTTTTAAACTGTTTTTTAAAAAATAAAATAAAATATTGTGCTTTAATTGTTGTAATCCACTCTGGCACCTTAGGGTGAAAGGCAGGTAAATCACCATCATCGTAGTAGTAGTAGTAGTAGTAGTAGTAGTAGTAGTAGTAGTCTGGGGGCATCAATTCAGATATGGCACCAAGGCATGCCCTGGTGTGACATCAGTGTGTTCTGTGCCTCTTCTCCTCCCCTGTTCTCACTCCTTTCAAACTCCCTTTGACTAACAGCTTCCTGATTTTGGGCAAACCATTGTTGGTCATTACATCTGACACAGCAAACAATGGTGTCTGCAAGTACTTCAGACTGCAATAGGAACTAATGTGGAACCACACATTACCTCAACAAATACAGTTTGTCAAGCAACCCCCCCTTTTTGCCGACGCAACACAAACAGAGAGTGTGAAGGGAGCATTCTGTAAGACTGAATCAGTGAAAAAGGAAAGGGAGCTGCTTGACTGTTCTCTTGCTTGCCAATTCTCCCCTATAAATACTCCCCCTGAGTCAAGTCATTTTCTTCTCAGCTGGGCTTATTTCCAGGTTCAGAGACTAATATGGTGGAGGGAGGGAGGACATTTGCTTGAAAGATTGGGTGGGTGGGTGAAGGTTTAAACACCTCTTTCTCCTTGCCAGTTCTCTGCCACAAATGCCCATCCCTGTCCCCCTGACCCGGCATTTTCCTAATGAGCAAAAATGCAGGCTTCGGAACCCCTGTGATTTCTTCATAATGTGTGGTTCTGCCCTGTTAAACTGTAAGGGGAGTCATCTCCAGAATTCATTAAGGACAAATCCCCAAGGCCGCCTTTCTCAGCTGTTCCTGATGATCTCCATTACTGGGACAAAACAATGAGAGGCAATGCAAGGCTCGATCGTGAAAGCAAACAGACGATCAAAGCGCCATCAGCAGCACCAGATTTCCTTTTCTGGAGCTTCTTGTAAGGACCTGGTGCTAAGACAGGACAGATGCAACCCTGTCTTACTATTAAAATATAAGTTATTAATTTAGAGCTCAAGGCTCTGAGCATCTTATAAAAGTACAAAATATAAAAAATCTTTCTTGCTTACTTGTACTCTATTTCCCATGGAAGTTGTCTACAGTAGGGGTAGTCAACATTGTGCACTCTGGATGTGGTTGGACTCCAACTCCCATGAGGCCCACCCAGCATGGCCAAAGGTCAGGGATGATGGGTGCTCTGGTCTAACAACATCTGAATGGCACCATGTTGCCTACCTGTGCCCTACAAGGTACAGCCTGCAAGCAGCTGGTTGGGAGGGCCAGAGGTGAGTATGGAGTCTAGATTGGACCAAACTCAGCAATTAAAGTTGGCAGGGAAGACGAAGGTCAAGGTCAGGCCGATTGTCCCAAAGCAAGGAAGACGGGATGAGAGACAGAGCTCTGCATGACTACTCTAAGCCACATGAGCTGTTATTGTCTATTGCTGGAGTCCTTAGTTTGAGTTCCCTAGTACTGTTCCCACCAATGCCTACACCCCTAAGGATGCTAACTAGGGAATACGTCTTGCTGCACTCAGAGCTGAACCCTTACTGGTAGAGAGTTCCACAGGTCAGGATCTGCTGTATTCAAGACTTGGTCCTTAGTGAGGGTCAACCAAAACTCAGGGGTGTGGGGAACCACTAGAGGTGGTGAGGATCTTGGTGATCAAGGTGAAACATGAGGAATCAGATGGTCCTTGAATGTGGATAGCTCAGCTGGTACAGCATAAACCATGTAATCTCAGGGTTGTGGGTTCGAGCCCCATGTTGGGCAAATGGTTCCTGCACTGAAGAGGGCTGGACTAGATGATCCTCGTGGTTGCTTCCAATGTTACAGTTCTGCGATTCTGTGAACATGGGACTTCCTGCAGATGCTCTACCACTGAGGTATGGGTACAAGAACAGTGAGAATGCATATAGTCTGGGGAGGTATGGTTTGCAGCTGCAATCCCTTCCCTTGCAGAGATGGTTTCAGGGTAACACTGTTAGGATTCTTGCTCCGAGCTTACAGTCATGGGATTGTTGTTTATCACATAGCGGTGTATGTTTTCATTCCACAGTGTGGGAAGTGACGGAGACAGGATGTTTTGGTATTACTGTGTTCCGTGATGTAGGGCTGTTGTCCTTTGTTCTTTCTCTCTTTGATGTCTGATGAGGAAGAGGAAGGAGCTAAGTCAGAATGCTCTGAGTGTATTATATGTAAATAAATGTCGATTAGCCAAAATGCTGTGCTACTGAGTTTGTTACGTGAACAGCTAATACTCTGCAGGTTCCGTAAGTGTGCTGATGCTTCTTGGTATCAGTCGCTGTGATGTTCTGGCTGGAGAAAGCTTTTGAAGCTCCCAAACGACCGACCAGGAGGGAGAGAACATGCCAGTCGGGCATGTGTCTCTGCCAGGGTCCTACACGCAAGTAGGATGATCCTAACATTAGCACAACTGATTCGGTTGCACAGTAGGAGGTGCCACAACAATGCTGTAGAACGGAGTGCGAGAGGCAGAGGGCACAAATTTCAGTGTCACACAGGGTGCCACTGCAATTTGAGAGTCAAAGTCCACTCCTGCTCCTTGCTGAAACCACACTGTGTACACAATTGTCATCCGAACAGGCGTTAGGACTGTGCTGAATGCAGTTTAACCATGCTCTGTGACAGGGTAGTCAGGTCAGGCACAAAGGAGATTTAATAATTGTACAGAAGAGGAAATAGTGTTGGGCAAAGCACCCCCTGCTAAGATTCCCTATTCTGAGATCCCTGACCTCCTTTGTGCATGGACACCCTTGTCTCTTGCATGTTACTCTCGGCAGCTCTGCACTCATCTTTAAAACCATGGAGAAAATGATTAACTCCTAATGACTTTGCTGCTGCCTAGTCAATTGCACACTGGCATTATGGTTGTGTCTCTAGAACTGGTAACGTCCGTGGGATAACAAAGGAATTTACTGCTGGAAGCTGATCATACGTGCAAGTTTTGAATCAGTTCACCCTTCCTCCTCTCCTGCTTAAAGACCTCTTGCAAAACCCATTCCATTCCATGTAATGCACAGAGCCTTGTGATATTAATCATGCCATTCCACAGATTGGAAATAAGAATTATGCCACTTTTCTTGAGAAAATTAAATTTTTGACATTTGAAATAATATATTTACCAAGGTAGTTGGAGAAAGGCTGTCACCGAAGCTATTTTCTGTCTGTTAAAAAGCACGCTTTAGTGTAAAAAATTGGTTTTGTCTCCAGCGCCACAAAAGCGTGGCCAACATTGATTCTATTT
The DNA here is from genome assembly GCF_965113315.1 of Podarcis vaucheri. Taxonomy (NCBI): domain Eukaryota; kingdom Metazoa; phylum Chordata; class Lepidosauria; order Squamata; family Lacertidae; genus Podarcis; species Podarcis vaucheri. The sequence goes on along the minus strand of NC_138750.1, from coordinate 49,381,659 downwards.
AACATTTTATCAACTGAACTGGAGAAGAGATATTACCTCTTTGAGTACCAGCCAAAGGTCATGTAGCTAATGCTGACCTCTGTCAAACGTTACACATTGTACAGGAAGGATTGACAATTATTGTTCTACTGTATTTTGCCAGACACCAGGGGTCATAGCAATGGAATTGTTATGTTGTAGCACAGCAGTAACTCAAAGCTTGTTTGCCTGTACTGTGTGCAGAGTTGCTAAGGTCAAATAATGTAGTTGATGTGCTAGGCTAGGACTGAAAATGGCATGGATTTGGGGAACGGATTGGTTTGGTTGACTTTTAATTTCTTTTTTTTTTAAAAAAATTATTGAGGGAGGAGCTCGTGATACACAGAACAAATTGTGAGGCTGTGTTGCCAAACAATGTTCTCAAGTACTTTTAATAGCAGGCTCCCCCAAGACGCATGCATCATGCAGGGACTGTTTGAAATTTCTTCTGTATTATGACTGCCCCTGCCGTGTCCATAATAAGTACTGCTGGCTTTTGGCGTCTCATTTTTCCAACCTTAATTTCAGTTCACCCCATTTCAGCATCAATTTGTGATTATTTTTTTTCTTTTAAAAAAGTCCATACAATTTTTTCTCCTCCTCCTCCTCTTCTTCCCACCCAGCCTTCCACAGGAGATTTTGGTGGAGGGAGGATTGCAGAAATTTTAAAATGCAGAATTAAAAACTGTTAAAATATAAATTTCACAAGCGTCTTGAACACACATATCTCAGGTGTCAAAAGCCAGGGAAAATATGTGGTGTTGTTGTTTTTGCTTCTGCTGCTGCTGCTATACCCCACCCATCTTCCTGGGTTTCCCAGCCACTCTGGTGGCTTCCAGCAAAATATAAAAACTATAAAACTTCAAACACCAAAAACTTCCCGATGCAGCACAATTTTGCCCATTAGGGGCAAATTAGGGTAATCCCCCCTAATATGACGAAGCTTGGCACATTATTTCCACTACTATATATACATTTTTTGCACATTTCTGAATTGGCGAACCGTATCACAAAATTCGGAGAAGTGCGAATTTTGAATGAGAGCTCTGTTGCAGTTTGCTCATTGGGTCAGGAAGTGCAAATTGGAATGAAATTCTTTCCCCTTCCTACTGGAGGGCCTCTGTCAGTCAGGATACACAATACTGAGCTGGATAGGTCTGTGGTCTGACTCAGTGTAAAACAACTCCCTACACTCCTACCTTCTTATATAAGGATGTCTACCTCAGCCTTTGTAGCTGGATGAATCACAAAGCATGCCTTAAGCAGGCTTGGCAAAAGTCCCACAGCCATCGCTCCCTGACAATGAGCCTCATTCCCATCAAATGGAAATGGGTGGATTTGGTCAACATGCCCTAAATGTTCCCTACTACAAGGGGGCAGTTTGTAAGGGAAGGATTGCATAGTGATTCCAGTGGTCAAAGTTGGTCAAACGCAAGCAGGAGGTACTGTGCCCCAGTCAGAATCAGACCCCAGGCATTCCTGTACACAGGGGTTTTAATTCCTTTATGACAGGTGGGGGACTGGATTTGGCTGGTGGGACAATTATGCTCACAATTATGTCAGGTGATGCAGTGCTCTGAAGCCCCAACAATCCTTTGGTTGCTGAGTTCAAAGTACAGGGCTCTTTGGAAGCCCCTTGCAGAGAGCACCATACTTTGATGCTTTGATGTCCCAATGATCAGCTGATTGTCCTGCTGGACTGCATCCCACCCTCCAACTACAAAGCTCAAACAAGAAGATAAAGTCCCTGCCAGAGAAGAATGACAGATCAAGTCGATGCACTATGCCGAAATGGCTAAAATGACCGGAAGAGTCAGAAATCAGGAAGACCCAAATTTTAATAAGGAATGGGGAATTTTAAAAAAAAATTATCTTAAAGGCCATTGGAAACAGTTGAAATCGTTAGCAGGACTGGAATATCACTTGTAGTTTCATGGTGAATTTTGCATACAATAGAGAGATAAAAGATTTGGATTCTTATAAAAGAGGCAGGAGGAAATGATTTAGAATAGGACCCACAAAGGGTAGGACGGAAGTCCAAGAGATCCTTTGGAACCTTGTTTTTATGTTGTATGTTGGATAAAGGTAAAGGGACTCCTGACCGTTAGGTCCAGTCGCGGACGACTCTGGGGTTGCAGCGCTCAGCTCGCTTTATTGGCCGAGGGAGCTGACGTACAGCTTCCAGGTCATGTGGCCAGCATGACTAAGCTGTTTCTGGCGAACCAGAGCAGTGCACGGAAACGCCGTTTACCTTCTCGCTGGAGTGGTACCTATTTATCTACTTGCACTTTGATGTGCTTTCAAACTGCTAGGTTGGCAGGAGCAGGGACCGAGCAACGGGAGCTCACGCCGTCGCGGGGATTCGAAGAGCTGACCTTCTGATCATCAAGTCCTAGGCTCTGTGGTTTAACCCACAGTGCCACCTGCGTCCCTTTGTATGTTGGATATGCGACTGTAAAATTTTAATCTGAAAATCCCAAAATTGATCAAACCTGGTCCCTTAGTGAAACATAGAGCTCTGCCTTCTGCAGAGCCCAGATCATTGATACATCTAGCTCAGTACTGCCTACATGGGTTGGAAGAAGCTCTTCAGTCTTCAGGCAGGGGGCATTCCCAGCCCCACCTGGAGATGCCAAAGTGGGATCTACATCTATCTGCCCCTGCCCGTGGTTTGCTGCTGAGCTGCAGCCTCTCCCCTGTTAGGTGAGTTGAGGATCAGGCCGTGAAGCCGTGGGAAAAACTCCTGGAGCTTTGAGGTGCTACTAGTTGCATGATCCCGTAAAGGACCTCGTTGAGATATGATATAAAAGGAAGTGGGGGAGGAAGGCATAAAAATAGATAATAAAAGACATCTGGTAAGAACAATAGCCTCCAAACTAGCTGATAGACGAGAGCAGAATCACTTATCACAATGAGGCCCTCTGCTATTTTTAAAGCAACTTAATTACTACTTTGGGAGGGGGAAGTATAACACAGAAAAATACAAATCTTTTGTAATGCAATGTGTTCTCTCATGTGCCCATGTCTTAATGGGCCGCTGTGCGATAAACGCGTTTTAATTAATGCTAATTTTTGTTCTGCGTCGGTAGTGAGATCATAAAGAAGGCGAGAGCTTTTTTTTTTAAAAAAAAAGTATTTTAAAATACATACCATGATTGTTTATCAATAAACTCCACAGAATACAAGATGAGATGCAGTGGTGTTAAGTCATAAACATTGACCAGCAAATTAAAGTTATAAAATATGTACAAACTGCGCCACCACTCACGATTATTGAACCATGCATGTCCTTGCCAGCTAAGCTGTCAGTAAATATTTTATCAGACACACACATTTAAGCTTGTGCAATTAAAGTTTAAAAAAATACTTAATCAATACACTGTTACATCTGGCTGCAAAACAAAACTAACAGCAATTATTGTTTTAAGATACGCTGTGTGGTATATGACATTACCCCAAGTGGAACTGGCATCAGAAAAAAAAAATCAGATGGCTCCACGGTTTGTCACTCAGGTGAGAACGAAAATATCAGCTTTGGTAATTAAAACTGTAATGAATACTGTAGCATTTGTTCCTTAAACTGAATTTCAAACAGAGAGTCTCTTTCTTTTCAGCTACAAAACAATGCTATAGAATACAGATACAACACAGAATGTTTCTGGCTAGTTTATGCTTTGAAGTGAGAAGACTGAGCGCCATGTTCAGGAATATAATGTGGTGCAGTGCTTCCTGGACTATACCACTTCAGTCCGTAGGTGGAGGGGGGTGCCAAAATATTTGAATGCCTCCCCACATAACTACTTCAATACTTATGGGGAATTTGCATGAAAGGCAGATCCCCCCCCTTATTAGATAACCTTCCTGACAGACCAGTTTCAACGTGTAAAGAGATTTCTACATGGAAGAATGTTCAAACATCTGATCCTTAACCTGTAGTCGGAGTGGTATAGACCAGGAAGGGCTGTTCCATGTTAGACCAGATCACAGAAACAAACAACCCCAGGGTGGCTGTTTCAAAAGTATCTAGAGTCGTCTTTAGATAGATATTCTATAATACAGCTAAGTAAAGGTAAAGTGCCCCTGGACGGTTAAGTCCAGTCAAAGGCAACTATGGAGTTGCGGCACTCATCTCACTTTCAGGCCAAGGGAGCTGGTGTTTGTCCGCAGACAGCTTTCCAGGTCATGTGGCCAGCATGACTAAACTGCTTCTGGTGCAATGGAACACCATGACAGAAACCAGAGCGCACGGAAATACCGTTTACCTTCCTGCCACAGCAGTACCTATTTATCTACTTGCACTGGTGTGCTTTCAAACTGCTAGGTTGGCAGGAGCTGGGACAGAGCAATGGGAGCTCACTGCATCATACAGATTTGAACCGCCAACCTTCCAATCGACAAGATCAAGAGGCTCAGTGGTTTAGACCACAGCGCGACCCATGTAAATGCATGAGAGGCAGCACCAGAAGCAAGTTTACTACCTCCAATGCCCCACCATTCCAGTTGCCCTCCATGTATTAGAGGGTGAACGTCTGAAGAAGAAGGGTACCTCCTATTGTCCAGAGGAGGCACCCTGAACAATTTAGAATCCTGGAAAATCAGGGTTCTAAAATATACATCATATAGAGCCTACATGAGTAGAGTAGGTTCCTGGCTGTAGACCGCCATCCTCCAGATGGCAGAGGGCGACAGGAATGGTGTCAGGGCAGAGCTAGCACAATTGTCCACACTGCCCCCTCTGGGCGGTTGCATAACTTCAGCTCAAAATGCCTGAAATTCATTTGCCTGAAATAGAGATATTCATGGAGAAGGCTATCTGTGGTCAGTAACCAGGATGCCTTTGTGCTCCCTCAAGTGTAGGAGACAGTCTGCCTCTGAATGCCAGCTGCTGGGAATCACAAACGTGGAGAGTGGGGATGAACCAATGTTCTGCTTGAGGACTTCCCATGGTGTCTGGCCATTGTGAGAACAGGATGCTGGCTTGACCCAGAAGGCTACTTCTCATGCAGTTATGAAGAGGGTTTATTCACAAGGAAAAACATTCCTCTGCAGTTTCTTGCTGTGAAGAAGAGGCAACTTTTAGCAAACCACCACATATCTATTTCTGACAGTCCCTTTGATGAGAATAGCTAGATTTTGACCAAACTGCGGGAGGCAGTGGAAGACAGAAGGGCCTGGCTTGCTCTGGTCCATGGGGTCACGAAGAGTTGGACACGACTAAACGACTAAACAACAACAATATTAGTTTAACACAAGAATGTTGCAAGACCTTTATTTCTTGACTTGGGAAGGGGTTAACACAATGGCTTTAGGTTGTGCATTTTTGCCTCTATTAGGTTTTTATGCCCTTTTCATTGGATTTTAATGGGATAGTTTTGTAAATTTATTTTTAATTCATTTGAGCTATTGTGTTACAGTGGGCTACACATTCAAATGAATGAACTGCCCCACTTACAGCCCAGCAACCCTGATCTAATACTGAAGAGCATCCTAGAACCCATAACAACAACAACAACAACAACAACAAAATCATTCAAAGGCCTTCCTTGAAAATGAATGAATACAGACAATGTATGAAGCAAGTGGTAGTGAGATCTATTCATTGATATTCTACCAGCAGAGAGGTTAACTTTGTCAAATCATCCACTGTGATTTATTCATACGTTTCACTAATCTCCTGAATACTCAGCCTGACTCTTCCTCTCAAAGTCTGGACTCTGACTTGGTCATATTTCACTCTCTTTCCCATTCAGCTGATTATGGATTTGCAAGTGCTATGGTGGCATAAAAATTCAGGGCCATTCACACAATTGTTTGCCAGATGATAGATCCAAACACAGAGAACAAGACTAACATTCTCAAGCATGTAACCTGCATTGTAATTACAGATGAGGAGTCACAGTTGTATGGGTCCATTGTGTGGAATATCCAGCCCAAAGTCTGAGCAGAACTGTCTTGAACAGGGTTGCTCAAACAGCATAGGTGATCATGGGGATTCCTTTATGTGGAATTGATTCATCTTCAAAAACGTAGGCAGAGCTGGAGCTTGGCGGTTGACTTGTCAGGACAATCTGTCAGTTTCGGTTTCTCCCCTTCTCTCATTTTTCCAATCTGAAAGTCAGCTCAACCTTTCCGCATTGTTTTGCAATTTATATAAAAAATAGCACTTTAGTGCAAATTTCTCCTAATATACACCTATTCTTATGCAATTTTGCCTAATATACACATTTTTGCAAAGCAATTTCCCCTAACAATTCTTGTGTGCTATTTTCACTAGTAAATGCATTTTTATGCACACTTTACCCTAGTATATGCATTTTTGCTCACATTACTTGGGTGGAGAAGTGCATTGCAAAATTCGGAGAAGTGCAAATTTCAGAGGGTGGCTGTACTTCCGTTCATGTGTCGTTTCAAGAAGTTCAGATTAGGTAGGTATGCCTTGAGATGCAAACTAAATCATACTTTCCCCTCATCCCTAGACAGGCACATATTTTGGGCTGGAAGGGCCCCCACCAGCAGAATGAGAAGAAGTGTCCTCAAATGCAGTAGGATCGACTTACTACATTTTGAAGTAAGCAAAGTACCACATGCCGCCATCTGAAGAGGGGGGAGGAGGCACAGCCGTGACACCATGAAGTTCAAAGTCTAAAATTACCTAGCTGTACCACCACAGCTTAGTCCTACCTGGATGCTGTGCCCTTGGATCCAGAAACGCTGCAGCCTTAAGCCTGAGGCTTGGAGAGTTTAGGCTTCGAAATGGAGAGGCAGCATAGGATAAGGATTAAGCAAATGCGCTGGTGGAACCAATCACTGCTTTAAATCTCGCCTAAGCCATGAGCTCGGTTTGGCTTTTCAGTTATGGATGGATGCATCTGTCAATTTCAGTTTCTCTCAGTTTCTCATTCTTCCAGCCTTAATTTCGCTTTGCCATTTTTCTGCACCAGTCTGTGATTCATTTTGTTTAAAGTCCGCAAGAGAATTTATCAGCATTTTAGTGCCAATTTCTCTTAATATACAAATGTTTGCAAACAATTTACCTTAATGTAATGCATTTTTGTTGGTCTATTGTTGTCTGTAATATATCCATTTAATGTACATTTTTTAAAAAATATATATATTTCCACACACTTTTTTGGGTTGCATAACTACATTTACGCAGGGCAGGGCGCAGCCTGACTCCCTCCTCTGGCAACCTGCACAGAATTTTGCTTAACGGTTGCCATCAATTTGATTTTAATTAACTTTTATGATGAAATGTTTTTAGAATGTTGGATTATTTGATTGTTTGATTATTTGATTGTTGTTAGCCGCCCTGAGCCCGGCTTCGGCTGGGGAGGGCGGGATATAAATAAAATTTATTATTATTATTATTATTATTATTATTACATCACAACATTCAGAAAAGTGCAAGTTTTGAAGCTGTGTTTTGATTTGTGTATTGTTTTGGGAAGTACAGTTTATGTTGGTTCACATTAACAGGTGAAGTGAACTGAATTTCTCCCTCATCTCTAACCTGTCATCTCAGCCCATCATATAGTAATGATAATATGCTGGTAAATGTAAATGGAGTTTATAAAGATTGCTGCATAAATATGTATAAAGCACTTTGAAGATTTAGGAAAAGCAGCATCTATTGATGCAATAGTATTACAATACTCTGGGTATGCTCAGTTGGTAGGAGTGTGGGACAAATTTGATTGAGTTTGCATTTAAAGGAGAAACTTCCTCATTCAGAGTTTCTGAAACGTGTGAACTGAAACACATATTACTTCAGTATTCACACATCTTCAAACCTTGCAAAGGAATGCTTACAAAAAGGATAAAGCATGCATACAAATGCATATAGTAGTGAGAGTAACAAACAACAATGCACATATTCTGCAAACCTGCTTTGGAAAAATTAGTAGAAATCCACACTTCAAGGCAGATATTTCCATGAGCACTTTTAAACAAACTCAAACCAAACCACAAACTGATCTCGGAATGTAGAGAGCTGAACTTAAGATTGGAAAGATGAGAAACCAAAATACACAAATTGATCCATCCGTGTCAGTTCCACTCTTTTTATGAGAACGTAAGTCCTGGTAAGCTGTGACTTTAAAAAAGCCTAATCTCTGCTGCCCATGTACAGCTACTTGCCAGGAAAGCCAGTGGTCCATTGGGTGATCCCATCTTCTCTGCACTAAATTCCCTGTTACCCTACAGCCTAGGCATGGTAACTGGTGTGTCTACTGACTGACCAATGGCACTTGCAGGCAAAATATGCTGGATGTGTTCGTGATGCTAGAGCAATACTAGAGGTGATGGCTGAGACATAGTGACCAGGAAAGCAGGTCTCTTGAGTTCTTAATAATTTCACAGAAAGGAGGTTTTCAGAGGATGGTAAGAGGTGCCTGACTAAATTTGTTCCATTGTAAAGTAAGTAAGAATACGAGAACATTTGCCTTTGGTTTTGTTTTCTTTTGTTCTTGCAGGTTCTGCTAGGATTGGGTCTCTAAAATGGGATCTCATCTCTGAAAACCTCAACCCCTGTTCAGATAAGCTCTCCTTCAGGGAACTGCAAATGGGAAACACACAAATATTTCTAAAATGAGTACCAGGGATACCACTTCCATGCATGCCTTTTGTCAATTGCATTTAAAAAGACATCTCAAGTTAATACGTCTTCACTTTCTTTATGGTGCATTTTGTTTTATGCTAAGCAGAAGCCAAAAAAGCCCCATTAATGAAGATGGTTTAATGCCTATGCATTATTATAATGGACTCCTTTGTTCTACACTTTCTCTCTGTGTCATAGACTAAGTCATTAATCAATGGGTGCTGAAAAATAATTGTCTAGTTCTTTACAATCATCCATTGTTGAAACATTTGGAATTTTAAGATAAAGATGTAATGTCTGCTCTGGAAAAAAAAAAGTAGTTTAAGATTACCCTTCATGGAAGTGTGGGCATATTGTTAGGAATGCAAAGCAGATGACCTGGTTTTAATGTGTTTTAGAGCACTGTTGTTCAATTGCCTATTCAAATTGCACCGGAAAAGTAGACTTCATTAATGTCATGAAATAATGATTTTGTGTGTTATTTTATTATACTGGCACATTAATTAAATGGAAAAGCATCACAGAATTACACAGGGTTTAAAAATAGAAGGATAAGACCTTTTCTTGGGGTTTTTAAATTTGCAGTAATAATAATAATAATGCTGATGATAATCACTTTTAGCCCATTTCCAGTTGGCTCCTATGCTGCGTTAAGCAGGTCTAGGTCAGCTGAAATCAGTGGGCTTAGGTGTGTCTGATTCTGCATAGGATTGCAGGCTTTAAAAATCATCATCTGCCTTTGGGCATCTGACTGTGATGCAAGCTATAAACACGAAGGACGTCTTTCTGAGCGATTAGGCGGCAGCTGGAAACACATGGCTACACAGAGCCATTTCAGTGTCCAGGCAGGGATGTTTCCCTGCCTGACAACCTTCGCACTGAAAGAGGAGATTTTGCTGAAAACCTCTCTTAATAGAGAAAGAGAGGCAGAATTGACTGAGAATCCGCCTGTGGAGGGATACTATAAATTCTGCACAATTCCTATAAAGGTAAAAAAGGTAAAGGACTCCTGGACGATTCAGTCCAGTCGAGACACCTAGCATAGATTGTGCATGGACAGCCCTCTTTTTAAAAAGCAGTGGCGGCAAATGCCCTTAGGCAGGGAACGGGATTAAATTTAGACCCTCTCCCCCCAACAGCTGATGGATGCAATTGCTGCTGTTCGAACACGGCCCTCTGATCTGAGTAGGGCTTAATTCTTAGTAGGAATTTATACAATTGCAATGTAGGGCTGCTATCCTACCCATGCTTTCCTGTGAGCAAGATTTTCTGTGAGGAAGTGACCACGTTCTTGTATGTACTGAGATTTATTTCAATTTAAACGTGCATGACATGAGATGCTTCTTGTGTTTTTCCGTAAGGGGGGAAGCTGGTCTCAAAAGGCTGCGCGGTATTCATTATTGTAGTATGAGAAGGCCCAAGGGCATGCGAGCCAAAGTGTTGAATCTATTCCACTACCTGCCTTTTATTTTTTATTTTGTAATTCAATCTTTATTGAATTTTCATTTTAAGGATTGCTTTGTACAATGGTACCTCCGGTTGTAAACAGGATCCATTCTGGAGGTCCGGCCGCATCCTGAGGAATTCACAAACGGAAGACTGCTTCTGCGCATGTGCGTGGCATGGTTTAGTGCTTCTGCACATGCGTGTGGTGCATAGAGCGCTTCCGTGCATGTGCGCATGGCGAAACCCAGAAAAGTACTTCCGGGTTTGCCGTGTTCACATCCCGAAGCAGAGGTACAACTGTATTATCATTTTTAAAATTCATATCCTGCCTTTCTCCCAGAACTGGCTCACAAAAACATACATGAATAAACATGGAAAGCTAAAAACATAGAGAAGACAATAGTTAAAAAGTAATTAAACTATAATGGAATTTAAATGATATGAAAACAAAATGCAGATAGTGAAAACAGTGCAGCATTATTAAAAGTCCTTTCCTTAAAAGCAGTCAGTTCTCCAAAGCTTGTGGGAATTAATTAGCCACTAAAAGGACAGCGAGGAGGGAGCCAGTCTAGCCTTTCCAGGAAGGGTGTTTCAAAGTCTGGGAGCAGCCACGAAAAGGCCTTGCATTGCTTTTATGATGCTTCATTGCACTTCTAATATTGACTATGACTTGATATCTTCTTATGTGAGTTGGTAGCATGTGAATATTTTTATGAATAAAGGAAAGTAAATAAATAATAAACAATTGATATAGTTTGCATAAATATTTACAAAATACAAGTAAAAACCACCGTAAAATTACCCATAAAATTCCATAAGCCACAGAGCGAACAACAGGGCAGGAAAGCAGTAAATCAGAAGGCTAAAAAAAAAGCAACTCCTTGAGGAAATGGCCAGCAAAATAGAAGAAAAAAGCTTGGGAGTGGACTGTATTTCCCTCAGGATGGGGTTCCAAAGTTGGGAAAATGTTCTGCTTCATGTCATCCCCCTCCTAGCAACTTGTAGGAGTGGAAACATGAAAGCTTGTGCCATGATAAATTTCTTCAAAACTCCTTCTGAAACTCTGTTCTAGTGCAACAGTCATCCAGCAATGTTAGTATAATAGTCATAAATAAAAGGGGGAGGCAAGAAAACCCTGCTGTCTTCATCCTCTTTCCTTTTCAAATGTCCTGACCTCTTTAAGAAAAGGTTATTGTGTGTGTCACACATCATGGAGGAAAGGATAATTATGGTCCAGTTCTTAGCCATCTCCTATTGTCGACTTAATTTGAATTTTAAGATAAAGACATGCAACGTCTTGGAAAACATACACTGTGGCTTAACATTACCCTTTATGAAAATGTGGTCCTATTGTTGGAAATGCAAAGCAGATGACCTGGTGTTAATGTATTTTGCAGCATTGTTCAGTTTGCCTGTACAAACTGAATTAGAGGGGGGAAAGTAGATTGCATTAATACTGTAATGTAGCAATGTGAATTTTAGTCCATCGAACTTGCATATGAAGGAAAAAGAAAGCAGTAAACTCTTATACAATCTTTAGACAAATAAACTGTGGTTGGTATTTAGCTAAGTTGGAGTCTAACAACCTTTGGAGGGCACCATGTTGGTTGGTTGATGCTTTTGAATTATGGTGTTGGAGGAGACTCTTGAGAGTCCCATGGATTGCAAGAAGATCAAACCTATCCATTCTGAAGGAAATCAGCCCTGAGTGCTCACTGGAAGGACAGATCCTGAAGCTGAGGCTCCAATACTTTGGCCACCTCATGAGAAGAGAAGACTCCCTGGAAAAGACCCTGATGTTGGGAAAGATGGAGGGCACAAGGAGAAGGGGACGGCAGAGGACAAGATGGTTGGACAGTGTTCTCGAAGCTACCAGAATGGGTTTGACCAAACTGCGGGAGTCAGTAGAAGACAGGAGTGCCTGGCGTGCTCTGGCCCATGGGGTCACAAAGAGTCGGACACGACTAAACGACTAAACAACAACAACAACATGTTGGTTGTTGTGACTGGCATCATTTTTTGAGTGCCTCAAAAAGACACCCTTCCCAGCCCTAATTCCTAAGATCCTGAGAACTGCAGAAATCATGAACTGAACCCAAGACCTTCTGAATGCAATACACGGGGTCTGTTCCTGAGCTATGGTCCAACTGCTGTTGTCCAGGCAAGTCACAACCAACAACTTTGGTTACCTCTGTGTGTGCTGTATTTTCACTTTTCTTCCACTGGAATAACTCAGAGTAAATGAGTTGTTAAAACATGTAGGCAGCAATCTTATACCCACTCACCTGAGAGCAAGCCCTATTGAACTTCCGAATGAATGCGTAGAGAGTTGAGCTGGCAAGACAACAAACTGAAGGGAAGACTTTGAGACAGAATTGAGCCATACAACGTCCAGGCTGTAACTAAGTCAGTAGAAGTGAATACATTTTCCAAAATAAATGCTTGTTTTTAAAGAGAGAAACATGACAGAATTTTTCAAACAAATCAGGAAGTGCCAGCCTGAGAAACATTGCCTAGCTGTTGAAGAAAAGTAGTAACTGGAGTTCCTCTCTGAATAATGTACAAACAGGGTTGTTGGTATTTTTTTAATTAAATGGGCAACCTGAAGTCACTAACATTCATCTGAGTCTATTGCAGGCATAGGCAAACTCGGCCCTCCAGATGTTTTGGGACTACAACTCCCATCAGCCCTGACCACTGGTCCTGTTAGCTAGGGATGATGGGAGTTGTAGTCCCAAAAACACTTGGAGGGCCGAGTTTGCCTATGCCTGGTCTATTGTATTGACCAAAGGCCATAACAATTTGATTACAATTTGCCAAACTGCAACCCATAATACAGCTGGAGTATATGACAATTACGTAAGCCAACGGTTTAACGAAAGGGAGCCAGATTTCATAAGTTTCATCCGCTAACTCATACTCATCTAAACTTCTGTTAAACCTCTGAATGTCCAGCTCAATTTCTTGTGATATTGTCTATCTCTCTCTTTCGAATCTTTCTTGCAGCCAGAGCAAAAAGCAACACTTTATGTGCCACAAAACTGCTAGCGTCATTCAAAAGAAATTGAACTATTTCTGCCTTAGGAAATCTGCTTCCAGGAATTAGTAAAGGTTTCAGGAACCAGACTCTTGGACCCCTATCCAAAGGATAGATTAACAAGTAATTTGTGAAGTCTTCCACCTGTGATTGGCCACATATGCAGAGCCTGTCCTCATATGGAACCCTATTGTAGTAGGCATCCATGACTGCCATGGGCAGCACCTCGAATTTGAGATCCATAAAGGCGTTTCTTAAGGTGGCAGGCATGAGTTTGGTCAAATAGCTTGCTCTGAAATGCATGTCAGAATGGTCCAACAAAAGAACTTCACAGGGAGACTTGCCCTTGAAACAGCTGAAGCAGAATTTATTTGTAAGTTTAATTCTGTTTGAGTGGGATTTAACGGAGATCAAGGCTTTCTCTCCTAGGATTTAGGTGTTAAATTTGCATGGTGAAGATAGAAAGATTGTAGGGTGGTTCAGTCAAACTGTAAACAGTGGGATCAAAAGGCGACAAATTGGGAGTGTCCCCTTGTTCTATTGTCAATTTCTGCTGTTGCAGATGGTGCCAGTGCTGGTCTTGTATACATTTAGTCTTTCCACAGGAATGCCAAAGATTACATCTCTTGTATGTTGTGGCCTTTTGGTCCCACTGTTTACTTTTCTAAAAACAATGAAAAGTAAAACAGTTGTCATTCATGTTAAATATATATATATTCACCACCCTTTTAGGTTGATTTTTCGTCCTTCATGAAAATCATTTGCTAACCTTATTCACAGACTTTGCCCACATTTGTGCCAATGTGAGTCCTGTGCTATCCAGCCAAGGTTGAGATTCCACAGGGACTGTGGACAGAGCAGAAACATAATTTGTAAAATTTGGTCCTGCAAGTCCTCAAAGAAATGAAGTAATACAGAAAGAAAGTTTTGAGAAACTCATAATGAGAAAAGCATCCAAATTGTGTGAACTTCTCATTGTAGCCCATTGTATGAGTACAAAAATTAAAGTCCAGTCTTTAGATAATGTTGTGAAAACTGCCAACTATATATTTAACCATGATTGGATTTCCCCTTCACTTTATTAGCAACCAAATAAATTTATTATGATAGAAGAACCTATTAGCATTTTTATAATTTTACTCGTGTCTAGCCAATGACATTGGGTCCCCCTAATTTGAGCAATCTTTTATTTAAATTTAACTACCTTTCCCACAGCAAACAACACCATTGACCTTAATGTCAGGCAACATTATCTGTTCAGTAATTTGCACCAATAGTCTCATTGTGTTCCTTTTAGCGCATGGGCTTATCAGAAGAAGTCAGGAGAGAGAGAAATCCACAGCTCTTTGTAAAAAAGAAATGGAAGTCATAAAACAAAGATAATATTATTAACAAGTCTATGGAAGAATTCTGTTTCAGCAGCAATTAAAAGGAAAAGGAAAAGATGGGTGCTAGCCAGTGAAAGAGAAAAAAAATATTGTTCAAAGGCTAGCTAGCCAGCTCAAAACATAAGTCTCCTCCTCTTTTGTTATTTCTCCTTGGGCTCCTTTCCCCCCAAATGCCTCAAAAATGTGCCACCTTGTTGAAACCACTGTTATGGATCATTTGCTACAAGTCAGTGACTGGCTCCTTCTTAGTTGCCTTCATCAGATCCTGAGGTAATTCATGAGGTGGGGGAATCATAGTGAAGCTTTGGTGGCATAGCTGGACATCACTGCAGCTACATGTCAAAATTCTTTAGTGACTAGAGTTATTATTTGCATATAGACATTTGGAAGCAGTGAAGGCAACAGAATACTGTTTCTTATTAGTACTTGTTACTAATAGTTGTTTCTTGTTAGTACTAATTTCCTTCCTGTACAAAGTGCCTCCCAGTTTTAAAATACTAAGCTGGCATGACTAACAATAATATTTTGTGCTATATAATATACTGCTGTCATTATTAAATTTATATACCATCGTACCTTGGAAGTCAAACTGAATCACCTGCAGCCAACCGGAAGCCACGGAAGCCCTGTCAGACATTTGGCTTCCCAAAAAAAGTTCGCAAACTGGAACAGTCACTTCCAGGTTTGCGACATTTGGGAGCCAAAACGTTCGGGAACTAAGCTGTTCAACTTCCAAGGTATGACTGTACTGCTTAATGCCAAAATAAGACATTATTTTGTGTTTGTGTGTGTGCATTTATTAGGGCTGTACACAGCCCCCCCATGCCTCATGGCCCACATCTGGGGTCTCAAATCAGGTTGACCCACCTTTGGTTAATCCAGGGACCGCCCACCCTGCCCTGGGTCTGGTTCCTGATGAGTGCAAGGGCAGGACTAATCAGAATGTTAAGGAAGGGGAGGGGAAAGCGGACATTGCACTCCCTACTGAGACCAGAGGGGCCAATTCTGTGACACGCTCCTTTGCAGGGTGCCTAGGGGTACATTTGGAATGTTGCGAGGGTGCTGTGAGCACCACCCCTTCTGGTCCATTCTCCCCCCATCACCAACAGATAGAAAGCACACACCCATACACACCAAAGATGGATCTAGGGGAGTGTCAATGGTTCAGTTGCATTGGGCGGGTAGTTTCTGGAGTGTTGCAGTAGGCACCACAACTATGAAGTCCAATGGAAGGCGGGGGCACCCAGATTTTGATGTCACATAGGGCACCACTGAAATTTTGGATGCCAAGGTCCACCACTGCACACATACACACAGATATATATATATATATATATATATATATATATATATATATATATTTGCTTTTCCACAAGATCTGGGTAAAAGTAGAATTAAAATGGATCCTCTTGAATTTGCACATTAAGTGGTACCCCCAACCTGCAAACAAACAGAAGCGAATTAAGCTCACCTTGATGAGAATTGTGTTTGAGAACACATGAATTTGCCTTCCAATTCCCCACCCCCCTTTGAGCCTTTTGATGATGAATATTCTACAGATGTCCTCTGGCCTTCTAGCTGAAAAGAGCATGAAATAATCTGTGTATGGCAAAACTCATTTTGTGAGATGTCAAGAAGGTTGGAAATGGGCAAATAAGATCAGAACATTTCCCAAACTTTGGAAGCACTTGGTGGTTTATTGGGGAGGCTGGAGTGGTTTCTTATTTTTAGTATTGGTGATCATTGCTATCCCACTTAAAAATGCACCAGATATTAAACAATATACCTAAGTTTAGCCAAGGAGAATCAATTCAGAGGTCTCACTCCATTTCCCATTTACTGCAAATTTCATGGCTGGAAATCTATTGTTGAACTTTGCTATTCAAGAGACACCTATTTTCCAAGTCCCAGAGAAGCAGTCCTGCTAGTGTGTTGCAACAACAACAACAAACCAAACGGATTTAGAGCTCCTGAAAAACTAGCAGTTTTAGTATTGCAGAATGTGGACTAGAGTCTGCTTCATCAAATGCAAGATTTATCAGATGTCTTTTGCAAACTAAAGAGCTAAAAAGTCAATCCTTTATACGCACTAACCTTTTTCAAATTTGTGCCCTCCTGATAAATTAGGCTAGAATTTCCATCATCCCCAGGCTGTATTTACTATGTTTCCCTAATTTCCATACAGTCGTACCTTGGTTGCTGAATGCCTTGGTATTCGGATGCTTTATCTCCCGAACGCTGCAAACCTGGAAGGAAGTGTTCCGGTTTGCAAACGTGTTTTGGAAGCCAAACTTCCAACGCGGCTTCTGCTTGAGTGCAGGAAGCTCCTGCAGCTAATTGGAAGCCTCACATTGGTTTTTGAACCATTTCGGGAGTCGAACGGACTCCCAGAACAGATTAAGTTTGACAACCAAGGCACGACTGTATTATATTTGAGCTTTCTCACAACATAAAAGTAAATTTCTGGAAGTGCAGTACTGATTTCCATGTTACTTGGCTTCCAGAAGCTTGCAACCACATTAACACAGAAAATTGCAGAAGTAAAGTGACGAAATTTGGGGCCGTATACTGGCGTACAGTTCTTTCCTGCTGTTTTCATGGGAGAATAATGGAGGAACAGCAGCACACATGGGCAGAAAGGTTGGAGGAATAGCAAAAACGCCCAATGATGGTTTGCTGTTGTGCCATGTCATGCCCACTGCTGTGAAGGCCATTTTGTGTGACATGCCAGTGTACCAGTCAACCAGCCACAGGTCCAGAGTGCAAGAATGCACTGCAGTGTGACAGGAACAGTAGAAAACATGACGGAAGCTCTAGCATTATCATCAGGAAAAATAATGCACCTGTAGTTGTCTGAAAGGGACATGGGTGGCGCTGTGGTCTAAACCACTGAGCCTCTTGGGCTTGCCGATCAGAAGGTCGGCGGTTCAAATCCCCACGACGGGGTGAGCTCCTGTTGCTCGGTCCCAGCTCCTGCCAACCTAGCAATTTGAAAGCATGCCCAAAAGTGCAAGTAGATAAATAGGTACCGCTCCAGTGGGAAGGTAAACGGTGTTTCCGTGCGCTGCTCTGGTTTCGGTGTTCCATTGCGCCAGAAGCGGCTTAGTAATGCTGGCCACATGACCCAGAAAAAATGTCTGCAGATAAACGCTGGCTCCCTCGGCCTGTAAAGTGAGATGAACGCCACAACCCCAGAGTCGTCTGTGACTGGACTTAACTGTCAGGGGTCTTTACCTTTGCCTTTAGTTGTCTGAATGCACCTCTAGCTGGTAGTGGATGGTGAGGTGGCACTGGTGACCTGAACTTCCATCACTGTGGTGTACCGGGCATGGGTTTGGGTGAGGTGGGTGTGGTGCAAACAAAGCAGCAGAGCCAATCCTGAAGTTCTGCTGGTGCATTCGCACCACGTTGACCTCCCTGGCACTCCACCCCTCCTGGTATGCTACAGGGAGGCAGTGCTGGGAGTTCGTAAACAACTCTCCCATCTGAGCTGTAGCCTCAGATATCTCGAGGGCACCCACTTGGGGAAGGCTTAGATGTTCCTTTTCTGTTTTGCACAGATACCGCTTTAAAAAAGAACCATTTGGAACTCAAGGAAGCAGCCGTCCTCCAATGAGACACGAGGCTACCCCGCTGGGAGCTGCTCTGGCTGGTATTTTATCCATTTACACAGAGTAGGATTATAATATTTAAGCACTAAAGTGTGATAAAGCAACACTTGGCAAAGTATATATTAGCTTCTTAAATATAAGCTTATAATCAGATATAATCACCATCTTAAACAAATACATTCTCCGGTAGGTGAGGTTTCAGCACACAAAGCAGGGAAATAAGTTCACAGGAATTTAAACTGACACCTCGTCTCTTTTGTCTTACTCGTAAAAGCGGTGCTATTGTTTCAGGGCAGAATGTGAGGAATATTAAGTGAAAGGTTGCTGAGAGGTAGCTGGCAGCCGCACCCTGCCATTCATTGTTATGCTGTAATGTGGTAGTTTACGGCTAAATTCAGTTTTACCTCAGAACACATATACCGTCTCAGGGAATAATGTTACTAGTCCCGTAAGATGACTCAGTAAAAATTGGAACCCACTTCACACACACACACACAATGCTGTAGATTTTATTTTGAAAATATATATACCGCTTAATTACAATAATCTCTAACCAATGCATAGAAATTCAATTGAAAATACTGCTGGAATAATCATTTTTAAAAGTCTCCACTAGGTGCTGGAAGTTCAGCAAGGAAGGGCCCCTATCCTGGTCTAATATTTATCGAACGCTAGCAGCATTTCTTTTCTCAGCTACTCCCTTGATACTTTCTTGTTTCTTTGACATCCCCCCCCCAATGTGAAATAAAATAAAATAAAATCTGGCATACATGTTGGAAATAATTAGCTTTTTCTTCAGTATTAGTGATTATTAATTTACCATGAAGGACAGTGGAATAAATGAAAGCACATCTGATGAGAGTAGCATGCCTACTGAGAAGAGTGTCTCTTGGGACCTCAAGTCAAATTTAACCTCTGGTTTCAAATATTTCAATACACTGTAAGCCAAATTAATCTGGTTTCTGCAGACTCCTTCCAAATAAATGCTCATCTACTATTTTATGTAATCATTATTTACTGTATGTACAGCATTGGATTTTTTTAAAAAGCTTTTTTCTTTTCTTTTCAAAAAAGCTTTAGTATAGAAAATAAATTGCTAGTGCATTACAGCTGGGGAGTCATTTAAAAGAGGCATGTTAAGCTAATGCTTTGATCAGTCTTAATTATCACTGTGGCGTCTATGGTAGAACACGAGAGTCACAAATGACCTGAATTGTTCCTTACTAGTTTGCTTACTTTCTGATCACTTGATAATTGCAACTTCAGTACTCAAAGCTACGAGCCTATAGTTTGGCAGAACAAACCAAAAGAGAACAAGGCAATAGTTAAGGGAGGGAATAACATATCATGGGAAAGAAACAGATCAGACCTTTTGAAATAACCAATGAAGAACCAGGCAGAATTAGTAGACTGAAACCCAGACTTTTTGTGTTTTTATACAGGCAACTCCCGATCAATACACATCCAAGTGACACGCAATTTCTGGCATGTGTCAGGAGCTCGTCCTACTCTTGAGTAGGACCCTGGCAGAGACACATGCTTGATTGGCATGTTCTCTCCCTCCTGGTCATTCATTCCAGAGCTTCAAAAGCTTTCTTCAGCCCAAACATCACAGCGATCGATGCCAACATACTTAGGGATCCGCAGAGTCTTCACAGCTTGCATAACAGACCTCAGCAACTCAGCATTTTGGCTAATCTACTTCATTGACATATAAACACACATGGAGAACTGCAACATGGCTCCCTCTCTCTCCAGCATCAGATAGCAAAGAGAAAAGGAACAAAGGACAACAGTCCCACTTCACGGAACACAGTAACACAAACATCCTGTCTCCGTCACTTCCCACTTTGTGGAGTCAAAACATATACCATCATGTGATAGACAACAATCCCATGACTGCAATCATGGAGCAGGAATTCTAACAGTATGTGCATGATGCTGAAGCCAGAAGTGACCCGAAAATGTCACTAAAAGGGCGGGACAGGGGCAGGGCAGGGCAGAACTTTTTATGTGGGTCCTTGCCAACACATGTGGGTATCTGGAATGTAAGCCCGGTGCAAAATGAGGGTTGCCTGTTTTGTAAATCGCCCTGTGAACCTCGGATGAAGGGTGGTATGGAAATCTAATAAAGAAATATATAAGGGCTGCAGGTGAGTTTTGAGTGGCTTCCAGGTAGGTGGGGCTGGAGAAGAAGAGCTGGCTGGAAGAAGAAACCATCCAACCTGAAAGGTGAGCACTCATCTCTCTGTATTTGTTGGCAATGTTTGCCATGTTTTTAAAGATGGCGTCATTGTAAGGATGTTTCATGCATTGACGTCCAAAGTTTTTATTTTGATTTCAGAAAGGAATGGCTTATATACGGTGGGGTAGGGCATGTCAGAAGTGTGGTCTGTGGACCATCAGTGGTCCATGAGCTTCCTTCAGGTAGTCCATATGGATGAATGCAGCAGTCTACCTGCAAGATGAGGGGAATGGACCAAAAGTGATGAAGAAGGCTCTGCCTTCCTCAGAGAAATAAAGCAGTGACTGGAGGCAAGTCCCTCCAGAATTTTGCTTTTGTGAATAATGCTGCAATTTTTAAAAAATCATACGGCATCTTGTACAGCCCTTGTACAGTTGTACAGGCAGAAAAATCATTAAGTGGTCCATCAAGATCCTCAGCAATTTTCAAGTGACCGTGGGGGAAAATGTTTGGGGTCCACTGCTCTAGAGAAGGAATCCTGGGGAACTGCCCTCCCCAGAGCTCCCAAGGTGCATGCGCAGAAGTGATCTGCACACTTCGCGCATGCGCAGTAGCGGCGCTCTACTCACGGACTTTTTGGGGTGCGAACGGCAGACTGAAATGGATTGCGTTTGTAAGTAGAGATACCGCTGTATATGACAATTAAAGGAGAAGGGAATGGTAAGTTGCTTATTATAAATCTCACTTCATGCTTTATTCACCTCTTTAATAGCTTGACAAGCCACTACCATTGTGCCTGCAAGAAAACTGTATGAGATTTAATCCTGTATTTTGATTTTAGGGGCAATTTGGAGCACTTGGCTGGCTGAATTCTCTGTCGAATGAGCTGTTCTGCTTGACAATCAACTGACACAGGCTGGCCTGGACTTATCGGGGCTGAAATACCATTTTGGAACCACATTATAACTGTAACACACTGGGGAAGTGTAATTTCCTTTCCTCAGCATTAAAGAATAACCACATTGTTATCTAAGATGGAGAGCCTTGATGAACTCCCCATCTGCCGCTTTTGTGGAAATATGATGGGATGTGGGTTTGAGTTGTGAAGCAATTAGGGCTTCTATGCCCTCACATGCCACGGACTGGATGCAACCCAAAGGAGCGGTCATTGGGTAGTCCTAGGCAAGGTTATCAAATATGTCTAATCCTCCAGTCACTTTATTTGATAAAGATTTTAAGACATATTAACTCACATATGTGGGGAGAAGCACACCCTTCCTCACACAGAAACAACTGGAATGGGTTACTATCTTGTGATTTATTTGATTTCTTACCCATCGCGAAGGGCGGGCTACAACAATTTAAAATTCAGTCTCATAAAACCATTTAAAGCTCTGAAAAACTATATCTTAGCTGTCAAAGAGGTGTGTCTTTAGCATTCTCTGAAAGGTATATCACAAAGGGGCTGGACATACCCCTGTGGGAAGTGTGCTCCACAACTTATTTATTATCATAATTATGTTTATTTATATCCTACCTTTCCCCCAGAACTGGGACTTAAAGTGGTGCGCAATAATTTTTAAAAAGATGGATAAAACACAGATGGATATTGTTGGCATCTGTCTGTCTCAGGAAACAATGGAGGTGTGAACTTTTGGGGGTGGAGTCAAACTCATGGAAAGCTGCAGCACCTGCTGTGACTGTAGAGATTGATATGGGAGAGACATGTTTTGTTGCAGCTGGGGCAGATGAAGGCATCCAGTTGTGCTGCTGCAGAGGCACCATGGCATTTCTTGTCTCTGTGCTCATCTCAGTGGCCATTCCTCCTCTGGTCTGTCTCCAGACACTGCGGTCCTGTGCAAGGGATTCCCACACACTGGGGTCGATGTTGTCAGCCTTCATGTCACTTCTTTGTAACACAGAGTTGGTCTGCCAGCAGGCCTGGTGCCTAAAGCAAGCTCTTTGGGGATCCTCCCATTTTCCAAACAAAAACATACAAATGATAATAGTTGAAGAGACATTAAGAGAATGCCCAGAGAATGTCCGCTCCTGGAACACCACCACTGAACTTCTCTGGGTGGTGGAACTACTAAGAAGGCTCCCTCCACTGATCTTAACACCCAAGAGATGTGAATGGTTGTCCCGACATGGACAAAACTAGAATTAGTCAACGCTGCCTATGATTGGTTGTGGCTCTGTCAGTCATTGGTTCTGACTTCCCCCTACTGTTGGCCTCCTTGCAAACTCCCCTACTGATTCCAATGGGCACAAGCCACCACTGCCTGGAGCTCCTGTGGCATCAGCAAAGAATTAGACCAGGCTCCTGATGTTGGTAGTTTGGAGTGCGCCAAACCTAAGGCTGGTAGTCCAGAGTCTGAAAAGCCTGAGCTGGGATCTTCACAGATGATCCCTTAGATCACCTGAGGCTGGTCCACCAGAGAAGCCTAGTGCTTCCTGCACTATGATACCTGCCCAATTGTGCAAGGAGCCAGTGGAGGCTGGTGCCCATTAATTGGGCTGAAAAGCAGGAAGTGAAGCTGATGCCAGAGCCAATGTTAGGCAGAGCCAATTAATTCTAGTTTTGTTCCCATCTTCCTCCCTGCCAGGCAACACAAACACAACACAAAGTTTCAGGAGGAGAGAGTTGACAGACACTGCCAGACACTGAACTAAGAAGGCACACAGGTGGGGGCTGGCTGAGGACAGACAGACGTTGGTGGGGCAGTGCCCAATTTGCCCAATCTCCAGGTGGGCACACAAAGTGAAGAAGCAGTCACCTTCAACCCATGCAGCTGGCCCTTTAAGCTGCAGTCTTCGGGTCAAGGTGGTGAAACTCTGGAAAGGTGGACTGGAGGCAGAAAATTATAAGGCCTCAGTTCTGGTTTTAGCTGGCATCATCAACCATCAGTCTAACTTGGTTGAATGAGTACCTGATATGGACACACCAAAACGCTGGGTGAGGCGGGTATTCATTGAACCTGCAAGAGAATGTTCAACTTTACAGTGAGTGGGGATAGTCCTCTATCACAAACTGAACATGAAAAAAGCCATGGGTTGTATCCAGTACTGTTTTTTTTACTCCAAATAGGTCCAGTGCAATTAATGAACCTAAGTTCATCATGTCTATTAGCTTGAATGGGCCGGCTTGGCGCAGGATTAGCACTGGATCCAACCGTCTTTCTCTGAAGGAGAGGGGGAAAGAAGACTGATATTAATAAGGCTGCCTCATTAAAAAGAACAAAAGCTATTTTGGGAGGATTTTAAAAATAAAGCCGATGGAAGACAGCCATGGAATTTATTTCACAACTAGACTGGCAGTGTGTTTCTGTCAGCATAAGAGAAAAAGACGTCTTGAATTGCCAAGAGTTGAAGACTGTCCAGATTCAGTTTTGAAAGGCAACCAAGACTGATCCAATGTGACGAGACAGTTCTCAAGGACCCAACCTCTGAACGGAGGGGAAATGTAAGGTTTCTGAAATGTTGATATGCCAAGGAATTGTAGGACTTTCTTTCTGTATACCTGCCACCAGGACTTAGGGTTGTATTCAATTAGTTTTTACTCAGAATAGATCCATTGAAATGAATGAACATGACTAGGTCGTTAGTTCCAATGGGTCTACTCTGAGTAAAAGTTGGTTGAATACCACCCTCTGTAGCCCTCCATGCACCTGATATCAGACATGGAGTTACAAAAATACAAGTTGACCAACCTGCATTCAAATACCAGATGGTAGCAAAATTAGGAAAAAATTAGAGGGAAAATTCTCAAGAAAGAAGAGATAGAAAGCAAAGCTTAGAATTCATTATAGGGTGGCTGGGGGTAGTTAAGAAAGTCATTCTTTACTAAAGACTGTTGTTGCATGTTAGTTTACCCCCAACAGAGCTACAATTACCAGACCTCCAAACAAAGTGCAGTTCTAAGAAATTTTTGGGGGTGGAAGCCATGTTCTTTAAATGTATGGTACTATCCCCATTACTGGAGAAGGTCTGCAACAGCTCGGTGGCACAGCAGTTGCTTTAAGTTCCCTGATTCAGTCCCTGGTGTCTCCAAGTAGGGCTAAGGATTCCTGCCCTCAGACGGTGATGGCAATACTGAGGCAGAGGGACCAATGCTCTGACATAGAATTGTAGACTTGGAAGGGGCCACGAAGGTCATCTAGTACAACCCCCTGTGATGCAGGAATTTTTCACCCAATGTGGGGATCAAACCCACAACCCTGGGATTCAGAGTCTCATGCCCTAGCGACTGAGCTAGTGATCATGGCAGAAGACAGCTTCCTATTTGGCGGTGGTGCTTCCAGTCCCAGTCCCAGTCATGATGTCCCACCACCTGACTCCAGAATTTCCACTTCTGCTTGGGTACTTACAAGCACCATCCTCCACTGCAAGATAGGAAGGAAGACTGTGTGTGGGGGGGGGGGAGGGCACATGTCATGTGACCAGGAAGCTGTTCTGGGGGGGGGAGGGGACGACTGCCAAGCAGGCAAGGCTGTGGCCAATACCCACATTCACCTTTGAACTGCTAAGGCCTTTTTCCTCTTCTACATTCTAACAGCCTGTTCAAGATACGTGGTGGACAACAGTCTTATTCATGGCTTGCCCTCACCCTATGAATCCCTGGTGGCAGTGTATAGGCACACATGCACCAAAACCTTATGAGTCAGTTTAAAGGTAAAGGTAAAGGTAAAGGTAAAGATAAAGAGACCCCTGACCATTAGGTCCAGTCATGGCTGACTCTGGGGTTGTGGCGCTTATCTCACTTTATTGGCCGAGGGAGCCGGCATACAGCTTCCAGGTCATGTGGCCAGCATGACTAAGCCACTTCTGGCGAACCAGAGCAGTGCCCAGAAATGCCATTTACCTTCCCACTGGAGCGGTACCTATTTATCTACTTGCACTTTGACGTGCTTTCGAACTGCTAGGTTGGCAGGAGCAGGGACCGAGCAATGGGAGCGCACCCCATTGTGGGGATTCGAACTCCTTACCTTCTGATCGGCAAGCCCTAGGCTCTGTGGTTTAACCCCCAGTGCCACCCGCGTCTCTTTGAGTCAGTTTAGGACTCTCTAAAAATCCTATCTCAAAAAAGAAAATCATTATTGGCTCCAGTACAATATGAGTGGTTTACCTATGTGTCTAGCTTTAAACCCTCCAAGAAATCTATTTTTCTTTTTGTGCTGCTACATTCTAGCTATTTATTTATTTTAAAATCCGATTCTGCCCAAATTAACAATTGAATATCTCTTTTCATCAACATATATTCGGCAAGATGCGTCTAAAAAAATAAAAATAAAAAATCCCTCCCATTAATATGCAAGCTTTACACCTCAACAGTTTTGTTCATATGGCATTTTTCGCTCTCTGTCATTCTGCATTAGCTTCCCTTCCTTGTATTTTTCAATCGAGAGGGAGCGGCGGCTGCCAATAACGTGTTCCAAACGCTGGAGCGTGGTAATGGTATGGCAACATCTGTTCTCCTACTTTGAAGGTGCACAGAGAGGTTAACTTTGCTTGCCGTGCAAAAGTTCCGATTTGCAGATGTTCATGTCTTCAAAATGACAAAAAAAGGAGAGCTAACTGTTTAAAAATTAGGCGATGCTTTTTCCAGCCTGTCGGCGAAGTGTAATGTTCCTGAAATATGTTCAGCTTGTCTCCACTGCATCAAAGGTGTTAAGCCATGTTTTTTTTTTAATTAAAAAACCCAACCCAACAATGAACACCCCAATCCATGATTGCATTTAACTGTTCAGCTTATCCTCCTGCCATGCTCTATGTGTGCTTCTGTACATGTTTCCTCAGGCAGCAGGCCAGAAGGTGGCTACAAAAGAAAGGACCTTTTCCGTAATAGCAGCGGTCAGTGGCTCTAGTAACTGGGTGCTGCTTAGCCTGCCTGCAATGGGGGCTGGTCCATTAGGGCAAAAGGGGCGCTGCCCCACAACCTCAGCCTGCCTTCAGCCAGTCCCCACATGTCTGCCTTCTTACTTCCATCCATGTCAGGAGCTCAGCCTACTCTCAAGTAGGACCCTGGTAGAGACATATACCCGACTGGCATGTTCTCTCCCTCCTGGTCTTTCGTTCGGGAGCTTCAAGAGCTTTCTTCAGCCTGAACATCACAGCGACCGATGCCAACAGACACCAGCACACTTAGGGATCCACAGAGTCTACACAGTTTGCGTAACAGACCTCAGCAACTCAGCATTTTGGCTAATCTACTTCATTGACATATAAACACACATGGAGTGACATGGCTCCCTCTCTCTCTAGCATCAGACAGTAAAGAGAACAAGAACAAAGGACAACAGTCCCACTTTACAGAACACAGTAACACAAACATACTGTCTCTGTCACTTCCCACTTTGTGGAGTCAAAACATATACCATCATGTGATAGACAACAATCCCATGACTGCAATCATGGAGCAGGAATTCTAACAGTGCGATGGCTGCCAGCTTCATCCTCCTTTGTCTCAGTGTTATGTTTGTAGAACTCAGCAGGGAGGAGGATGAGATGGCTCCATCAGATACTGGCTTTGGTGCCCCCTACTGTTGACCTCCCTGTGTTCTACACTACAAGGGTGGAGCATATGCCCACGCTGCCCAGGGCGGACACATTCCCAAGGAGTGCGGAGGGTGCCCTCCCAGGCACGGGATAGCCGCACGTGCACCCACGATCCCTCTTCTATCCTCTCCCCTTCCCACTCGCCTGCCTCCTTCCTGTCCTCTCCCCTGCCTGCCTGCCTCCTCCAGCCGGGAGCACGGGGCAAAGGCTCACCATCCACCCGTGACTCCCGCACCTACCACCAGCTGTCAGGGGAACTGCTGTGCCACGCTCCCAGCTGGAGGCAGGCAAGCAGGCAGGCAGGCAGGGGTGTGGAGATAATAATAATAATAATAATAATAATAATAATAATAATAATAATAATAAATTTATTATTTATACCCCGCCCATCTGGCTGGGCTTCCCCAGCCACTCTGGGCGGCTTCCCCAAAAATATTAAAATACTATAATACATCAAACATTAAAAGCTTCCCGAAACAGGGCTGCCTTCAGATGCCTTCTAAAAGTCTGGTAGTTGTTGTTCTCTTCGACATCTAGTGGGAGGGCGTTCCACAGGGAAGGTGCCACTACTGAGAAGGCCCTCTGCCTGGTTCCCTGTAACTTGGCTTCTCGCAGTGAGGGAACTGCCAGAAGGCCCTCGGCGCTGGACCTCAGTGTCCTGGTAGAACGATGGGGGTGGAGACGCTCCTTCAGATATACTGGACCAAGGCCGTTTAGGGCTTTAAAGGTCAGCACCAACACTTTGAATTGTGCTCAGAAACGTACTGGGAGCCAATGTAGGTCTTTCAAGACCGGTGTTATGTGGTCTCTGCGGCCGCTCCCAGTCATCAGTCTGGCTGCCGCGTTCTGGATTAGTTGTAGTTTCCGGGTCACCTTCAAAGGTAGCCCCACGTAGAGCGCATTGCAGTAATCCAAGAGGGAGATAACCAGAGCATGCGCTCTGCCTGCCTCCTCCAGCCGGGAGGTAATGCTCTGCTTTGCGAAGGCAAACCTTGCACCAGACATGCAACAGTGTGTCAAGGTGCATTGTGCCCGCACTCCCTGACCTTTTGCCCTCTTGGCTAGAAAACAGTGTTTTCCCCCTGACTGTTTGGTCACTAGACATAATGCTTGGCTGGAGCATGACCGGGGATGCAGACGTAATCAAGTATCGGGGGAAACATTTTAGGGAAACACCTGCTGACACGTGTCTTTGCTAACGCTGGAAATGTGCCTTACTGGAAATACGTCATGTTCAGGGTGGTTTCACTACTGTTTCCAATTGTTGACCTCTGCTAATAAAAGGAGCCTCTACAGAGCTAGCCAGCAGCTTGTTTTGGAGAATGCTTGCCAGCATGCTTCTGCACAGCTCACATGCATCCAACCTCCCATCATCATCCGTTATTCCTACACAGGGGAGAGGACGGGAAGGAGGCAGGTGAGTGGGAAGGGAAGAGGAAGGAACCAGCAAAGCGGTGCAGCAGCTTCCCCCTTCCCCCGATGGCTCGCAGTAGGCGTGGGAGTCCATGTTGCGGGTGGGCGGCACACCGAATGTCACCCCACTCAGGGATGACACCTGGAGCGGTGTGCCCCCCTGCCCCCACCTTCCTCTGCCAATGCCACCCTACCAGTTCCAATGAGCACCAGCCACGACTGCCTGTTTGCTGTGACATTGCAGAAGATACTAAGGTTCCTCTCCAAATATGAAAACTCTGGAATGCTGACTGAGTGTATGCCTTTACCTGGGTTCAATTTGAATTTAATTTGGCTTAGGGAAATACTCTGCCACCCCAGCCCAGCCCGTAGACACTCACACAACCTTAATGCAAAGTAAGCCCTGATTTCAACCCAGTGTCTACACCATAAACCTTACGTTCTTTACATTTTTATGTAGAAACAGTGACTAGAAACAAGGCGATAAATAAAACAACCTTGAAAGAGAAGCAGCTCGCACCCAGTGCACTCTCTAATCACTGCAATTCACTGTGAATTCATTTGAAAAGACTAAAATCTGTCACATTTAATTAGTTTTAAGCACTCACATTCTCCACAAGTGGAAAAAACTGCTTCCATATACATATATGTAACCTCTGAAACTAGACGTTGCCTGAAATATTTGAAATGATCCACGCCTCCAGATAATGATTCCCAACATTATCATAGGATACATTCCTTTTTTAAAAATAATAATAATAATAAATAGACTTTGCCTCCCGCCTTCTAGGCTGGCTGGTGCAGCTTTTCTTGCACAAAATTTGCAGACATGTGCATTCTGCATCCTTTCCACACAACATGCATTAATGTAGTGCCGCTTGTAAAGCTAGCATTTTTGCATACTCGGTTTGCGTTAGGTACTATATGCTACCCGGCTTCCCAGGGGTGGCTTGCAACAAGGATAAAAGCAAATTAAGACACACAATAAAACAGATTAATCTTATTTATTTATTGAGAGATTTCTGTAGTGCACTTCATCGTAAATGGTCACAGGGTGATTTACAAAAAACAACAGCAACAACCTCCCCCACAAAAAAACCCTTCATAAGATAATATAAACACACAATACATAACAAACAAAAAAGTATTAGAATAATTCTCATAAATTATGTAAATTGCCTAATTAAAAACACCATAAAGCGATACAACCCACCAGGACTGAAACATTTAAAAGCAGCGTAAAAAACCTAGTGCAAAAATATTTTTGTTTAGTCTTGGAACAGAATGAGGACAGGTTTTTCCTGGTGTGCGCATAGCCTCTAAACTTGCAGCTGCCTTGGCCGTGAGGTGGTTTGGGTGTCTACCTCCCCGCCACCCTTCAAAAGTACACAGAGCTGATAGAGGAAGTTGGAAAAAAGACACACTCTTTCAGCTTTCCAAGATTTTAATGGATCTGACATTCATTGCTTTCCCATGCACCTTCTCTCTCTTTCTCTGATTTGGGGAAGGGAGAAGACAAGGGACCAGAGGAGCTGGCAAGCATAGCACTTGCTCAAATATCCAAATGTGCCCATGGATTAAGGGTGCAGTCCTATTCTGCCAGTCTGTGAAGGGCGCTAGAATTTGGTGGATGAGGCACTTGGGGCAGCAACGATCTGATGTGACTAGAAAAGGAAACTTGTGAATGAGTCTAACAACAACAACACAGTTGGTGTTTACAGTTATTTTAAGGCACAGTGCATTGTTCTTTTTATTGAGGTGCATACCCAATTCACATAGCCATGGCCACGGTTACATTCATTCTTCCCAAGGATGTGGAACCTGTAGCTCTTCGGAAGTTGTTGGACTCTAAATCCTACCTGCCCAAGCCAGCATGTCCAATGGTCAAGAAGGATTATGGCAGTTGTGGTTCAACAACATCTGGAGGGTCACAGGTTCTCCACCTGAGTTATATTTTCCCAGAGGTAAAAGCCACATGCTTCCATGCGCTAAGATGCAACATGCGATGGAGTGCATGCCACTTGTTCCATGATAATAAAACAATGACACTCATGAAATGTAGTTCTGGAAGTCTGGTTCCAGGAAAGCAACTATAATATAATTTCCTAATCATGACTTCTGCTTTTTTATATGTACACCAGAAACATAGACGAAACAAAAAAGTCATTTCCCCACTCCTCCATTCCCTTCCATCTTTTTCAGTTCCACCTCCCCGCTGTTTTTTATATTGAGGCCATGTTTTGCAAGGCCCCGCAGATGTGCTGCTTCTTTACACAGCTGTCTGATGCATTACTCAGGTGGGAGCCCTGGTGGTGTTTTGTAATGGAAGTAAATACAGGAATTAGAAAAGGGGAAAAAATCAATTTAGCTATAAAAGCAGAAGTGTCAGTACAGAATTCGTTTCAGTACCGATGGCCCTAGGTTGCCAGAATACATATATATATTTAAAAAGGGAGAGAGGGAGCTCTATAAAACAACAAAAGGGATAATAACCAGCAGCGTGTCTTTTGTGTCATTCACAAACAATTGGGCAAGAGGGGAAAAGAAACACCCGTCCACCCTATGGATATCGCAGGTACTTTCATGTCCTGCAGGGATGGGAAATGTCTTTTGGCAAATAGGTGGCCTAACCGGATAAAGGTCTGATTGAAAGGGAAATATGTCACAGCGAGACATGTCCGCCAGAGGCGCCTTGTTGGGTGGAATCACCCGAGTGCGGAGGGGAAACGACACAACCTATATTTGACGGGATGCGACATGTAGTGCAATGCGAGCGCTGGCAAAGTGCAGGCAATGCATTGTGACACGGCGCATCCCCTTTGACTGTCAGGAGCAGAGGAAGTTGCAGCCGTGGTTAGAGGAGCATCTGCAGATCCTGGCACAGAAGACTTTTTAAAGAATTGTCCTCCAAGTAGCGAGGGAAGTGAATTAATTTATACGTCGGCGTGCGGGAGACGCCGCAGCCCCTATTATCGTGGCCGTCCACTCTGTAGCGCATTATATCTTCAGCTAGATTTAATTTAGCGGGGAGAAATCTCAATCTGTCATAGCTGCAGTATATTCTCCCTTCTCTTTTATGTCCCTGTTCAGAAGAGGCATGTTAATTAGCCGGGGAGAGCTGCAAGGCCCCCACGAAGCAAGGAGGATACAGTGCATATTCATGATTAGGCTGCCGATCTGAATTGTATTCGACTTATGAGGCTGGTTGAGGTGTCTCTGTCTCCCAAATGCTGAGAAGTCAGCATGTATGCTGCCCATCGTGGAGTCAACAGGGTGCCCAATGTTGTATCACTTGGAGTGGGATTCCTGTGTGCAGATTCTGAAAAGCTACAGGAGGAGCCTCGTCACTGGATGGTGCTCTCTGACTACTTTGCAATGGTGTAAATCTGAGTTAAAAGGAGGGTGTTATCAATAAACTTTTATCAGTACTGCAGTGGCTCCTGTCATTCAGCCAGGGTTGATCCTAACAAGTGGGGAAGCCTGGGGAAAGATCTGTTTCTCTTTCCCTTTCTGTTAGTTTCTCATTTCTCCTTGCTTCAGTTCGATTCTCTAAATTTCCACATTAGCTGGTGATTTATTTTTTTAAGTTCCACATAAAAATTCATTTGTATTTTACTGCAAATTTCTACAAATATTTTTTTGGATGCAATTTTGCCTTAATAGACACATTTTTGCAACGCAGTAGTCCCTACCACAACACATATTTGCATCTTCTTTTCACTCTTGCTGGTGGCATCCATCTGTCTCGGAAGACAATAGAGGAGTGTGTCTTTGGATGTGAAGTCAAACCACTGGAGAGTTACAGTGCCTGCTGTGGCTGTAGATACTGATAAGGGAGAGAGACATGCTTTGTTGCTGCTTGGGCAGATGCAAGTGCCTGGTTTTGCTGTTGCAGATGCACCATGGCGTTTCTTCTCTATGTGGTCCTACAACTGCAAGGAGAGATGCCTCAACACCTTCCACAACACCTTCCATCATGAAGATTTTGGGCATCACATGGCAGGACAAAGAGTCTCAAACAAAGATGTGCTCTCCCAAGCCCACATTCCCAGCATGTTCACACTCCTGTCTCAGTGACATCTATGTTGTCTTTGTCATGTCCATGGAATGGAAGATGGCAGGACTCCCAAGGAAGTGCTCAACGTGGATCTGCTAAATTCATAACAATATTTTCAATATACTCTGATTTCTTTTCTTTTCTTTTTTCTTTTGGTGGATGGTTTTTTGTTTATTCATTTCCTGCTTGTGAGTTTGTATCTGCCGTGTACCAATAGGCTTGGTATGGAAAACCTCAGGCCCTTGAGCTGAATGATGGCCCTCTAGATTTCTCTCTGTGGTCCTTGGGCCTCTCTCCAGGCCATACTTCACTCTCCATGCTCGGAGCCCTTGCGTGTTTCTGCCTGGCTGGAACGTGAACTGTGATGATACCTCTTCTTGCCTGCCAGGGTAGAGGATGGAGAGATGGATGAATGTGCATAGAAACCTCTGGATTTTGCATGACTGGGAAGTAGCTTATGGTGCTAAGGTCATATCCATTGCTAGACCCACCTATTTCCCTGGCTCTGCTCACTTTGGGGCTCTGAACACACCACTTCAGATCCTAGAATTGTAGCGCCTGGAAACTTGTGCATGGAAGAATGGCACTCTGGGTCCGAAAGGGTTCTCCATCACAGAGATAGATTGATAGATAAACAGATACCCATATAAGTCATCACATTTCCTTAAATACATACATTATCACCATTAAGGAAATTAAATCAAAGCTACGTTTTCACCCTTACCTTCAACCTCCTTATGCAGACATTTCTTTCTCCCCGTAATGAAAGAGTGCTGCTGGCATTCTTATCTATCCACTCGTCCTTTCTTCAATAAGGGCCCTTTCTGTGAAAACATTTCCCTAGCATCTCTGTTTGGAAGCCATCTGAGTTCCCAGGAGTGTCTTGACGTTTATTGTATTATATCTGATCAATGAAAATGTATATACGTAATCCATGGTTTCTAAACTGAAGATGGAGGTTGGGTTTCATTATAACCGTGCTGCAGAATAATGTTTTTCAAGTGACACATTGAGAGCCGTTACATTTGTACCTGTAGCCACATTTCTGATAAATGGCATCTTTTCTTCAAAACTGACAATGTAAAGCAAAGTAATGGAGGCTGCAGCAATACCCCAACGCGATGGTATCACTTTCCTTAAAATAAATCGGAAGAAGAAATGAAGAATCTCAAGAACCTCATTTTAAAACATTGTAAGTGAAGGCAGAAAATATAGTGCTGGCATTTGATGGAGCTTTTATGCATGATGTCCCTGGAAAGAGAGAGAGAGAGAGAGAGAGAGAGAGAGAGAGTATTTTCTACAGGGTATTCCAATACGCTGTACTTAACTACAGATATTGGAAGTTCAAACTGAGATTAGCTGTAGTAGCAAGTTATGAAAAGTTGGCTGGTGGTGCTATTTCATCTGAAGAATTATGTATCATAATTTCCAAGTGTTCCCAAAGAGTTTTCATCACTCATGGTAGGTTTGGGGTCCCAGACCCCTCATTATGATGGCTCCTCTGAACATGCTCCAGTTTGTCAACATCATTATTAAATGTGGCACCCAGAACAAGAAATGCTACTGGCTGCAGCTGACTCTTGATATCAGATTATAAGTCTCCTTCAAATGATTCAATGTAATACCCCTAAGTTATTGTTTGATTCTAGATGGTAGCAGCCATTGCAACACTCCAGCTTCATAGCCCTACAATAACTTAAAATTCACTTTCATGTCCACCACTCTTGCGACAATTCCCACTGAAGCCAAGAGAATTTGCTTCAGAAGTAGTGTGTCTGTCCCACCAGGAATCCTCAACAGACCTTTTTCTGGCCTAATAAGCAGTCTGGTATGGTATTTTTTTAACTCATCAAGATATAAATGATTCACTAGCTAGGTAGGGATGTTCTTAATACATCATATATCCTAGGACATCTGCTTTCAGGGGAGAACATTCTGGTTTGAAGGGCTGGAAAATTCAAAGAGGGAGTCTCTTAGGGTTTTGTGAAGTGCACCTAAACATTCTAGTAAGTTCCACTGACAACCGTGGGACTTAAACCTTGCTGTGATAGAGACAGCTTTGCCTGTTGTCTGGCAATGTCTCATTACGAGACTCTCCAAGCAGCATGAGGCTGGGGGATTAAGACATAGCAGAATATTTTTTTGCAAATATTCTGTG
This sequence comes from Podarcis vaucheri, assembly GCF_965113315.1. Lineage (NCBI taxonomy): Eukaryota > Metazoa > Chordata > Lepidosauria > Squamata > Lacertidae > Podarcis > Podarcis vaucheri. The sequence goes on along the minus strand of NC_138750.1, from coordinate 49,347,195 downwards.
TGACAGATCTACACAAATTAAAGCAAATGCAAAACCATCATGAAACCTTTTTGGGAGATGGGCATGATAGTTTATTTCCCTTAGTTTGCCTGTGCTTGCTTAGCCTAAGTCTCTGCATAGACAACACACTATTGGTGGAACATACTGAAGATGGTACAAGAGCAACACACTGTGTGCAGCTGGAACACCAACTCCTGCTTTAGAGGTCAAGCTTTGGAAGACCTGTCATGGTCCGGTCTATGGGTGATCGAAGTCCCGGCTGAGGAGATTGGGACCAGGGGCAAGATGGTGGGGTGGGAGCAGGAACAAGAGTCCAGAAGCCAGGGGTCAAAGGTCAGGAAGCAAGGAGTCACGAAGTCAAGAGTCTGAGGATCGAGTAGCAAGGAGTCAAGAAGCCGAGGTCCAAGGATCAGGAAGCAAGAAGCCAAACAGAGCAAGGCAGGAAATGTGTTGCTGTGGCAAAGAGCCGAGGGGAAATGCTGACCTTATATCCCTTCCTGGCTCTTGCCACCAGGTGCAGTGAGTTACCAAGCGGCCTCACCTGTGCGGCCGCGCCTTGCCTCTCCAGAACAAACTTAGGAAGGCCCCAGTCCTGCGAAGCCCTACTGATCACAGGGCCTGGCTCCTGCATGCACTCCTGACAAGACCTTTCCCCATAGCAGTACATCTATGTCTCTTCCCAGAAGGGAGCAGCACTGTCTATCATCTATCACCATCTATCAAGGCTATTGTACCTACATTAAAGATCCTGCACTGAACAGGCATTGGACCTTGCCTTCCTTTGGCCCATTGGCTAGAGTTCATCTGGAGCTGGACTGTTTTCAGGAACATAGGAAGGAGCCTTATACCAAGTCAGACCATTAGTTGATTGAGCTCTGCACTGTTTGCACTCAATGGCTGTGGCTCTCCAGAATTTCAGACAGGGTTTTCTCCCAACCCGATCTGGAGATGCTGAGGATAGAACTGTTGATGGGGTAGATCTCTTCCTAGCTCTGACCCTGCCTCTGTCAGAGGTGCTCCCAGCCTGCCTGGCTCACTTGCCCTTCCCCACTTCATAGGTCTGCTTTGAAAGGTGGGCGGGGCTCTCTACCTGCCAATCCCATCGCACCACTACGACATCACATTTTACTCAGGTGGATTGCCCCACCCACCTGTCAAAATCCCTTGCACTTGCAAATCCTGTTCTGTGATGATTCTTTCAATCTCAAATTTGGAGGATGAAAGGATCAAAGGGTGGGGGGGGAGGCTTTCCAAGGCTCCCTGCACCCTTCCTTTTATGCTCTACAATCAGAGCTTGAAAGGAGGGGCAAGGGATTTTGACAGGTTGGTGGGGCCACCCACCTGCCAGTTATGCTTGGGAAGCATTTTGCCATGCTGTTTGAGGCAAACACACCCCTCTGGAGTTGCTTTATGGCAGACCCTGCTCTCTTGTTGGAGTTCAGGGACTTCCTCGAAGCACTTCTCCTTGAAGCAGGTGGTGGTGGCAGCTGGGAGAGCCAAAGAAGGCTGAACTGCACAGGCTCCTTCAGCCTTTCCTCCACTTGGAAAGGGTCAGATGGTGTCAGATGGTAGCTGGGTGGGGATAGTTTGAGGCAATGGCCTTGCAGGCAAAATTGGATCACATGGAAGCCAAGATTGGCCCATGGACCAGAGGCTCTCTATCACAGATCTACTCCTTAACTCTTCCTAACTAAGCAGCTTCAGGCTGCTTGTCCCTCTGTGGCCAAATACCTTGGCCTTCTGCTGTATTTTCCCATGCAGATGATGCCATTTGCCTTCATAATACAATGCCACTGGTTATGATGCACATCTCTCAAACTGAGCAGAGTGTGGAGAATTTCTGTTGAGAATGTCTTGAGCTTATTGACTTCCAGTCAAAGGCTTAAGAATATTCATCATTTACTCTGCAGTTTTTGCCTTTCTTAAACGCACTACATTCTTTCTTATAAGCCTACTGAGTGCTTTACAGCAGAAATTGTAACAGAGTTCCTTGATGCCTCCTCTGCTCCCGCTCTTCAGGTTCTGTTACCCCTTCAAGCATTTCACATGATTTCTCGGCACTTGCTAGCATACTGCCTTGTTAACTCCAATTTTTGTTTCTCACGGGTTGTTTGTTCACACTTACACTCTGACTCGCTCCTATCGGCTGCCGAGCTGGTAACCCTCTGCCACTACTCTTCCTCTAGCTGTGAATCTGCCGCTCGGTGCTTTTTAGCAACTCCTTCCATAGCCTTGTCGAATGCTCTGCACCAATTTCACAAACCCATTCGGAATTGTCCTCTGTCAGTTCATCAGCAGAACATGATGTGACGAGGGGCTTTTCTGACAACCTTCAACTTAACCTTCAATGATGCTATTAGGAAGTGGCGATCACTGCCAAGATCAGGGGTTTGGCTTTTTCAGCAGCACATTTTTCACATTGCATTCCAATCTTTTGGCTTGTGAACCTGAGTTGCACTTGGAAGGGGAATGGGGAGCGGGAATCATGGATCAGGAAATGAACAAAGTATGTGATTTCAGAAGCAAATCTAACTATCTGTTGGAAGTTGCTCCTAAGTAAGCACACACAGGGATGTAAATTTGGTGGTCCTGGGCTGCAAACAAAGATGCTAAGATTTGTGGAGCCATAGGTGGATTCGGATTAACCCTTTCACATAGGCAATGGATGCATGAGGAATTGTGCCTGTTCCTTGCACCCTACCTATGCAGATGTGCTTGTTGGCTATGCCCCCTGCAAAGGATTCTCTGCTCAGTTGGAGAATCCTAGCCAATCAGGGATCTTCAACAGGTGAAGGAATCTTACGTGTACGCAGCTGCATGTACACAATCTTCTACATCACATGTTTGTCATGTGTACATGAGGCTTGGGATGTGTGACTTGGAGAGGCTCTGGTAGCTTTGTCTAAACTGGATTTGACCCAGCTTCCAGCCAGTGGTTTAGAAGGCAGGTTGGTAGGAATGGAGAGGGCCAGTTCAATCCATTGGAATGATGGGTCACTTTTAGGTTCTAATCAGGAGGAAAGGCTTTCCCTTCTGAATTCATGAAGCGATTTAACCTGTTAATTCCAGCCACTCAGGAACTCAGATGTTCTGAGAACTGACATTTAAAACTGTACAGAGTTTGGGGGAACTAAAGCTCTTTTCTACCCTAATCCCCCAAAGAAGTTTTAAAAAATAAACAAACAAAAAACTTAAACCAAATTTAACAAAAAGTGTGTGTGTGATATATATATTCGAGATTTAGTAGTTATGCACCCTTATGGGGAAAAATATATATAATATTGCTTAAAATTTCGGGAGGTTAATAGCCTTCTTTCATGATTAGGGTTCTATTCACTGCAATAGTAGGCTTGGTAATTATAGCCTGCAAGCTGAGGGCATGCGATAATGACTACCTGCAAATGTTTACAAGCTGAGAGAAATGGTGAAATATGGCTCTCTTTCTCTCTATCTCAGGAGATAGTAAAACGCCTTTCAAAATGTACTATATACTTAAGAAAGAATGTTTAGCTGTGCAGTACAATGCCAGGCCCTGCTAGATTTGAACTCCACTTATCAAGAAACCTTCTTCCTCATTGCCCTATGAGCCTGGGCCACTGAGACAAGGGTGCAAAGTAGAGCAGGTGAAAGATGTGGCCTTGGGAGAGGCTTGAGGGCCAGGTTAAAAGGGCTGGAGGGCCACACCTGGTCCTTGGAGCTTGAGGTCCTTGGAGGAAGTTTGAATATTATATCGAAATATTTGAGTCACAACGAGTGTGACAGCCAATGTAGTGAAGTTGTTAGAAAGTCAGATAAGAACCTGAGAGACCAGGGTTCAAATCCCCACCTGGCTATGAAACTCACTGGGTAACTGGGCCACTCACCATAACCAATCTCACAAGGTGGTAGTGGGGATGAAATTAGGAGAGGGAGAGCCATTTGCACCACCTTGAGCTAGCTCTTTGGGGTGAAGCAGTGGAATGTAAATGCAATATGTAAAATAAAATAAAGAAACCTTGCAACATTCGTTATGGCCCTGATCATTTCCTAATACTATGGCAGTAAGATGAATTAGTATCCACAAGGAGGCAATGTTCTCTCTTGGACCATAGCTGTGTATTCAGGCCCAGCCTTTGTGAGAAGATGGGTCTCCTACACCAAGCACCAGTCTCTCTCAGAGTCTTTCCTGGTGAGCCTTTTGCTGATCACAGATGGGATTTTGAACTGCAGCCTTAACTCTCTGGGGAATACCTAAAACATAGTGTCTCTGCCTGGCAAGCCTCCTATCCGTTTCTCCCCTTGCCATCCCTCCGATATATAAATGGGCTCTTTCCAAATATAGTGGTGGCTTGTGTGTCGAAACCTGCTGTTCGACGAGCCCAGCTGTATGCATCTCATTATCCCGGTGCTGATTACAAGATCCCATTGACCACAAGCTGCCTGTCTGCCTGTCAAGATGGCATGATTACTATATAATCAATCTCTAATCCAATCAGAAGTCTCACTGCCTGCAACTGATAAAGGACTCAGCAGGGGACTGATGAGGCCAAAACCTTGGTATCTCCAACGGGACACCTGCAGAACGAGAGGTGCTGTAACTAAGCAGGCAGATACTGGAGAAAGCAATTAAAGTGGTTTGTAAAGAATTCTGATAAACAGCATTTAAAGAGAGGCAAGGTGGGGGGGACTGAGGCATCTAAGCGACAGCTCTGAAGAACACTGAAGAATATTTTCTCCATTTCCACTTAACCTTCACCCAAACGCAGGATTACTTCCCCCTCTCCTGCTTCTAAAGGATCATCCATGGCTTAACCTTTACTTGAGGGGGGAACGATGTAGTTGGCAAAAGTTCCACACTCTGGTGGCATTTCATCCCCCAGCAGGAACCCCTCCTGTGCCATTTAGATTTCACACTCCTCAATTCTAGAGCTTTTCCAGACAGAGGGAAATATAATGTGATTATACATTTGCAAATTACAGTGCTGTGTAATCAGCGATTTCCCCCTCCCTCGCTCCCTTTTAACTTCTTGACCCAAATTAAATATCTCCTTTATCTTTTGCGTCCCTGTCTAATTCCAAAGTTTAAAACAAAGAACGCACTTAGACTGTGAAAGAAAAATAAAGTAAAAAGTAGACGGGGACAATCTAAATGTGATGTAGCGCTCCATATATTAATGATCATCTATTGCCTGCTTCAGGGGACAGCTGACAATGATCTCAGTTCCTTAATACTGACTTATTATCACTGATTTTTAAAAAAATTAAGTAAAATGCATCCGGAGAAAAACACTGGATTGTAATATGAATGCACGTTGGGATTTTATGGGCAGCTGAGTCTGACTATTGGTGCACCAAGCAGAGAACAGGGGTCCTCAGCATAGTACCCATGGGTGCCAGTGTGCTTGCCAGCAGCTTTTATAGTTCCTGTGAATGGTCTCAGAAAATACCCCTTTAAAAAACCTGCATCAACCTCTCCTGTCTTGAACGTCTTCCCTTAAATACGCCCACATTTCATTGGATGCCAGGTTTGGATGCTCCACTCTCACCTCTTCTGAAAAGGGCAGAGCACAAAAACCTCTCTCTGGAAGTGAGTGTGGTGATCGCCTCCTTCCACCTTGTTGGGGCTGGCATGTCTGGACTATTTCGTACCATCTTTCCTGCTCTTTTAGATGTGGCAGCCATTATGCTACAAACTCATGACAGCCATTTTGAGACTCTCACAAGAACATCAGCCTGCTGGATGAGGCCATTGGCCCATCTAGTCAAGCACCCTGCTCTTACAGTGGCCGACCAGGTGGCTACGGGACCTGACAAACAGGACCTGAGCACAAGAACCTCCCTCCACAACCCCTCCTGAGGTTTCCAGTGACTGGAAACGATGCCTTATGAGGAACGGCTAAGGGAGCTGGGCATGTTTAGCCTGGAGAAGAGGAGGTTAAGGGGTGATATGATAGCCATGTTCCAATAATATAAAAGGATGTCACATAGAGGAGGGAGAAAGGTTGTTTTCTGCTGCTCCAGAGAAGCGGACACGGAGCAATGGATTAACTACAAGAAAGAAGATTCCACCTAAACATTAGGAAGAACTTCCTGACAGTAAGAGCTGTTCGACAGTGGAATTTGCTGCCAAGGAGTGTGGTGGAGTCTCCTGCTTTGGAGGTCTTTAAGCAGAGGCTTGACAACCATATGTCAGGAGTGCTCTGATGGTGTTTCCTGCTTGGCAGGGGGTTGGACTCGATGGCCCTTGTGGTCTCTTCCAACTCTATGATTCTATGACTGGTATTACTGCCTCCAACAATGAAAACGGAGGATAGATCATCATGGCTAGTAGTCATGTTATACCCATGGTACTTTTTCAACTTTCCAAATATACCCATGTCGCGTTCGTACGGAGCCCCCGGTCATCTCACGGACTATTGACCTGTACCCTACAAATCCGTTGCCACCAACCAGGTCTTCCCCGGTAAACCACTTAGTCTCAGTCACATAGCTGTCAACTGTTTCCCCTTTTTAAGGGAAATTCCCTTATTCTGAATAGGATTCCTTGCAAGAAAAGGGAAAAGTTGACAGCTATGCTCAGTCAGGTTCTTAAGTTAACAAAGAAGAGTGTAGTTTATTGCAAACACAAATAAACTTTAACTGCATTCAAAACGTTGTTACTCTTTACCTTCTCAGTCTTATTTTATCCTGTCTCTAACTCTTCTACCTCCCCTCACACAAGAACCAACTGCACTAACTGTCTCTCTATTTCCAACTGTCTGCCAACTGCTTTCCCAACCAACCAACTACCCAAAACCTAACTCAAACCTCGGGCTAAGCCCTTTTATAAACAGGAAGGCTCCGCCTCTGGCTTTCCTATTGGCCTAACTATTAACATTTTCTCTCCCCCTGTACAGGCATTTTCAAACGAACTGGCAAATGCCACATCCCACAACCCCAAAAAGATTGGTGGCCCTTGGACTAGTCTGCCTGGAGCCAACTCTTCAAGGACTCTTTCCCACCTCTTTTAAATGGAGATTCTGAGGATCAAATCTGGGACATTTTGCCCTGTGGTAGAGCTAGATGGACCCAGTATAAGCTAGCTTTTTACATCCTCATGTATGCAAAGCAATTGCTCTGCCATGAAGTTATGCTCCCCCTCTCTGAATAGAATACTCAACTCACCTGGGGTGAGTAGTCTCATTCTGGAGCAGTCTATTGTCTGTCTCATCACACCGATAGGTAGGGATTGGGGTGTGTGTGTGATTAAGGTAGCTTTCCTACCAAAATTGCATTTTCTGAGACACAGCCATCCTTCAAAATTTGTACATCTCTGAATTTTGCATTGTAGTTCTACAGCCGAGTAACATGCATAAAAATGCATGTATTTAGCAACAACAACATACAGAAACGCATTACATCTGGGGAAATTGTTTTGCAATGATGTCTCTATTGGGCAAAATAGCAAGCAGAAATGTGTTTCTATTTGGAGAAATTTGCACTGAACGCTGATGAATTTTCAGGACGATAGAAGGAAATCCCAAATTGCTGCAAAAATGTGGAGAACTGAATTTAAGATTGGAAAAATGAGGAGCTGTGAGGAGCAAAATTGACAGAGTCACCCATAACCTCTTACCGATGGACAGCGGGGATGGGAGTTGAAGGAGCTGCCAGGAGGTGCAGGTGTGGCAGGTGGGTGGGGTTGGCAAGCAATGCAAGTAGGGGCACAGCCCCTAGTAGTCCAAAACTGCTGGAGGGCACCTGGTTGGCAAAGAAAGAAGACTGGACTAGATGGAGGAGTGGCCAGTCTCAGCATAAGGCAGTCTCATGTCTAGTTTCCCCAGAGTACTTGACACCCATTTGAGATACCTGGAGCAAAGCTTATATTTACCAATGTGCACAATAAAGCTGAGATATCATAATAAATAACATTAATCTTTCTTCAGTATGTTATTCCTCCCCCCCCAAAAAAGCATCTATTTTTGATCTAATCGTTTCCCTGGTTCCAAAGCTTCTAATCAGCAAACAATAGACAGCATCACAGAGAAATAATCTAATTGTCACAGCTGTAGCATCGCGTAAAAGAAAGCTTTCAAAACTACTTTTTTACTTGGCGATTTAAGGAGGGCTATTGTTGGTGGCTTAGGATGCTTAAAAATAAGGGGGGGGGGATAAGAAAAGAATCAAGTGCATAGAGGGTTTTTAAAAGCCTTCACTTCAAAGTCTATACAGACTTCTGAAAACCATCTTTATCCCCCCAAACCTGATACACAGGCTTTAAATTCAGCATGAACAAAAGTCGTTTCTGTCAAGGAGAGCTGACAATACCTCTTTTTTTGGTGGTAGAAATATGGAAAATATCTGTACTTCATAGACTATGACCTTCATAACTCAATTTATGGGTCATTTCCTCGTTTGTGGGAATATTCAGGGCCATAATTGTAAAGAAGAGAAAGAGAGGGAGAAATACAGTTTTGGAGATTCTTTTTTTCAAGACCCCCATTTTTATTAAAAGCAGAAATAACATTAGATGAAAATCGTTCTGCTGATAATTTTAATGAAATATGAAGTGCTTTGAATATAGTTTATTGCAGGCAATATAGAAGGGAAAGGCTGTGGTTTCTAACTGTCTCATTTAATGAAGGAGTCCCACAGTGATTGGCCATGCTGCATTGTGGAAAATGTGGATTTTGGCATTCCAAATAGTTCTTTGCTTCTAGTTAAGGTTCATTTATAGAAAGGGGGGGGCGGTATGCAGACAGCCAAACTGTCCCAGGGAGAGTTTCTCCCCCTGGAATACTTCGGTCATCATCATCATTATTGTTATTAGGCATGGATATGCAGCAACGAGTGTAGTTAATTCTTTTTGTAAGCTACAGATAGCACAGTTAGCTGAATTCTCCTTGATATATCATCCAGTCAGAGAATTTTACATTATGAGACAAAGCCAAGCATGTCACAAATGAGCCTCAATTAAATGTTGAAGGGAAATCAAAGATCCAGTATTAGATCAGAGAATTCTTAACTTCAGCATCTCAATGGTCTGGTAGGGAAAAAATCACCCGAAATCTAAGGAAGTCAGGAGAAAAAACACACTTATACAGTTTAGAGATCTGCTCCATTTCTGTTCTTTCCCTGTGGTTGTAGTACTCTGTAGTACTGTAGTACTCTGTAGTACTCTATAGAAACTGGAGCAGTTATATCCAACCCAGGTATAATTTAGAATTCAATGTCTCTCCCCCTGCTTCTTTCATATATCTTACAAGCTAGACCTAGTGAGGCAGCCATACAAAATCCTGGTAGGCCTCTGCTCTGGAAGGAGTTAAGAGTGTGAGTTGAGCTGGAAACAAGGAGCTATGAGACAAAGCCAGCAGTGGAATCGAAGTTCAAACCAGGGCATAGAAGCAAGTGAGGAGTCAGGGCCAAAGAGCATGTCATGGCTGAAGGACAGGATTGAAAAGCAAACCAGGACCAAAGCAAAAGCTGGGTGATAGGACTGAAGAGCAAGCTGTCACAGCCCAGACTTTGAGCTCAGAGTTGGGGGATTAGTGGGCCAAGTCTGAGACTGCCATGCTGCTGGCTGTGAAACTGAACCAGGCTCCTGTCACTGATGGTAGTCTGATGATCAGGAGACAGCTGAGACTGGAGTGTATGGTCAGGAGCCTCCTGAACCAGGGCATCTCTGACAGCATCCCAGAGCCCTTGTGATGCATTCCCAAAGATGGGTAAGTGGGGGTTTGGGGAAGGAGGCATGAGGGCACTGTCTCCTTACTGCGACCTTCCCAGACCCTGGTAAGCAGCCCTTCACCTCATGGACAATTTTACCTTTGCACATGGACCCCCAGAACTGAACCCTTGCATAAGTGGTGGGCCCACTGTACTGCCCTGGGAAACTTTGGATTGGATAACAGGATATAAATTAAATAAAGAATAATAATTAAATAATAAGAAATGGAGACCACGAACCTGGAGTCAGGACCATCTTCAAGTCAGGGGCTTGGCCCTTTAAGAATACATTCTTTAAGCAAGAGGGTGGAGCTGGAAGCAGAGGCACATAAGCACTCAGTTCACCTTCAGCTTTTGATGCAACAAGTAGTTTACTAGGAGCTGTCCACAGTGCTGCAACCAGCACCCTGCCATTCTGCTTGGCTGCCTGGTTGCTATCATGCCTTGTGGGTACTACTTACAGTACATACAGACTGGAATGCAAGCTAGCAGACAGGAGCAAAGGATACAGAGACACGCTGAACTCTGCAAGACTGTGCTGCTCAAGCATGTTTTAACTGGGATGATAAACCCTATCATAGTCCTTCCTGTCCAGAAAGGTTTGATTCACAGCTTGGTCAGTCCAACAACAGGGGATACCAAACAAGGCAGATGCTGCAACCTGAATTTCAGTGTCTCACCAGACAGGAGATTCATGGTACCTTAAAAATGCTACTACAAGTGGAGGTTGCAATTGTGGGACATGGGACAGCTTGTGTAAAACTCTGAGCATTTATTTCCAGGTGCCTGATTTCAGCCAATTGTATGCTAAAGTTCCATGTTCTACTGCTCCTCACATGACTTTCTCTGTTTCCAGAGATGAGAGCTGTACCTTTAGTACAGGCCAGAGCAATCAATCCAGGGGAATTGTGAAAACAGACCACTTAGTGTGAAGTGCAAGGATTAACACTGATTTAATTCTACAGACTTCCCATGACAGTTTTTCATAGTCAAGTATGTAAACAGATTCAGCACTCAATAATCTAAACATCATCAGATAAAAATGGGGCATAAATCAGCCCAGAATCCTTAAAGCCAAGAAAACACAGAAAACAATAAATAGGCTTCAGATAACGTGAGGCATATTAAGCCAGTTGTTGAATGCCTTGCCCAAAATATGTAAGGTAGATATTTAGTAAGAACACTTTATATTCAATAGCAAACCTTTGTTCTCTTATTTCCATGGATTCATTGGCCTATCAGTAGGACTTTTTTTATGTAGGAAAAAATATTGAACATGAAAATTCTGGTGATAGAGATTATGACACTTCTCATTTTAAAGAGCTACCATGTTCGAAATGTAGCAGGGTGCAAACAATATTAAATCTTGCTTCAATTTCACTGGTGGTGGGAATCCTGATTGGGAGCAAGCTCATTTCAGTATATATGTTCCCGGAACATGGCATGAATTTGTGTATAGGATATAGGTATTGAAATTATTCAGAGAATTGAAAGAACCTTATCTGCATTATTGGCTGACATACTATTATGGAAATGTATCTACTCTCAGCAAACATTCCGTCGCATGAATTGATCAGCTCATGTTTAGTGATTTGGCTTCGCACGTTAACTCACAGTTAGTATAGATATTTCGGGTGATAGGATACTCTTTGAAACACATATCAATGTGCCTGCTTTAAAATGAAAGCAGCATAGGGGCTAAGAAATGGGGGGAGGGGGTTAGAGTCTAGCTTGGGCCATCAGCGCATCTCTTTCCAAGGCAACTTAGGGGAAATTTCAGAAACAGCCTCTGGGACAGTGGTGTTGTAGGCAAAGGAACAACCTTGGAACCAGGAAGCTGAAAGAAATGGATAGTGTTGTATGAATGGCTTTGAAAGAGACAAATTCATGGGGGATAAGGCTATCAGTGGCTACTAAAACAATGGCTATGTTCTAGTTTCACAGTCAGAGGCAAAATGCCTCAGAACACTAGCTGCTGGGAATCAACAGGTAGGTATTGTTGCACGAAGGTTCTTCTTATCTAAGCTTACCATGGGCATCTGGTTGGCTGCTATGAAAATAGAGGACTGGACTAGATGGACCATTGGCCTGATGAAGCAAGGCTCTTTTGATGTCCTTGTAGAGACATGTAGATTTAATGTCTACATCTTATTTAAAGAAGAGTTTTGTGAAAGCTGGAAGGTTGTATATTTCAGCACCAACCAAACTGCTGTAGTAATCTCTCTCTCTCTCTCTCTCTCTCTCTCTCTCTCTCTCTCTCTCTCGGGATAGGGAAACCATGACCTCCCAAGAACTGAAGATGAAAGATCCTAGGGGTTAACTCCAGACTCCTCTTTGCACAGACTAAAACAAAAGTTTCATAAGGTGCATCAGCTCCCTCTAACAACCCAGAGGAGTAATGCACCACCATTCTTCCCAAGGTGTATGAGACGTATCCTTCCTGCAGTCAAAACAATTAAGCGCAAAGCCTTTTGTGAGTGTTCTTGCTCCTTTTGAAGCCAGCCCTTGTCCTGAACAGAAGCTTGATTTTGACAAAAGGTCTCGAAAGACACTTCTCTCTCCCCCACCCCCACACTCCAGAAAGGTCATTTCATTTTCCGCATTTCATGGCCAAAACTTTCCACCAGGCTCTTAGGGCGCACGGAATCCTGCTACCCATGCAATTTTGCTAATCCCAAACACCAGATTAAGAGAGAGTGTTAAATCAAGCAAGAAATGGAGTTTTAGTTTGGAAGTGGCTTTTCTAATGAAAGATTGCTCGGCGGCATGAAGAGGCAATCCCAGGAGGGAGTTTTAAGTGGGATTCCCAAATCAAGTGTGCCGAAAACAGGACCACGCAAATTACAACCTGTGATGAAGAGCAGCGGTCTAAAAGAGCTTCCCCTGAGATGCTGTGCTCAGAATTATTGCCTTCTTGCTCGTCGAAGACAAATATTGACAGTTGGCTGAGCAGAGGCATTACTGGGAAAGAATGTGACAGGGACCTGAACTGGGTAACCCTCATGGTCTGCAACCGAACCCCTGGTAGCCAAGTTGCATGGACTACTTGCCAAAAATAGCCCCTGTAGGCACCTCTTTCCAGCAAACCACTCTCCTGATTTTGACCCCATTTTTGCCATTTGTGAGATACACAAAGAGGAAGGTGAATCAATCCATCTAGCCCAGAGTTGTCTACCCTGACTGGCATTTGCTCTCTGGGTTTCAAACAGGGATCTCTGCCAGCCCTACCTGGAGATGGCAGGATTTGAACTTGAGACCTTCTGCATGCAAAGCAGATGCTCTGCTTCTGAGCTACATTTTTTTATGTATTGAGGTGCCTTTCAAGATGCCTTCTTGAAAGTAGGGATTCTTCAAAAATTCTCCTTATCTGAATTCCGTTTTTTCTTTCTGTCAAAAATCCTGCTTACCTAGTTTTTATTCCAAAGTGGATTCCTTTTCTGGAGAGGGTCTGTGGCTCAGTGGCAGAGCACATGCTCTGCATGCAGAATGCCTTATGATCATCTCTACTTAGGGTTAAAGAACCCTGAAGAACTACTGCCAGTCAGGAGACAGCACTAATGTAGGTGAACGAATAGTCTGACTTAGTATAAGGCAGTATGGCAGTTAAGCTTGACTTAAAGTTAGATAAGGGGTAAAGCTATGGTTTTGCCAGTAGTGATGTAAGGAAGTGAAAGCTGGACCATAAAGAAGGCTGATCACTGAAGAATTGATGCTTTTGAATTATGGTGCTGGAGGAGACTCTTGGGAGTCCCATGGACTGCAAGAAGATCAAACCTATCCATTCTTAAGGAAATCAGCCCTGAGTGTTCACTGGAAGGACAGGTCCCGAAGCTGAGGCTCCAATACTGTGGCCACCTCATGAGAAGAGAAGACTCCCTGGAAAAGACCCTGATGTTGGGAAAGATGGAGGGCACAAGGAGAAGGGGACGACAGAGGACAAGATGGTTGGACAGTGTTCTCGAAGCTACCAGCATGAGTTTGACCAAACTGCGGGAGGCAGTGGAAGACAGGAGTGCCTGGCGTGCTCTGGTCCATGGGGTCACGAAGAGTCGGACACGACTAAACGACTAAACAACAACAACAAAGGGACAACATCGACTCCTGCTCTTGGTGGGCAGTATAAAGCCTCTGCATTGCCTTGTCTGGTATCAGTATAAGAAACCTGAGCCTTTTTCAGATGTGTATTTGTGCAGAGAAAGAATGGGGAACCTGTGACCCTCCAAGCTGCTGCATAAAGAAGGTTCCCTTCAGATCTTCTGCTGAACACATTTTCCTACCATGAGTTTTATCCTTCACGAATGGACTATTTGCTTAATCATTAGAGTAATAGGAATGCCTGGACTTCTGTCTTTGCAAATTCTGAAGCAATCTACCCTAAACCCAGTAGTGGTCAGTAAGAATGAGAAACTGGAAGAAACTGAAATTGTCAGATTCATCTGAACCTACTTGCTACAAAGACTTGCATTTCTGTGATGAAGGGGTGGGGAATGTATATCAGAGACTGTTCCTTTCCAAATACAGTGGTACCTCAGGTTAAGGACTTAATTCGTTCTGGAAGTCTGTTCTTAACCTGAAACTGTTCTTAACCTGAAGCACCACTTTAGCTAATGGGGCCTCCCGCTGCCGCTGTGCCGCTGCTGCTGCACGATTTCTGTTCTCACCCTGAAGCAAAGTTCTTAACTTGAGGTAATATTTCTGGGTTAGCGGAGTCTGTAACCTGAAGTGTATGTAACCTGAAGCATATGCAACCCGAGGTACCACTGTAAACTTTCATTCTAGCACATTTTTCTTTTTAAAAAAATAAGTTTAGTTCAGTGCAGTGCATTCTGCTTCTCCAAGAAAACTGGAATAAACTTGTAAATTGCTTCATATTTATAGCATGAACCAGAAACAGAAAAAAAAAGTTCAGGTTAGGACACCTGTAAATCAATGCATAAGTCTGTTTCTCTCCCTCTCTCTCATTTATTTAAAAAGGCATCATGGCTATATCTATATCTTTATTTATATCTATATCTACGCATGCACACACACACACTTTTTTCACTTTATGCCTTTGCAAATTCTTCGTTTGTGATACTTTCCTGAGAATGAAGTATTTTTTAATGTCCCCCGATGAATACAGCAAATGCAGGTTATTATAAAGGCTCTCTGGCATTTCATTCTGACCCTTATTTCTTTATAATTGCTGCCTATTTATAGAAGAACAGCTGAACTGCATCTTTCAATTTGGATTCAAGGCTGTGGTGCCACCAAAATAAAAAAATAAAAACCCCTCACACAAAACCCGGCTTTGGATTTAAATCCTGAGCTGAGAACTGCAATGTACGGAGGGTGAAATGTCAGGGGAGACAGACAGAGAGGGGGGGGAAGTGATGGGGTGGAAATAAGTGCCATACAACTGGAAAAGAGATTTGTTAAACCATTTGAGAGCTGCATGCATTGTGCTGAATTTTGCCTGTCTTTATCCAACATAGCCACCTATAAGAATACCTAATCCTTAGTATTTATATAGTGCTATGGAACGCACCAGGAAATTTGCATACATTATCCTGGTGATACTTACATGCCACCTGTCAGGTAGATCATTATTATTACCCCCATGTTGCAAATGGTGACCTGAGGCTGGAAAAGAGTAACTGAAAAAGAGTTGAATAAGGCTGCCTACTGAGTTTGTGGTGGAGGTAAAATTTGAACAGGGGATATCCCAGCTCTAAACCATTACAGTGGTACCTCGGGTTACATACGCTTCAGGTTACATACACTTCAGGTTACAAATTCCGCTAACCCAGAAATAGTGCTTCAGGTTAAGAACTTTGCTTCAGGATGAGAACAGAAATCGTGGTCCGGTGGCGCGGCAGCAGCAGGAGGCCCCATTAGCTAAAGTGGTGCTTCAGGTTAAGAACAGTTTCAGGTTAAGTACAGACCTCCAGAACGAATTAAGTACTTAACCCGAGGTACCACTGTACTGCATCTCTGTATAAAAACACCAGGTAATCCAGGTTACGTTGATGCACCCCTCTGATGATTTATTTGCTCCAAGGTGATGTCTTGCTTAAAAATATCTCTTGCTTAAAAACACCTCTCCAGGTGTGCTGGGTTTCATGTTACCATGAGACAAAACCAAGAAAGGAATTCTTTAAATATTTGCTTGTTTACTTAGATTTATTACTTGTCCTTTACCACAAGGCCCTTGATGGGTTATGGCAATGATGCATACAACCATAAAAAAAATAAAACAGTTGCAACCGCAAAACAATACAAATGTGAAAACAAGTAAAGACAGTTCCATATATGAAAACAATACAAACATTTAAAACCAATTCCACATATGAAGATAGTTAGATGCAGACTGGGATAAAGATCTCTACTTTAAAAGCTCAGTGTACAAAATGTCTGAGAGGGAAATAACTGGTGACATTTTTGGACTGAGTCTGAGGTAACCTTTGTAAGTAAGTAAGTAATTAAGGGACGCGGATGGCGCTGGGGGTTAAACCACAGAGCCTAGGACTTGCCGATCAGAAGGTCGGCTGTTCGAATCCCCGTGACGGGGTGAGCTCCCGTTGCTCGGTCCCTGCTCCTGCCAACCTAGCAGTTTGAAAGCACATCAAAGTGCAAGTAGATAAATAGGTACCACTCTGGCGGGAAGGTAAACAGCGTTTCCGTGCGCTGCTCTGGTTCACCAGAAGCGGCTTAATCATGCTGGCCACATGACCTGGAAGCTGTACGCCAGCTCCCTCGGCCAATAAAGCGAGATGAACGCCGCAACCCAGAGTCGGTCACGACTGGACATAATGGTCAGGGGTACCTTTACCTTTAACTTTACCTTTAAGTAAGTAAGTAAGTAAGTAAGTAAGTAAGTAAGTAATTTTAAGTATGCAAGTATCACCACTCCTTTAAAAACAGTTTATAACAAAAGGAATATAGTTATGTTTTCAGAGGGCTACACAACAACACTCTCTCCAGAGTTGCTCCCCAGCAACTTGTATTGAGAGACAAAAAGCTTGAAAGAAAATTCAGGAAAATTCAGAAACTTAGAGAGGGAGGAGATTCAGCAAGACTGGGACTGTCTGTGTGCACACTGTGACTCTCAGCTTCTAATCCTGTCCTGGAGGGCCCTCCTTCTCCTGACCTCCCTTGATTGCTCAAGTCTCCCAGCTTGTCCCTTCTGCTGACTACTCCTCAGTGTCCCACCACCAGGCTCCAAGCTCTAAGGTGCCGTCTTTGGAGCTCTCCCTGGGGGGAGCACTCTTGAGAGGCAGGCTCCCACTAGTCTTTTTCATCTAGCCAGTCCAAGCCCCTCCCTGGGGAGCTCTTGGGCTGGCGGTTCCCACTACTAAGTACTCCTCATCCAGCCTGTCCCTGGCATTAGGGCTGCCATACGTCCGGATTTTTCTGGACATTACCAGGATTTCAAAGGTAGAAGTGACATCCAGGGGGAATTTCCAGAAGGCGGCGGTTTGTCCTGGATCTTCAGCAAGCAGCAGCTTTCAGGGTACCCTGGTTTTTACTTTTTGAAATATGGCAGTCCTACCTGACATTGAGCATTGACTCACTGCATCCCTGTGCTCTTCCAGCTAGTGCTGCTGATATGGATAATTTTTTTTAGGGCAGTGTTCCCCAACCCCCGGGCCGCGGCCCGGTGCTGGTCCGTGGATCAATCGGCACCGGGCCGCCCGAGGAACTTCAAATCATTTCACTGTGGTGGGCGGCTGAGGCGCAGAGCATTGCGCCCTCTCAAGCCCGCCCATTGTGTGACAATAGCGAATGAAAATTCGCTATTGTTACACTGATGCTCCTCCTGGCCAATCAGGGAGCGGGTCCTCCCGCTTCCTGATGGGCTGAAAGGCAAACCTCACGCCATTGGCCGAGGAGGAGGCACCACGGGAGGACTGAGGACTCGAGGTTGGAGACGCGGGGACTGAAGAGAAGCTGCCGTGAGGTAAGTGCACGGAGGGGGGGGGACTCAACTCAAAACAAGCGGGCCACAGAAAAATTATCAAACATTTACCGGTCCACGGCGATAAAAAGGTTGGGGAGCACTGCTTTAGGGCATAGCTGTCAACTTTCCCCTTTTCTTGCGAGGAATCCTATTCGGAATAAGGGAATTTCCCTTTAAAAAGGGGGAACGTTGACAGCTATGCTTTAGAGTGTGTGTGATGGAACAACTCTTTCTTATGATTTTCACTTTCTAAGAGTCATAAAGGTTCTTAGTTTGACAAGAGAGAGCGTATATTTGCTGAGATGGAGTGATTTTCAAAAAAATGAGAGAAGTCTGTCACACCTTTTCTGGTAACATATGCAAAGAATACAAGGAAACATGCTTCATATTAACTGGTGGAAGACACTTATTTTTAGTTGTTTTCCTAGTTTATATTCTACCTCTCTGCTTCCTTTTTGTTAATGCCTGAGTGGCGCCCTTGGGGAAAAATTCTCATCTTCATTAGAACTACCCTAAGGATTAAGTTGTCAAGCAACAACTTGAAGAATAATAATGTGCCCTGTGGCCAAATGCGTTCAGGTACTCACAGATTCAGTAGAATATATAATACTATATATCACATCCAGCAAGAGGATTATTCCCCTCTGATGTTGTCACCACAGATAGGCCTCGTCCAACCTAAATGTGTAAAAAGAGTAATGGCATCTTAAAGGTGGGGGCTCACATCCAACTAAAAGGTGGAATTCAACCAATTTTTACTCAGATCCATGGGAATTAATGGGCATGACAAACTGAGGCCTATTATAGATAGGTAGCCGTGTTGGTCTGCCATAGTCAAAATAAAAAAAATTCCTTCCAGTAGCACCTTAAAGACCAACTAAGTTAGTTCTTGGTATGAGCTTTCGTGTGCATGCACACTTCTTCAGATACACTGAAACAGAAGTTGCCAGATCCTTCTATATAGTGAGAAGGTGGGGAGGGGTATTACTCAGAAGGGTGGTGGGAATGGGAGATTGGCAGATAGCTGAGATGAGCCTGTTGACGACTCTTAACGACTGCAATAGGTCTTACAGGAAAAGGCAAGGGGTGAGAAGGTGAAAAATGGCTTAGTCATGTATAATGAGATAAGAATCCAATGTCTTTGTTCAGACCAGGTCTCTCCATGGTTTTAAGTTTGGTAATGAGTTGCAATTCAGCAGCTTCTCTTTCCAGTCTATTTCTGAAATTCCTTTGTAGTAAAACAGCTACTTTGAGGTCTTGTATAGAATGTCCTGGGAGATTGAAGTGTTCTCCTACTGGTTTCTCTGTTTTGTGATTCTTGATGTCAGATTTATGTCCGTTTATTCTTTGGCGTAAGGCCGATTATTTCCACTAGGTCTACTCTGAGGAAAAACTGCTTAAATACCACCCAAACCTAGTTGTGCTTTTGTAGTGTTATGCTGTATCAAACTGAGGCCACATCCACACCATATATTTAAAGCACTATGATGTTACTTTAAAGAGTCATTGCTTCCTTCAAAGAATTCTAGGAGCTCTCCAGGTATGTTGTTGTTGTTGTTGTTGTTGTTGTTGTTGTTGTTGTTGTTGTTGTTGTTGTTGTTGTTGCTGCTGCTGCTGCTGCTATTATTGTTGTTGTCTTACAATGCAATCTTGCACATATTTACTTTGAAGTTATTCTCATTAAGTTCAGTGGGGTTTACTCACCACTAACAGTGGTGCTGTGGTCTAAACCACTGAGCCTCTTGGGCTTGCTGATCAGAAGGTCGGCAGTTTGAATCCCCATGATGGGATGAGCTCCCGTTGCTCAGTCCCAGCTCCTACCAACCTAGCAGTTCAAAAGCACGCCCCAAAGTGCAAGTAGATTAATAGGTATTGCTCTGGCAGGAAGGTAAATGGCGTTTCCGTGCACTGCTCTGGTTTCATTAGCGGCTTAGTCATGCTGGCCACATGACCCGGAAAAACTGTCTGCAGACAAACATCGGCTCCCTCAGCCTGTAAAGTGAGATGAGTGCCGCAACCCCCGAGTCGTCTGCGACTGGACTTAACTGTCAGGGTTCCTTTATCTTTTTTTTAACAGGGTATAAAGGATTTCTTTAAACTGGTTCATCCCCCCCCCATTTGCTTTCTATTCTAAACCAAAAAGCCACCAACATGCAGCCCTCCAGATGTGGTTGAATTACAACTCCCATTAACCTCAGCTGGAATGGCCAATACTCAGGGACTATGGGGGTTGTAGTCCAACAATTTCTGAAGGGAGCCATGTTGGCTACTCCTGGGCTATATTCATGGACGGGGCTGATGCAAACATGCCTTCTTTATAAAGAGGATGCTTCCAGTTAAGGTCTGGAATGGCTCACAGCACTCTGAACTAGCTGGTCTGATCCTGCAGGCTTCTCAGACATTCTTATATTCCCTGACAAAGCTCAAACACTATGCATGATTTCTTCAAGTGGATTATCCCACTGCTGCTGCTGCTCGAATTTTCTTTTGCTCGAATTATAGTTTCAGTCATATCCACGCCATTTTCTTTTGGAAAAAAACGATCTGCAGAAATGTCAAACATTGTTTAAGATAGAACCCCCTGCCCAATCTTCCCTATGCTGACACTATAAAACGGGTTCAGAGAAAGGATGTGAAAAATAATATGGAGGCTATAAAACCCTTAGATGCAGTTAGGGTCTGTGTAATGTAATTACCAATTTTACTGAGCATATCTGCGTCGTAGGGGAGTGAAGGAGGCTCCTGGGCAGCACTTAATAAACTCCCTAAAGATCTATTCCATCAGGTATGGCTGCCTGCAGTTCCTCTGTTTTCCTTGCAATTGGAAGGCATTGCGCCTGTTTTGCACGGAGATTCACTGGAACAAGGAAACCAGCATCTATGGGAGAATCTCAATGGATCAGTTACCAAGTGGGTAACTTATCACAATGTACAAGTAATCACTTGGTAAATATGTCTAATATGTATCATCTTGCTGAGTGGTAAGAATTGCTATTGTCCCTGCATTATTGTGGATTTTCCAGCAGGGTAGAGACATATGGTTTTGAGCTGGCAAAGCCAGGTAGCTGAAATTTCAGCAGCTGGGAGTTTTGTGTGTGGGAGGGAGAGGGATGCATATGTTTTGGTTTTAGATATTTTAAAACATTATATGGATCGTGTTTTCTATCTTGTCCACTGCCCTGGGAAGGAATGGTGTTATCAAAATTAAAGAAGTACACTGTACCTTTATAAAAAAGCCTTTTCCCCTTTCCAATTAGAATCAAATGCAGTATGTCAGTGGTAATAACATTCACTTGAAAGGTTTCTGGATTCTGCTTTCCATAGCTGCCAAACCCTCCACTTCAGAAAGAGAAGCTCACCAACCTCTTTTTCATCTCTGCTTGTCTCCTCAAAACTCGATCTCCTTTCACAATAATCCTCTCCGTATTTCTCTCTTCCTCTTTCTCATTCCCTAGGAAAGGTCTGGCTAGTCCTGTAATATCATCACCCATTCCAAATGTTTGTGTGCTGTCAGCTCTCCTAGCTTTGCTACTAAGCTTCTTCCATTTGTATATAAGCACTTTAATAACCTCACTCCTTTTTATCTCCCCCTCCTTTCACATTAGTATTTCTAAATCCCAAAGTTAATCTGACCTTTCTTTAACTCATTTTCACTGAAAGTGTCAGCTTTTCTGGTGATCCATTCTTCATTTCCATTTCGGGGGTTTGTTTTCATCGTTCTGGCTTCTTAAGTCCTAGTTTTATTATCCCACTTTCCATCTTCTGAATTTGTACATTAACATGACCAATCCCGGAATAATGTGATGGGGAGATGGGATGGGATGTTTTCATTTTCATCTTCCTGATCCGAATCCCTTCCACTTTGATTCTGCCGGCAAGAAGCCCGTCTTTCTGGGATGCCTAGTAACCAGCTTTAAATGTGCTGCAGATGGGCTAAGGCCAGTTTCTAACGAGGTGGTACTCTGATGGTGAGTCTCTCGTGCTTAAAATGTAGGCAGTACCACTTTTGAAATCAAATCCCAAACCATAACTTATCCTCCACAGCAATAACTCAGGAGCACAGTGGTACCTCCATTCTTAAACCAAAACCATTCTTGAACCGAGGCGCACTTTCCCTAATGAGGTCTCTCGCCACCAGTGCCCTTCCACCACTCGGCTTCCTTTCTTAGACTGAGGTAAGGTTTGAAAACCAGGACACTACTTCCGGTTTTGTGGAGTTCATAAACTGAATCGTTCTTAAACTAGACTGTGCTTAAACCAAGGTACCAGTGTAGTTGAGGAATTCATTCTTTATGGATTCCAGTATAAGTTTGGCCTGAACTTTATTTGCACAACAATATGCTCTGCGGTGAAATAATCTTAGGAATTGACTGAAGATGTGAAAGTAGTCATTTCTACTTTTGAATCTTATGCTCATAAAGCATTCCTTCACTTTCTAGGGAAATCTCTTCATTCTATTTGTGTGTGTGTGCACACGCGCGTGCACACACTCTCTCTCTCACACACACAGCTTTCTTCTGGCAGCTATATCTTCTGTGGTCCAAAATGGGCATGGATCCTTCCTTAGTCAACTCTGAGGATAAAAGTGAACCTCAGAGGTCTTGTCTCATAATCTGCTAGCTCCATTTCACAAATTGAAAGCAGGTGAGTTGCCTAAGCAGATTATGCAGTGAATAATTGGATGCTGCAGCAGAAAATGGTGCAGGCCAAAAGCTGCCAAACAGCTAACTGGTACCTCTTGGGGATCTCATGGAAGTTTTGCACAAGGAATGCTGTAAGATTCTTTTTGCACAAAATGAGATAGCAGGATTATATCAAACCCCATCCCCTTTTTACAATGACAGCAGGGGAACAATAATTAAGGTATGCTCTCATTATTTGTTTCTTCTTTCATAATTAATAAATATAGATCAGCACAGGTAAATGAATAAACCCAAAAGTCCTTTTACGGACCATGACCCTGATCTAGCTTTATGTATGCAAAGTAGCCGGATGGTACATATACCTATGAATGGCTTGATGTACCTGTTTCAGTTTCTCATTCTTCAACCTTCAGCTCACTACATTTTAGAATCAATTCATGATTTTTTTTATTAAAAAAGACCTCACCAAAAATTGCATACAGTTTCATTCACATGTCTCCTAAAACATACATTTTGTATTCATTGTTGCCTAATAGATACATTTTTGCGAGCAGTGTCATCTTATATGTCATAGTTCTCCACATGATTTTTGTTAATATATAATAATAATAATAATAATAATAATAATAATAATAATAAATTTTATTTATATCCCACCCTCCCCAGCTGAGCCGGGCTCAGGGCGGCTAACAACAATCAAATAAACAATCAAATAATCATACATTCTAAAAATATTTCATTATAAAATTAGTTAAAATCAAATTGATGGCAACCGATTAAGCAAAATTTTGTGCAGGTTGCCAGAGGAGGGAGTCAGGCTGTGCCCTGACCAAAGGCCTGGCGGAACAACTCTGTCTTGCAGGCCCTGCGGAAAGATGTCAGGTCCCGCAGGGCCCTAGTCTCTTGTGACAGAGCATTCCACCAGGTTGGAGCCGCAGCCGAGAAGGCCCTGGCTCTAGTTGAGGCCAGCCTAACCTCTCTGAGGCCTGGGACCTTGAGGATGTTATTATTTGCAGACCGTAGGTTTCTCTGTGGGGCATACCAGGAGAGGCGGTCCCGTAGGTACGAGGGTCCTAGGCCGTATAGGGCTTTAAAGGTTAAAACCAGCACCTTAAACCTGATCCTGTACTCCACCGGGAGCCAGTGCAGCTGGTACAGCACCGGATGAATGTGATCTCGCAGTGAAGACCCCGTAAGGAGTCTCGCCGCAGCATTCTGCACCCGCTGGAGTTTCTGGGTCAGTCTCAAGGGCAGCCCCACGTAGAGCGAGTTACAATAATCCAGTCTGGAGGTGACCGTCGCATGGATCACAGTGGCTAGGTCAGGACGAGAGAGATAAGGGGCCAACTGCTTAGCTTGGCGGAGATGGAAAAATGCCGCCTTTGTTACAGCTGTAATCTGCGCCTCCATAGAGAGGGAGGTATCAAAGATTACACCCAAACTCTTAACGGACGGTGCTGGCACTAATTGCACCCCCGCAAGAGATGGGAGTTGCCCCCTCGTTCCCATATCGTCCCGCCCCAGCCAGAGGACCTCTGTCTTCGAAGGATTTAACTTCAACCGGCTCCCACGTAACCATCCAGCCACAGCTTCCAGACATCTGGTCAGTGTGTCTGGGGCCGAGTTAGGATGGCCATCCATCAACAGATAGAGTTGGGTGTCATCAGCATACTGATGGCAACCCAGCCCAAAACTCCGGACAAGCTGGGCGAGGGGGCGCATAAAGATGTTAAAAAGCATCGGGGAGAGAATCGCACCCTGAGGCACTCCACACACCAAGGAGTGACGCGATGACAATTCCCCCCCAAGCGCCACCCTCTGTCCCCGATCAGAGAGAAACGAGCGCAACCATTGAAGGACTGTGCCCTGGATCCCCACGTCGGCAAGGCAGTGGTCCAGGAGTTCGTGATCGACCATGTCAAAGGCTGCTGACAGGTCTAGAAGAATCAGCAGCCCCGACCCGCCTCGATCCAGCTGCCTGCGGAGATCATCTGTTAGGGCGACCGGAGCCGTCTCGGTCCCATGACCAGCACGGAAGCCGGACTGGAATGGATCCAAAGCAGATGTTTCATCCAGAAACCTACCAAGCTGTTCAGCAACCGCTCTCTCAATCACCTTACCCAGGAATGGAAGATTCGAGACCGGGCGGTAATTGGATAGATTCTTTAAGAGCGGACGCACCACCGCCTCCTTCAGTTCCCCTGGGAATATCCCGGTGCCAAGGGACAAATTGATGATATCCCCCAGGGGGGCCCGCACCTCGTCTGGACACGCTCTAATCAGCCATGACGGGCACGGGCCAAGAGGGCAGGTGGTGGGCTTTCCAGCTTGGAGGAATCTGTCCACATCTGCTGGAGATATCCGGTCAAAGTGGTCCAATACTGGACCCGAGGACAGTCGAGGGGCCTCCAGTTCCTTTATTGTATCCAAATTGGCAGGGAGGTCATGGCGGAGCAACAGGACCTTCTCCGCAAAAGAGCTCGCAAATGCCTCACAGCTGTGTGTCAGATTGTTATTTAAATTTGGCTGTCCTTCAAGGGACGTTAAAGACCGAATTATACTAAATAATTGCGCCGGGCGAGAGCTAGCGGATGCAATGGATGCATAATATATGCATTTTGGTGCACACTTTTGGTTGGAGAACTGGACCACAAAATTCCGAGAAGTGCAAATTTTGACAGCTAGCTATATTTCAGTTCACTTGGTGCATGATGTAGGGAAATTTCTTATCCACCCCTAGTCTTGGTCAGATACTCTGAATAGTGCCGATCAGCTGTTTAGCAGAGGAGAGAGAAGAAAAGAAATAAAGGGATAATAAATAAAGAGAAGGAGGGGCAAAAACCCCTAACCCTCTGTCCTGAATAGCTGATTGACATATTCAGAGTATCTAGCATCTAGTCCTCAAGGCTAGATTATAATGGGGCAAATGCACCAGGGCCTTGTCTGCCTGCTTGCCTTCCTTGGAAACCTCTAGTCCTGTTAGAAGGAAAGTTATAAAGCAAAATGTGCAGGCATCTTCTAAGCACTTTCTGTGAGATAAGCCAGCCTAGCTACCTCTACCTTTCAGTGCTTCAGCCATTGAGCGCCAAGACAGAACTGTAACTGATGAGTGAATTATTTGGAGACCAGGCGATAGAAATCCTTTAAATTCATGAAAAGAAACAAAAAACTAGTTAGCCACTGAAATGGTCACCAAACATGCACACATACCATTATGCAGTGCTAAAAATGTTTAGGGGTACTCTCATTTTCCTACTCATATTGAAATACTGCCCCTCAATGAGGCCAGACTTAGATTCACAAAATGTTTAGGGCATGGGTAGGCAAACTAAGGCCTGGGGGCTGGATCTGGCCCAATCACCTTCTAAATCCGGCCTGCAGACAGTCCTGGAATCAGTGTGTTTTTACATGAGTAGAATGTGTTCTTTTATTTAAAATGCATCTCTGGGTTATTTGTGGGGCATAGGAATTCCCCCCTCCCAAAAATATATAGTCTGCCCCCCCACAAGGTCTGAGGGACAGTGGACCAGCCCCCTGCTGAAAAAGTTTGCTGACCCCTGGTTTAGGGGTATGTGTACCCCTGCGTCCCCCCCAGAGAAAAAGCACTTCCATTATGTGAACATATAAGGCTATAATTACATATATACTTACATGGAAGTGAGTCCATTGAACTCAAGCAGACTTGCATCTGAGTAGACCTGCCTGAGATTGCACTTTGTCTTTAAGCTTGGGTACTAAAGACATGTAGAAAGTGAACGTTATCCTGAGCACTCGCAGGTTGCAGCAGTGCTCCTTTCCTCCTACAAGGCGAGATTATTCCTTCTCAGCAAAGTATCCATCACCTAATACAAGGGGACAAAATTCCAGACTGCTTATGTGGTGCTTGATTGAGCATTGCTTTAGTATTGCACAGAAGGGGGAAATCAGATGCTTTTTAATCGCCCAGAAAGGCCCAAAGTCTAAACTTATGCAGAAATGTCTCCTTTGCTAAGTGCCAAATAGCCGTTGCAGCAGTTAGATGCTCAGCAATAGTTTGCAGGGGGAAATTATTGCAGTTTTAGACAATTTTTCTTCTTTATAGGGGCAGGGGTAGGAACAGCTCTTTTACATAAATATAATGCTTCAGGCCTCCCTCGTTCCACTTCTCTCTCCCCATTTTACATTATTGATGGCATAATTTTTCATTAGGCATTTTTCTATACTTGTTAGAAATTCAGAAGCGTGCCCTTTTATTTAGAAGAAACAATGAGTTCTTAGCAACCATCCCACATTACACGCACTCACATCCTGAATTGATAACACTAAATAGCTGGGGAACTCCTTTCTGTTATACATAGACTCTTCACCTCCTATGCTACTCAAACCACCCTATTTATTTGTGGGTACTGGAAGTGGGGCACCTTCCCTCTGTAGCGTCCATTTTTGACGCCAAACGGGAAGAAGATCCAAGGGGATGAGAAACACCTTGCATACCTGGAACCTCCTTTCTCTTTTTATTATCATTTCAAATTGATCCCACATTCCCAAGTATGATTCTTTGGACCAGGCTGTTTGAGATCCACGTGAAACAAGAAACAGTGAAAATATGCTGTTTCACACCCCCTCACACAGTTTAGGATTAGTAACTTCAGTTAGTTCAGAATATGTCAGCAAGGCTGCTAATGTGGGACAGGGTAACACGAGCTCATCACATCAGTGCTTGGCCACCCAGAATAGCTCCTTCTGTTTTTCTGGGTCCAATCAATGTGCTATTTTTTTTAAAAAAAATGTTGGATTGGGACTGGAGCACCCAAAGGACTGCTCCTCTCTACATATTCCCAAGATCTTTTTGTCAGGAGCTCAGCGTACTCTCGAGTAGGACCTGGCAGAGAAACATGCCCGACTGGCATGTTCCCTCCCTCCTGGTCAATCGTTTGGGAGCTTCAAAAGCCTTCTTCTGCCCGAACATCACAGCGACTGATGCCAACAGACATCGGCACACTTAGGGATCCACAGAGTCTTCACAGCTTGCGTAACAGACCACAGCAACTCAGCATTTTTGCTAATCTACTTTATTTACATATAAACACACACGGAGCACTGCAACATGGCTCCCTCTCTCTCTAGCGTCAGACAGCAAAGAGAAAAAACAAAGGACAATAGTTCTACTTCACAGAACACAGTAACACAAACATCCTGTCTCCATCACTTCCCACTCTGTGGAGTCAAAACATAACATCATCATGTGATAGAGAACAATCCCATGACTGCAATCATGGAGCAGGAATTCTAACACTTTTTGAACGTCCTCCTCAAACTGCCCCTGCCAGGTGAAGGGGCGGTAGGTGGTTTCAGGAGAGAGGACCTTTTCAGTGGTGGTATCTCACCACTGCTATCTTGTTAATTCATTGCATGTGATGATGATGATGATAATCATAATTTATTTTTACCCTGCCCATCTGGCTGGGTTTCCCCAGCCAACAGAATATTAAAAACACAATAAAACATCAAACATTAAAAACTTCCCTAAACAGGGTGTGCCTTCAGATGTCTTCTAAAAGTCAGATAGTTGTTTATTTCCTTGGCATCTGATGAGAGGGCAAGTTTTGATGTAATATTGCTTTCACAAAATACGTGTATTTGTTTTGTATATTCTGCCTCATTGTGGACTTGTTTTCAATGTAGTGTGGGTGAGAAACTCTCTAAATAAATAGAAATGAAATAAATAATGAAAACAAACACTCAAACACATAACATATTATAGGTGGAAAAGACTGAGTCAGCCACCAGAATTAAGATGATGTAGGCCCTTACCTGGAAGCAAGTCCCATTGAAATCAACATGCATTACTTCTGAGTAGACATGTACTGCACAACAAGTTTAGTGTTGACATGCTATTTGTGAATAACTATGTAATTTTCATTTTTTAGAATATTTCATTAAATATTCTGTGCGTTTCTGAAAGGATTTTTGTTTCTTGATTGGATGTTTTTGTTAATATATTTAAATACCAATTCTTTAATATTATATGCAATCTGTTTCCGGCATAATTATTAGAGGCACAATACGCATTTTCCACCATAGGTGTTGCTATTATTGCTGCACCTGCGGGGGATGAATTTCACCTCAGCTTTGAAAAGCAAATAAGTAGCATTTACTTTCATGAAAGAAATCTGTGGGAAGGCAAAATGGCTTTAACAGCTATTTTGAAAGAAAAGAACACAACAATCAAATATTCCCATAACTTAATACCCCCCCCCAAAAAAAGAAAGTGGATGTTTTATTCTAAACATCTCTGATTTTTTAAAATAAGCAAGTTCATTAGATGAAAACTGATTTCCCAGTCTATTTATTTATTTAGGGCATTGATACCTTGCTCTTTAACATGGTTTTTGTGGGAGATTTTATGCAGCCAAACAAACTGTGCATAATTACCAGTAAGGAAGGAGTTAAGGACCACAGAGCTGTAAATTTCTAGAGAAGTCATGGCTAGGTCACACTCCCTTACCTTTGGAAAGGGAGGAAGCATTGTTTGTTTTCTGTTTCTCTCTCTTTCCCTCTTCTGTATTTTGCAACCAAGAATACCGGTACCTTCCCTGTATTATTTCTGCTATAGCGTTGAATGATGCATGAGTGAGATCTGTGATTACTGTAAGTAGAGCATTTAAACTTACCAAAGTTTGTGGTCTATTCGATCTGAGAGGGGTAAAAGCAGGAAAGAATGGTGAGAGCTTAATACTGGGACATTTAAAGGTTCAAAAACATATATTTCCCACACTTTGAAAATGCTGCATAGATCTGTTTAAACTCTGCCGGGGGCAGACTTTAAACACTTTTGTTTGTTTTTAAATTCAGGCAGTCAACCACTTTTCTTTCTAGTTCCCCCTACACATCGGAGTTCGGGATTAACTGGTGTCCTGCAGTTATTTCCAAACAGTTCTCAGGGCAGTATTAAGCAGTAGGTTGACAGGTGTTCCAAACTGGATTTGCTGAGACCAAACATCCCACCCCTGTATGTGTCCCTACTAATGATATTTAGTTTTCCATACCTAAGATCTTCAACAATCTGAATACAGTGGTAACTTGGTTCTCAAACTTAATCTGTTCTGGAAGTCTGTTCCAAAACCAAAGCGTTCCAAAACCAAGGCACACTTTCCCATAGAAAGTAATGCAAAATGGATCAATCCGTTCCAGACTTTTAATAACAATCCCCAAAACAGCAATTTGACATGAATTTTACTATCTAACGAGACCATTGATCCATAAAATGAAAGCAATAAACAATGTACTGTAGTCACACAATCAACCAGTAGCTGAACTGGGTTCCACACTGTCAAACACACAAAAAAGAGCCACAAAAATACAAAATAAATAGCAAAAACAGACAGACCTCAGCGTAACACTTCAAATGGAAGTGTGGCACTCAAATCGGAAGTGTAACACTCAAAACGGAGCATGTTCGACTTCCAAAAAAAGTTCACAAACTGGAACACTTCCGGGTTTTCAGTGCTTGGGTTCCAAGTTGTCTGAGAACCAAGGCATTTGAGAACCAAGGTATATCCCTTCAGTGGGGAACGTGGGAATCTGCCTTATACTGAGTCAAACTATTGGTCCATCTAGCTCAATATTGTCTACACAGACTAGCAAGTGGCAGTCAAGGGTTTCAGACAGGGAGTCTTTCCCAGACCTACCTGCAGATGCTGGGGACCTTGAAGCTGAGATCTTCTGCATGCTGAGCAGATGCTTCACTGCTAAACTATGCCCCCTTTCCATGACTCCACCTATACTCCCAAACAAGGTTGCTTTTCACCACCCTGAACCTCTTTTGGAAAGCCTTCACCTTTGCTCGTTAGTCCCCTCAGCCCCAAGTGAGCTAGGAACTAAACTAAATTTACTTACTCTGTTATCTAGCTCAGTATTGTATGGAGTGATCTCCAGGAAGGATTTTCCTCTACTTTAAATGTGGCTTGAACCTGGAACCTTGTGCTTTCAAAGAATGCACTTTACTGCTGAGTTCTGGCCCTTCCCCACAGTGGTTAAGAAGAGATCAAGAAATGGAACCAGTTCCTGTTCATGGTCTGACTTTGCCAGTTGGAGTACTCAATGTGAGTATATTCGTTTTCAATGTGTGTTGAAAGGGTTTGAATATCACCATAAGCATAAGCAGCGAATCAGTCTGAATAACATTATTACCATATTTCTGGACAAATCTCTCTCCTGCCTCCCCACCCCCCTCCATCCTGGCCACCATGCACTTTGTCTATCCCTGCTTATGTCTCCAATATTCCTTCTCATAAAAAGATGATGGCTTGACAAACAGTACATTTATTCTATTAGCATGATTATTCCACATTTTAGCGAGCTTCAGCATAATGGAAATGGGCCTGTTCGTAGGCTGATAAGTGTATATTAATCCATTACAACTTACAGTAATATAAATTATAAATTTCCCCAACTATAAATACCATTTTATAAAAATGCAATTACACAATTAACAACCCCATTCTTCCTTTCACCCTTATGCTAAGAGCTCTAAATGCAGCTCTGTTCAAATTCTATAGTGGTAACCTGTTTTGACTGTGGCGACGGATGCCAGAGAGCCCTGAAGTGCCTTCTTTTGAAAGAGCTCCAGTGATTAAGGTCACCTTGACAAAATATCAGAGTCCTGCTAGCTGCTTCACTAACACCTTTCAAACATGCCTGGCCTGGGTTCAGTAGCATCCATATATTCCTTTATCTGGTCACCACTCTTGAATCCATTTAGAAGAAGAAGAAGAGTTTGGATTTGATATCCCGCTTTATCACTACCCGAAGGAGTCCCAAAGCGGCTAACATTCTCCTTTCCCTTCCTCTCCCACAACAAACACTCTGTGAGGTGAGTGGGGCTGAGAGACTTCAAAGAAGTGTGACTAGCCCAAGGTCACCCAGCAGCTGCATGTGGAGGAGTGGAGATGCGAACCCGGTTCACCAGATTACGAGACTACTGCTCTTAACCACTACACCACACTGGCTTTTTCCAAAGTTCTCAGTGCTACTACCTGCAATGGGTCTCATGCTCACCCTCAGGTATGAGAGCCCCTTTTGTTGGGTTCTCACCTACATCTGATGAGCCTACCTACTGACAATGAACAGAAGAACAAAAGAAGATGCCTTATTGGTCCATCTACTTCAATATTGTCTACAGTAACTGGTAACAGCTCTCCAGGAATTCAGACAAGGGGCATTTCTACCCTGCCTGGTGACACCAGGGGTTGAACCTGTGACCAACTGCATGCCACAGAGCTGCCGCCCTTTTCTTAACCTGCTGTGGGTGCCTGTAATCCATACACCATATTAATTATTATGACCCCAGCATTGCATTGCTGAATGGCATAGTGGGGAACTAGAATGATGTGCAGCTTGCAGATCCAGCCATCCTGGCCTCATCCCATTTCTGTCCTCCGCGACTTCTTCTAATCATCCAAGTTGATGACCATCATTGTCTCCTGTGGGAGCGAGTTCCATGGTCTAACAATGCACTGTCTAAGATATGTATTATCCATCTCCTTATTGCACTGACTGTTAAAGACCATCAACATGGCAGGTGTGCAGACTGGGATATATGACATTTCCCTACCCCTGGGATATTGTCTGGAAGGCAGAGTAAGCTATTGATAATACAGAACCTTGTGGCCATCTCTGAGCTACCCCAGTCATTTCATAATGACTCCTGGCTGCTTCCCATCCTCGCTCGCTGCCAGCAATTCAAACTCATCCATTCCAGAGCTTTCACCTATTTCAAATCAAGATTGACATTATGAACTTGGTAGCAGGTCTCTCGGAGGTATATTTCATCTCCAGAATGTATACCACTATGCGCTTGAGAGAACACAAAAAAGGGGCCATGTTTCATTCTAATGGATTTCCCAGCCATTCCGGTGCTTGATGCTGATGTTTTCTCAGAGCTGAGCCATGATTGTACAAAGGCTGGCCAGAGTGGTAGATGGTTTTGTTTCTGTGACCAGTATGCTATAACATTCCATAAATGTGACACTCACCTGTGTGTGTGTGTGTGTGTGTGTGTGTGTGTGATACAAGGATTTTCAACCTTGTGTGCTGGGCAATGTAGCAAACCCAACTGCTTTCAGATCTCCATTTACATGGAGCCCTGTGTGGTGCAGTGGTTATAGAGCCAGGTTCAAAGCCCCACTCAGCCATGATGTCCACTGGGTGACCTTGAGCCAGTCAAAGCCTTTCAGCCTGGCTTGTGAGTTTAAATGAGGAAGGGAGAAACCACACACATCCCCCTTGAGGAAGGGTGGGATAAAAATGCAACAATACACATTTTTGAAAAGCTGACAACTCTGCTTGATTTCATTAGACTTGACTAGACTTCTGGGGTTATGGGGTTTCCCCCTCATAATAATGAAAATCAAGTCAAGTGGCTGCTATTAAATTTCCCACACCCTAAAGGAAAATCTTGTCGTAGTCTCTTTCGCCACCATTGTCCTTTCCCTTGAATTTGTGCTCTTGGCAACATGGGCATAGAATGGGAGTGACTGGGGACAGGGCCTTTCCGCTGGTAATGTCTTCATTATAGAATGCTCATCTCTGGAAATTTTGACCAGCAGAAACTTTGCCTACCATTGAGGCAGCAAGTGAAGACCTTTTATTCCTCCAGGATGTTTTTAATGGATGGTTGCTTCTATAATTGCTTTCATTAAAAAATAAACATGCTTTTAGACTACTGCTGCAGGTTTTAAATATTGTTTTATGGTGGGTTTTATTACGTGATGTCAGAACTAGTTGCAAACCATGTTGGGTGTCTTAACAGAAAGGCAGGAGTGAGGTATCTGAACGAAATGAATAAAAACACCCAAATATGTACCCGATAATGGCTAGGAAAATCCTGGTCCAAATCCACTCTGCAGAGCATCTTCCAGCAGTCCAGGATGCCTCTTGGTAATGAGGCGAGATGCCTTCCTAATTGACAGGAAGACCAAGTCATTAAATCTGGGTAGAATGCAAAACTGTAAGTGGCTCTCAGCTGGTGAAATAGCTTCAGAAAGGAAGGCTATAAACACAGGGTGTGGGGAAGATTCCAAGCACCCTCCATACAGGGCTGGCAGGCTACAGATGGAACAGGGGGAGCATGAGTTCAACAGAGATGCTTTGCTAGAACCGTGTGTGTGTGTGTGTGTGTGTGTTGCACAATCAGCCAAGCTTGATGAATTCTTTCCCTGGTCCAATTATTGATGTTCATAGCAAAACATGGATTTGCATTTTCCTATAGGCAGTTTTTACACTCCTCCTGATTCTGTTTGAGCATCTGTCTGTTGTTGGGGTGGCAGAGATCCATAGCAGATGGGCGTTCTTTTTCATAGCTCAGGGATCTGTTTAGCATTTACAGCTAGCTGGTGGGGGAAAAAATTCTCTTTCCAATGCAACACATCTGCTGCTGGAGAAGAGAGATGTTGAAAGGTGGGGCTCACCGGTGGGGCATGTTCTAAAGATGTCAAGGTGGTAACTGTGAGTGAGACACATGTTTTGAGTGTGACGCATAGATCTCTTTGGTACATTGTATTCTAGCCCCAAGAGGCAGGACAGATGTTAGGGACAGAAGAAGTGTAAATATTCACTGGAACTTTAGAAACAATTACATTTCACATTGAAGGCAAATATCCTATTGTGTTGATACAACTAATACTTAAATCAGCAAGCTTAAATAGGAAATACAAGTCACGATACAATACGATAATCTTTATTGTCATTGTCCCATACAGAACAACGAAATTGAAAAAATCTACACCAGACATTCAAAAACCAACAAGCCTGCTATCCCAGCCTGGTTAACCCCCTAAAAACTCTGATACCCCATAATTAAATACAATATACTACCATAGAGACTACCTTACACTGCGTTTAAAACCAAAATTGCATTTGGATAGAAACTGTTTCTCAGGCGGCTAGTCCTAGTCTTTATAACCCTGTACCTTCTTCCAGAAGGCAGAAGCTGAAAGAGACCATTTCTGGGGTGCACACTGTCCTGCACTATCTCTGCAGCTTTCTTATGACACCTGGAAGCATAGATTTGATCCAAGGTGGGAAGAGTGCACCCAGTTATTCTCTCCACAGTCTTTACAACCCTGGACAGCATTGTTTTTCCCCTGACAGTGCAGCTCCCAAACCACACACACAGACCATAAGTTAATACACTCTCAACAGTACAATGGTAAAATGCCATCAACAGGTCCTTTTAGAGATTATTTTTCTGGAGGATTCTCAGAAAATATAACCTTTGCTGTGCTCTCTTTATCAGGTCTTTACTGTTTTCTCCCCAGGTTAGGTCATCTCTCAACTCCATTCCCAGAAATTGAAACACCGAGACCTGTTCCAGACACTTCCCCCCAATAATGAGTGACACAAGAGTAAAATGATATATGGTACATTGAGGCAAAATATCCTACCTTCACACACATGCTTATGAAGTCAGAACTGGTGGTGAGTGATGAGGAAAGAGATATTGGGGTCATAGTGGGTAGCTTGATGAAGATGCCAGCCTAAGTATGTGGTGTCTGTGAAAAAGGTGAATACCGTGTTAGGGATCATTAGGAAAGGGATTGAAAATAAAACAGCCAATACCTTAATTCCATCAAACCAATCTCTGGTGCAACCACACATAGAATACTATCAACAGTTCTTGTAACATCACCTCAAAAAGAGTAGTGGAGAGTTGGAGATGGTTCAGAAATGGCAACCAAAATGATCAAGGAGCTGGGGAAATTCCTGTATGAAGAAAGATGACAATGTTTGGGGCTCTCTCTTTTGGTTTAGAAAAGGGACAAGTAAAGGGGAAACATGATAGAGGTATATAAGATTATGCATGGTAAGAAGAAAATAGATAATACTGTACTAGAACCCAGGGTCATCCAATGAAGCTGAATATTGGAAGGTTCAGGATCAACAAATGGAAGTACTTTTTCCACACACAGCATTGTGGAATATGCTCCAGAAGAAGTAACAAGGGGCCACCAACTTGGATGGCCTTAGGATGAAATTAGAGAATGTTATGGAGCCATAAGGATCTCAATGGCTACTAACCACTCTGGCTATTTCCTACCTCCACTCTTGGAGGTTGGATGCCCTTGAATGCCAGATGTTGGCAATCCCAGGTGGCAGAGAGTGCTGTTGCACTCCGTCTTTGCTTGCAAGCTTCCCATGGGGAACTCGTTGCCCACTATGAGAGCAGGATGCTGAGTAGATAGGCTTTTACGCTGGATCCAGCAAGGCTTTTCTTATGTTTTTTGTTTTCCGGTGTGCAAACTCAGTATAATCAGCTCAGTATTTCTGAGCATGGTCAGAAAGCATTTGGAAGTCTGCTTTTCTTGCATTGTATCCTGCCTAATAATGTTCAATTTTTATTTATATTACAAGATTTATCTACCACTTAATCAACAGAAACCTCTAAGCAGTTTACATTAAGACCATATCAAAGGGTCATTTAAAATACTGATCAAAAGATGAATGAACATAGGATTTATGTTCATAAAATTTTATCAAGATGTAAATAAAACTAGTAGCTTTAAAACACATATACGTAATAACATTCAATGTGAAAATATTTCAAGGGAGAATTTGCTTGACTGCAATAAAGTATTTGAGGAATTTCAGAGGAAGCAAAGAGAACACAGAGAAGACTAACAAAATTTCTTAGGAGATTCTTCCCCATTCTAAGAAGAGCAATGCTGAGGATGTATCCATGTGTTGGTTCCAGTTTCTGGTTTTTCCAATCTTAAATACAGTTCACTCAATTTTTGTATCATTTTTTTTAACAAATCCACATATATCCATACACATTGTCATGCATATTTTAATATATTTCATAAAATTTATATACCTCTTGAGTGTAAGAAATAAAAACCTTCACAGTGGTTAATATGCACATTTTTGTCTGCATGTTGCCCAATATATGTGTTTTGGCAAGAAATTTTCCCTAGCATAATGCATTTTTTCTAAAAATCCCCCCCCCAAAACCATATATGCATTTTTGTGCAGACTTTCCACTCCAATATACACATTTGGGAACAGCATCACAAAATTTAGAGAGGTGTGAATTTCAAAGGATAGCTATGTTTCTGTTATGTACTGAGTTGAATAGGATCCAAACTGTAGCAGTCTGATTGGTCCTAGAACAATAGGATCCAAAATGCAGCAGTCTGATTGGTCCTAGAACAATAGGATTCAGAATGCAGCAGTCTGATTGGTCCTAGAACAATGCAGCAGTATGATTGGTTGGCAGGAACCACCCAATCATGCTCCAGATAGAAGTGAATCCACAACCTGATTGGCTTACACTAGAATTCCAGAATTAGCCAATCATGTGCAGCCCATTGTGTAAATAATGTATATAAAGCAGATACTTTGAGGGGACATTCACTCATTCCTCCTCACCACTATGAGCTGAATAAAGAGCATGAAATCACTTTGCGACTCTGAGTATATTTCAGTTTCAGTTTGCATATTGCTTTGGGAAATGTGCATTTGGTAGATTCTCACTGAACTGCAAAACCAATGAATTTCCCCTGCCATCTCTATGGCCACCTACTGAGGTTTATGTGGACCTCTCTTTCTTTCAGTATGCTGTTTGGGTTATCTTTTTAGAATATAAATGCTGAGCATGAAGCACTGTTACCTGGTCAGCAGCCCTGGGGATGCAACAAGCTCAAAGTCCACATCAATGTTCATCCTGTTTTTGCTGAGCTTTCAAAAAAAACATATTCATTTGTGCTACTGGCTTTGCAACGTGAACAACTCATCACTCTGAAAGGGACTCGCCAACTCATTTAGTGCAAGTCAGACACCACATCCATTGATTATTCAATAGCCATTGTTTCAATT
This sequence comes from Podarcis vaucheri, assembly GCF_965113315.1. Taxonomy (NCBI): domain Eukaryota; kingdom Metazoa; phylum Chordata; class Lepidosauria; order Squamata; family Lacertidae; genus Podarcis; species Podarcis vaucheri. The sequence goes on along the minus strand of NC_138750.1, from coordinate 49,310,073 downwards.
ACCATCAAACTGCCTCAAATTTAGCCTATTAAACTAGATGAAAAATGCTCCGGAGCAAACTTGCAAATCTCCAGTTCTGGTAATATCTCAAGATGGCAGGTATTATGTAACTATAAGTATGAACTCATGCCATACTCTTGGGGCTGCTTCAAGCATCACATGTTCAAATTTTTCTAAGTGCAATAGCAATTGGCCACCATCAGTGAGATAAGATGGACCACAAATGAGTTGCACACAACTCTTTGGTGCATCCTGTCCATATTACAGTGGACCCTCCGTATACAAATTTAACTGGTTCTGGGAGTCTGTTCGCACCCCGAAAATTACATAAGTAGAGGTGCACTTCTGCGCATGCGTGCGGTGTGATCGAGCACTTCTGCAGTGTGGTGTAGTGGTTAAGAGCGGTAGTCACGTAATCTGGGAAACCGGGTTCGCGTCTCCGCTCCTCCACATGCAGCTGCTAGGTGACCTTGGGCCAGTCACACTTCTTTGAAGTCTCTCAGCCCCACTCACCTCACAGAGTGTTTGTTGTGGGGGAGGAAGGGAAAGGAGAATGTTAGCCGCTTTGAGACTCCTGAAGGGGAGTGAACGGCGGGATATCAAATCCAAACTCTTCTTCTTCTTCTTCTTCTTCACATGTGAGCGTGGCAAACCCAGAAGTTTGCTGTGGCCATAACCCGAAGATTCAGTATCCAGAGGTATATGTAAGTAGAGGTATGACAACACAAGCTAAGCCTACCAAGGCTCCTAGGAAGGGATGGGAAACAGCTCTGTCTAAAACCTTGGAAAGTCACTGACTGCAGAACTGGGGAGATTCAAACTCTTTCCCCTCCCACCCCAAGCATGCTGAGATCCTATCATACCTCACCAGTTCTGTGATGGCCAGCTAACTGGTGCTTGAAACAACTGACTGCATAGACCCATGTGCCTGCTACTCCTTAGATATTTTCAGCTCCAAACAGGTGCTGGGCAGCAGGGAAAGGGAAGAAATATGATGGGATCATCTGCATCTTCTTCCTCAGCTGATTGGCACTGAGAACCACAGAGTAATACGGAGATCTCTGTTTTGCAACCTATTTTATATTGTGCGTGCTCAAGCACCAGAGTTCTCTTCAACAAGAAGCAGCAGAAATGATCAATGTTGGATCTAACAATTACCCAGCAAGTCTCTGGATTGGTTTTTACCAGGCCTCACCAGTCCACAGGCTTGCCTGGCAGTTGAAAGGACCAACATTGCACACTTCAGTTCCTTTTTGCATGTTCGGACCTTTAAACCTCCCCCTTAAATACATTCAGACAAGACTCAAATTTTGGTTTGGTTTTTGGCACAACTATTGATTACAGCAAGTGAGTGGTTGCATAGGCTCTAGTTCGACTAGCTCCCTGCACCGTTGCAGGTAGCGCTGACCCAGGGCACCCGCATAGATCAGCCTAGGGTGAAAGCCGGGAACAGGCTATCTCCACCACCCAAATGCCCCCCTGGAGTCAGGCATGGGCACAACCCCCTCTCAGGGGTTGACCAAACCATTGAGTCTCTGGATTCCTTTAACGGAATACCCTTCACATAGGGATGGCGAGAGCATTCTCCCATCCCTATCACCTGAACCACAGCCTATCTGCAACCTTAAAAATTGTGATGATTTGCTACGCGGCAGGTGAAACCCAAATGGCAACAGCCAATCAGCCAAGTGGGGAAAATTCCTGCCATGCCCGTCCCAACAACAGATGGCACACAATGGCATAGGAAGGTCAAGCACACAAGCCCTAAAATTAGGGAGAGGTGGGTGGGTGTTCCGATGCACACACTAAAAGAGGAAGCTCTGGGTCATGTGCATAGGTATATATAGGTACCTTGATCCATTTAGCTTGCATCCCATTGGCCTGATTAAACTCTGCATCAAGGGACCTACCAATTGGGTGTTGTGGCTATCCAATCTTACCCACCCACAACACAGGGTTTGGTTGCCAGGTCTCACCACAACACGTGCCCTCTTTAAGGGAGGACCTGATTTACTGAAGAGGACACTAAAGCTTGAGAATACATAATCCAAAACAGGCTTGATCCCAAAGCCTCATGGTGTCCTGGCATAAATATACTAAGGCTGCCTCTTCTCTTGATCCAGTGTGGGACCAGTGGCGACCTTTGGTCTTTTGAGTTTGAGCAATGGTCCATGTAAGACAGGCATAGACAGACTTGGCTCTCCGGATGTTTTTGGCCTACAACTCCCATGATCCCTAGCTAGCAGGACCAGTGCTTACACCAGGCATAGGCTGAGTTTGCCTGTGCCTGGTGTAAGACACCCAGTGTGGGGGAACGGGTCATGCTGCCCTAAATCTGCCTCTGATGGGGCAACAGATGCTGCCCTCCCCAGCTTCAACAACTACCGTAAGCATTTGAGTACGTTTCTTCCCAAGGCCACCACAGTTGCTTGACCCTTTGGAAGTGCCAATACATTTTTGCCAGAACCAGAGAGCTTGTAAGGAATCATTTCATATTCTGTATTTTCACTTTGGTGTTTGTTTCCTTGAGGACATCCTCTGTTTGCTATGCATTTGATCACCTCCACTGTAATTTTTGCATTGAAGCAATTTCATTTCTAGGGTTTGGAGAGGCTACTTTAAGTGGGCACTAATTCTGGAGTGGGCACTTCAAAAGTGGCAGCAGCTGGGTGACTGGCACTGGCAGCGAGTCCTTATTCTGTCACATCTCAGAGAGTGTTAGCTTGAGGAACAGCTGTTGTACAAAACAAAGGATGCACATATAGAGTATTAGCTGTGTGGCTTAGTTCAGTTTTAGGGCATTTCCCAGAGGCCATTAATTCAACAGAAGGCATGTTCTGTCACTTCCTTGCTACTTCTGAATATTTTACTCTTTAGATGCTTCATAAGTGCTAAATAAATAAAAACAGTGCAATGGGTTAAATAAGAGCCATGTAAAGTGAACTCCCAAATATCAGGGCAAAGTTTGCAACTGCCAACAGTTTCCAGCTTCACTTTCTTTGAATAGAATGGACCAGTCTATTTCTCCCTTTCTGTTTTTGGAGCACTCAGAACTGCTTGCAGCGGCAGCATGCAAGAGGGAGAAGAGGTGCGTTGTTCAATGCTCTTGCTTCTGTTGCTAGTGGTAAATACAATCTGGGGGCTAGTAGGCTTGGTGGGCCTGATTTGGCATACAGATCATAGGTTCATCACCCCTGTGTTAAAGGCACAGAATTCAAAGCTGATAAAGTAAGAATTGTACTCCACCAGCCCTCTGATACCTCTAGACTAGCGTTTCCCAAACTTGGGTCTCTAGATGTTTTTGGACTACAACTCCCATCACGTCTACCTAGGAAGACCAGTGGTCAGGGATGATGGTAACTGTAGTCCAAAATTGGAGACCCAAGTTTGGGAAACACTGCTCTAGACCAAGGTGCAAACGGAATCCAGGGGGTTCAGGTGATCCTGGCTTCCCCAACCATGGTGGACCAGTTTGATAGGTGGATGGGGCCCCACCTACTGTCAATCACTTGACATCACTATGGTGTTAGGTGGCCAGATGCACTACAAAAGAAAATCCAAATCAAGTGAAGCTTGAAGTTATTGCCTATCAGTTGACAGGCGATGACTCCAAGCCAGCTTTCTTCAGGGATTGGCTGCATGAACAAGTTCCTGACCTGAGACTTTTAATGGGCGTTCAGCGAAAACTTTTCATTCAAGTTCTGCTTATGACACAACATTTAAAAGCTTCCCTTAACTAGGCCCAGCTAAATAGGAAATAAACATATCCCGTTTGAATTGTGCTGTTGAGGGCTCACCAAGCTGTAGTGATTATTTTGACAGCCATACAAAAATGTCCTGTTTACTGAATCAGAAGTGACATTGGATGACGCTGTGATGTTAAAAACAAGAAATGTTGCCTTAAGCCTTAAAGTGACAGTATAGTGACAATTTCCTTTTCTTTCCCCCAGGTGCTGCTGCATTTTCATTGCAACCATACTCTCTGATTTCTTCTCTCTTGCTCTCCTTTTGCATTTGTCTTGGAGGGAAAAGAACAGGTTTTGTAATACAGCGCAATTCACAAGCGAAGCTCCTGAAGTTGAATGAATGTTGACATTCACCTGTGAATGTTGACAATCCAATATGATTTCTGTGAGAAAGTGTGTGTGTGCACGCACACACACAAACAAACACACACACTTCACAAACAAGCAAAATGTCAACACTCTCATTCAGGTGACTCTCATCATTCGTATATCCAATATCTGTGGAACTTCCCCAAAGCAGTCTGAGATTCAACATATCTTGGATGTTCACTACACATGATTACATTGCATGAGGAGAAGAGCACAGGCAAACCCATTGACCCCCACCTTCTCCACTGTATTGCTGTAGCCAGCAACATCACCTTGCCTTTGTTTGGAAGGCAAACTTCTGCAGCAGGTAAACTTTGCTGCACATGGAAGCTTGTGGTGTGGCTTAGAACTCCCATATTCCAAGGACATATATTGTGCCAGGAGCCTACATGAGAAGAGGGCCACTGCTGCAGAAATTCATTCCTCCAACTTGTGGAGAGTGATGGGGCTGGCAATGGAAGAGCTCATGTGCTTGTTCCCACTCTCCCAATGCTCATGTGAAGGACTTAACCACTACACCACACTGGCTCTCTTAAGAGTGGCAGACTCATAATCTGGTGAACCGGGTTTGCGTCTCTGCTCCTCCACATGCATCTGCTGGGTGACCTTGGGCTAGTCACACTTCTTTGAAGTCTCTCAGCCTCACTCACCTCACAGAGTGTTTGTTGTGGGGGAGGAAGGGAAAGGAGAATGTTAGCCACTTTGAGACTCCTTTGGGTAGTGATAAAGCGGGATATCAAATCCAAAATCATCATCTTCTTCTTCTTCTTAAATCCCATATTTTGTGATTATAGTACCCCGTAAAGGCATTAAGAAGAACAAATGAAACCTGGTTAGTCTTACCTGAAGATTTATGGCAGGTTTCCTCAACCTCGGCCTTCCAGATGTTTTTGGCCTACAACTCCCATGATCCCTAGCTAGCAGGACCAGAGGTCAGGGATGATGGGAATTGTAGTCTCAAAACATCTGGAGGGCCGAGTTTGAGGAAGCCTGATTTATTGGCTTGTGGTGAAGCCCACCTCTGAGAGATGGGCATTATTTATTCTCTGCTGAAATAGGAGATGTCCCATCTATACTGGCATTCCACCAGCTTTATAAGATATACCTGTTTTCACAGACATTCCCTTGAACTCTTGAGTCACCTGCTTTAAACCCAGGTTGTTTTGAAGGGAGTGTCTTATTTGTGCATTTTAGAATTATTGTATATTTTGATAATTCTGTATTTTAACAGTTTTTATTTTCTGTAAACCACTTACAATTGAATTTTGGCATTAAGCAGCATCATGCATGATGACGATGCAATTATTTGTTAACAACAACAAGAATAATAGCAAACACGCTGCTTTATGCCAAAATATTGGTAATATTAGCCATTATTATTATTCATAATAATATATTAGACAAGATAAATGTCTTAAAATACAGTACAATAAATAAGAGTGTGATAGCTGACAGAAGCACCTCAGGGAAGCTTTCCAGTATGACCCAAGCACACAGGGGGAGAAACTCAGTTCAGTTCACATCTATAGCATAAACCACATAATTCAAACTTTTTGAAACAAGACACAAACCAAAACAGAATCATCTTTCAGAATTTACGCTTCTCTGAATTTTGCAATGCAGTTCTCCAGCAAAGTAATACGTACAAAAAAGAATAATAATTCAGTACTGGGGCAAAGTGTGCCTACAAATGCATGCCTTAGTGAAACCAATAAACAAAAATGCATTATATTGGGGGAAATTGCTTTTGTAAAATGTATATATTAGGAGAACATGTATATTTGGAGAAATTCACACTGCTGTTGAATTTTCATGAGAATCATGTTTCTTTTCCTTATAAAGAAAAATCACAAACTGATGTGCTCAGGCTTATAATCACGAGAAAACATACATTCAGTGTGGTGGGCCCAATCCTGTGGAACTCCCTCTCAATGAAATTATACAGGTATCGTTCTTGCTGCACTTCAGACATACAGCTAAGACTTGTAAGGCAGTGCTCAGGTTTATGAAACATTTTTGTTTTGTTCCATTTTCTGTGGGTTGTGTGGTGTAGTGGTTAGGGTGCCGGAGCAGGACCTGGGAGACCAGGGTTCAAATCCTCACTTGGCCATGAATGAAGCTCACTGGGTGACCATGGGCCAGTCATTCTCCATCAGCCATACCTAATTGAGGAGGGGGAGAATTATGTATACAGTCGTACCTTGGTTCTCAAATGGAATCCATTCTGGAAGTCTGTTTGATTTCTGAAAACATTCAAAATCAGGCATGGCTTCTGATTGGCTGCAGGAGCTTTCTGCACTCAATCAGAAGCCATGTGGGATGTTTGGCTTCCAAAATAAGTTCGCAAACCAGAACACTCACAGGTTTGCGGCGTTCGGGAGCCAAAACGTCTGACTACCAAGGCGTTCGACAACCAAGGTATGACTGTACCACCTGGAGCTCCTTGGAGGAAAAGATGGAATATAAACACAATAAACAAATAAAGGTACACCATGTAGAAATGTGAACAATTAGGCAGTATAAAAATGCCTTAAAACAAAACAAAACAAACAGATTCCCAGAATTAATCAATCTGAAGATCTCTCTTTACCTTGAATGTCTTGCTGCCTCCCTCCACCCCTTTGAGCCTCTGCTCCGTGTTTCTTCATAATCTTCAGGCTTCAGTTTAATAAATAAAACACAGATGGATTCAGTGTTCCTGTCCCCCCCCCCTTTTGCCACATCCTCTCTGGCTCTTATTGCTAGTCAGCGCCTCATTACTCGAAGCCGAAACCTCACTCCATCCACGCAGTCTGTTCGAAGGCACACACACTCTGGGTCAGATCATTAGAGAAGCTTTAATCCTTTAGAACATTTTTTTCAATACTCTTTACACCAGGGACTTACTTGTACAAATCCTCTTTACACAAGACAAGAATAACACAGGAAGAAACTATTTGTCTCTGATCTCTGCAAAGGAGGAGAGCAAACCTGAGTCCTCAGGGGGGCTTTCTCTCACTTAAACTAACCAGGAGGGGATTAATCAAAGAGATCTTGACTGCCTGGTATACAGCCAGCTTCAGAGCTGCAACTGTCCTGATCAATGGCCAGCAGAACAACAGAATCACAACTGCTGGTGTTTTGAAGGGAAGGAAATTGCACAGTTCCCATTGACTCCAGGCCAAAATAAAATAAAATAAGGAATGTTGTCGTCCTGGAAGACAGCGGCTTAACAGCACAATCTTATGCATTTCTACCCAAAAGAAAGTTCTATTACTTTTAAAGGGATTTGCTCGCAGGGGTGTACAGGAATACACCCTAACTTATTCCACAGGCACAGGGGTCCTCGTTTTTATTTTGCATGGGGGCACATTTGCAAATCTAAGAAGATGTTGAACAACATGCTCATTTCAGATAAGAAAAAAACCACTGGTTTTTACTGCTCCCCCCCCCCAAAACCCAGATCACAAACTCATAGACATGCCCCCAATACAGGCACATCCAAATTTGAACAACCCAAAAAAGGTCATTTAAAAAAATAAAAAATGGGAGAGGCAGAGGGCCTTGTGAGGCACCGACATGTGTGTGTGTGTGTGTGTGTGTGTGTGTGTGTGTGGACAGTGAGGTATCCATGGACCCCTGAGTTAGCACAACTGGAGAAGCATGCAAAGTACTTCAAGAATCAGATCTTTTGATAAGCAGAAATGCTACTTTTATAACACCCCATAAGGAGCCTCGGCACACACTAGAGATGAGAAGGCAGTCGGAATGGTGCCCAAAGGCCTCTTCCCAAATATCTTATGGACCACACCTGAAGCCAGAATCATGCCTCTGAATACCAGTCGCTGGGAATCACAGGTGAGCAGAGAGCTGTAGCAATCATGTCCACCTTGCAGGCATCTGGTTGGCCACTGTGAGAACAGGATGCTGACCTGGATGTACCACAAAGGGGCTCTTATGCTCAGAGACATGGGAGTGTGGTCCAAAATGCATCTGCAAGTGAAAGAACCTTCAAATCCAGGCAAAACACCCAGCCTTTGCCAATTCTGCAAGAACTCAACAACATTTTCTTTCCTGCTTATTGACTGGAGCTTGGGAAGGACATGTTCTGGATATAAATCCAGGCAAGCAGCTTTCTGTGTGTGCCTTGCTTATAATGGTGACTGTGAGGTATATGAGGGGCTTGCAGACCTCAAGTGAAATTAGTTCCCATTTAATAGAGAGCACAACTAACAGACCATTCTAAATATAAGTGATATTTAAGATGTCACATTCTAATTCTAGTTTGATGGGGGCTTTCTCTGGGGGGGGGGACATCTCAGCACACTGAAGCAAGTTGTTCATGACTGAAGATGGTCAGGCTTTATAGTTACCATGGCAAAAACTGGGATTTGCTTTGCATTTTTTAACTTTATTCCCCAACTTGACTTTTCCACCCACAGTGATTCGCGAAAGCCTGAGATCCTCCAACAGGGAACGAGTCAAAGGCTGTTGACAACGGCAAGATCTCCCAAGAATTTTTAATTTGAATAATGAAAGGCAGTTGACTGCAGCACTGAAGAAGCAGAAAAGCAACCTGTGATATCAAATACCGTAAATACTCTTTAAAAACAACAACAACCAGCAGAAAACTCAGGTTTTAAGGCACTGGTTTTTTTTGCTTTTTGTAAAAACGGGACATGCACTGCTGCGATTTTCAAACAGATGATTCCAGGAAGCTCAGCCTACCGGATCCCAGTTAATTCCCTTTTATGTGCCAGAAATATCTCCTGCAACCTTTTGACCATTCTCAAAAGATGGCAACCCTATCTTACTTCTTAGATGGCCGAGGGGCATTTATGACACCCTTTCCTTCATTTCTAAAAAGAGTATCTCCAATGGTCCACAGTCTGCAGCCTTCCTGGGTGCCAAAGCTTAAAGACTAGGGAAAGACACCATGAGGCAACTCCTCCTGTGGGTTCCACCTCCCCCCCCATCAGGCATTGTGGGCAGCCGAAGAGGCCGGAGAATGCTGGAGAAACAGGTAATGGAAAGGGATCACGCACACACATCACTCTCATCCATTTTGCAGCAGCAAAATAAGCTCAGAACCTGTTCCCAGTGAAACTCTAAAAGAAATTCTAAGTAAATCCTCAAGTGTTCTGAGAACAAGGCAGAAAAATGGAAAACTCTTTTGCAGACAAATTGGAAGACAGATTTCAGCATAGCGCTATCTGGGGGTAAAGCGTAATCCTTTGCAACAGGGAACCCACTAATATGTGCTTTCTGCAGTGGTCAGGAAACCCGCAAGATGCTCTCAGGAAACCCACAACCAGGGCTTGGAGACAACAGCCCCCTCTCTTTGTAGAGAGGCTCTACATTAAGGACATCACAAGGTATCAAACTTGGGTGCTTGCAAAGGCTACCAGCCATGCTTGACTCCTTGTGAACAGGGTCAAGGTGAACAGGAGCCCACACGCCAAACTACCACGAACAGGCTGTGAGGAGCCCTGCTTTTCCTACTGTCTGCTGCTACTTCCACTACTATTCTACATATGCATCAGTTTTGCCAGTGGAAGGTGGGAGACAGCATTTGCCAGTTCCCCTCACTCTGGGTCCTCTAGCAGCACCTCCTACCCTGTTCCTCTGTTGGAGAAATGTGAGCAGATTGGAACCTTCTACTACCTGTGGCAGTTGTGTGGAGATTTTAGAAGACAATCATCCAGGAGATTAGCACCATTACCCAGCAGTCAGTTCTTTGTCCCCCACAATAACCTCTGTTGATGGTTTTGGATGGGGAGAACAGAGACTTACTACATAAAGCTTTTATTACATTTCCAAGGTAGCCTAGTGGTACACAACTGGAAGAGCCTGGGTAATTTATTGAAAGACTGTGGGCATCAACAATTTTGCTCAGCTGCTCTTGTGGAGTGTTAAGTTGTGGGTGAACATATCAGACGACACAGCGATTCTTCAAACAGCTCTTGTTTATGCACAGGCCAGAAGAGAACTGAACTGAAGGGTTCAGCCAGCCTGCTTATACAGAGCTCCAGTACAACACAACTGTAACAACTTTCTGTAACTATCCAATCACTGAACATCACTTTCAATCCCTTATTTGCATATGTGGACCTGAGTGAAAACTATAACATGGAGAAACTTACCAAACAAGTATGGGCTTTAAACAGAGGTGGGGGAGGTGAGAGGCAGGTTACAACAATTAAAACACAATAGTCACAATAATGATTTTATTGAGATTTAGTATGCATTTATTGCATTGTTTACAATAGCTTTTGGCAAAATTATCTTAGTTAACTCTTGAATTTTTTATCTGAGAGTCAGGGCGGAAACCAGGGATGTTAGTTTTGTTTCATTGTTATTGTAATCAAAATGGGGGGAAAGTGTGAATTATAGGTTCACATTTAAATATGAACTCAAAGGCCTTCAGTGGATTGAAGGAGTCTTTAAACCCACAGAAGGCAATGTGCTGATCCATCCTAATATAATTAAGGCTCCTTCCCAGACTCCTGCAAACCACACACACAGCAAGAGCTGAAATGGAATATACGCATTTCACAGGCATAGCTGTTTGTTTGTTCTAGTTTGTGGATGTGAAGTGTCTACCTAACGGTATCTCTCATTTCCAAGGCACCAATTTGAGTTAATGCATTTGGATTTAAAATTGTGCAAACTCATTTTATTCATTTTAAGTAGAGGTTTGAAAAACGAGGATATTATGGGAAATAAAATGCTCATTTTTGAGGTGTTGACTGGATGGCAATTACTGGGCATGCACAGAGCAGTAAACAGAAAGCATGCAATAGAGACTAAAAGAACTTGCATTCTGATGGACAAAATGATTACAGGAAAGCGATGATAGTTTTGATTGTGCTATTCTTTGGCTCTTAAGAAAGTGATGGAACCAGGCACTGTTTACATTGTGCTCCATTTATTCTTCAAGAGTACAAGGCAGACTAAGGACCATTCCCTGCTGCCAGTGCCATCATAATGGCAGCAGAGATGTTACCAATCAGAGCAAGGGGCCCAATCCAGTTGGGTCCTGTACATCAGTGGTGACTGGTGTTCATTGGGAGCTGATAGGGCAGAAGTCTGGCAGACCAACAGTAGGTGGAGCTGGAGCTAATGATAAGCTAATTTGAGTTTTGTTCCCATTCTGCTACCTGCTGAATGGAGACTAAGGAGGAGGAAGATGCCAGCCAGCACCCCCTCCTGGAAGCAAGAAAGAGGAGGCTGGGAGGGCTTTGCTTTTTGGCTTTGCTTGGTGAGGGGTAGAGAGACTGGCTGGGGAAAATACTACTGACTGTTAGGATATAGTTCCGTTCCACCTTAAATGGAACAGGCATGACTGTTGTGTGTCACATGCCTGTTTACTCTCCAGCACAGTCTGCTGGGAACTTCCGTTTGTATATTGCTTTTGCTATATTGCTGTTTGCTTAGAGACAAAGGGAAGCAGACATGTTTTTCCTTTTACAGATAGGTAGCCGTGTTGGTCTGCCATAGTCAAAATAAAAAAATTCCTTCCAGTAGCACCTTAAAGACCAACTAAGTTAGTTCTTGGTATGAGCTTTTGTGTGCATGCACACTTCTTCAGATACCAGGTATCTGAAGAAGTGTGCATGCGCACGAAAGCTCATACCAAGAACTCACTTAGTTGGTCTTTAAGGTGCTACTGGAAGGAATTTTTTAATGTTTTTCCTTTGTTCCTGATGCTGAATAAACGCTTGTAAATAATGCTTACACATGTCTCTGTCTGCCTCTTCTGTTGTGAGAAGTTATTCACTCTGCAGATAAGAGCATGCTCAAGTTCTCTGAAGGCTTCTGAGACACGAGTCGCTGATTGATGCTGTTCCGGGAACCGGAGTTCGCCCGGCTGCCGGCCAGTTGCTGGAGCCAGCTGGGGGCTTGCCAAATGTCCCCGTCTCCCTGCACGCATCCCAACCCTGACAAGCCCAAACCCTTTCATAAGGCAGGATCAGTGGCAGATTTTGGTTTCTCAAATATCAGTGGTGCCCTGTGTGATGCCACTTCTCTCGCTCAGATCTACAGTGTTGGTGCTCCCTTCAGCATGGCACCCAGTGTGACCGTGCTGCTTGCACTACCTTAAAACTGCCTCTGCCATGATTGAGCTTATAGTGGAAGCAAGGCTTTCAAAACTGGAGGACTTCATATTTTGAACTCCCCTAATTCCAAATTCACCTCATCACTATAGCCAAGGGCTTCTTATGTCTTTCACAGACAGTACCGAAGTCTTCCTTTGGCCTCCATCTTGGCCCCTTATGCATCTAATTTAACTGTGACCCTCCAACTTTCAAAACCATCTGCATTCCACTATTCCAAGTGGAGCTTATTTTAGCCAACGGGGGAGAAATATCCAGGCAAACTTTCTACTTCCCACGATTTTGCAGTAGAACTACTCACGAGAAACAGGTAGTGCCACAACCCAATTCAGTTAATTATATGAGCTTCTGACTACTATTTTTCTGATTAAATTTACATGAATTTGCATAAAACAGTATTTCTGAATCAAGAACCTGGGTGACCAGAGTTCAAATCCCAACTCAGCCAAATCTCTCAGCCTAAGCCTACTTAGGTTGTTGCGAGGATAAAATGGGAGGGGGGCGACCATGGATGCCACTTTCAACTCTTTCAAGAGAAGATGGGGTACAAATGTAATAAATAAAATAAGTATTTTATATAACCACCTATTTATATCTGTATGCTGCTAATTATTCTAATTATTTTAATTAATGAGGCAATTTTAATCAGTTATTCCAACTGATGAATTGATTGGACCTCCCAGCCCTAAAAATAGGTAATTAAAATTTATTCCTCTTAAGTCTTAAGTCACATACACTCAAGACCGACGTTATTATTATTATTATTGGTATGAGTTAGTCATTGCCTGGTACTTGGCTAAGTTTCTACCTCACTTTGCTGCGTTCCTCAACTTCCTCAACTTGGGAAAGTTTTCTCCTTGCCGTGGTTTGCTTATGCAGCTCTTCATAAGTTAAGGTAACCTAGCCTACTCAGGTCATTGCAGAACTTTTTTTTATATGATGGTAATAAAGTAAGCTCTGCACAGCCGATAGTGAAGGATGTCAGAGTTCAGGAACAGCTGGTACGCCCCCATAACCAGTTAGAAGCTGTACTCTGAAGCTGCTACTTTGTTTTCCAGAGTCATGTACTTTATTAAAAAAAAATACTACCTAGTCCTGATCATCAGAGCATTATTTTTTCCTGAGTCCAATTTGTCATTATCAGCTCTGTGCAAATTTACATTATTAAAGGGACCCAAAGACAGCAAGAGCAAAAACCTGAAATAAAACAAAACAAAACTATGACTCTGCTTAGATCAAACCTACATAAGAAACTTTGCTTTAGCAAAGAATGATAGAGTTGGAAGAGACCAGTCCAGCCCCCTACAATATTTTTGCCCAATGCGGGGCTTCAACCTACTTGCGTGGTGAGTTCCCGCCTCCCACCAGTAGGAATAAAGACACATGACACTGTTATTTTAGGTTAATGGGCCACGCTTGCCTTAAGTGAGGCAAGCCACACCCCCTGAGCCAGCCGATTGGCTGGCCAGGGGATGACACAGCCTGAGGATTCCCTAGATCGCATGGGGGCTGGGAGCCAGCCTCCGCGCGTGTGTGTTGGGGACGTGAAGCCCGCAACACCACCTCGTCCCGAGGTCGGAAGTGGCTTTCCCCGAGATTAAGAGTCTCATGCTTTACCAACTGAGCTGTCCAGCAACACCAGCTGGGCTTCCAGCCCCTCTTGTGCTCTTCCATGAGAGTTCATCATGTCCAGCCATCTCTCCTCTCATGCCTCTTACAGCAGTAGGGAAAGCTTCTGCTTTGCATGCAGAAAGTTCCAGGTTCAATTCCTGGTGTCTCCAATTCATGCTGGGAGAGAGATCCCTGTGTGAATCCCCGGAGAGCAGCTGCCAGTCAGGGCGGACAATACTGATTTTCATGGACCAATGGTCTGACTCGGTGTAAGGCAGCTGGCTATGTGCCTATGGTACTAACTGTGTAGGTTTCAGTGATTACAATTCTATGCCTGCATGTTGTTGTTGTTTAGTCATTTAGTTGTGCCTGACTCTTCGTGACCCCATGGACCAGAGCACGCCAGGCACCCCTGTCTTCCACTGCCTCCCGCAGTTTGGTCAAACTCATGCTGGTAGCTTCAAGAACACTATCCAACCATCTCATCCTCTGTCGTCCCCTTCTCCTTGTGCCCTCCATCTTTCCCAACATCAGGGTCATTTCTAGGGAGTTTTCTCTTCTTATGAGGTGGCCATAGTATTGGAGCCTCAGCTTCAGGATCTGTTCTTCCAGTGAGCACTCAGGGCTGATTTCCCACTCTCATCCTCAAGAATAATAGGTGCATTAAAATTAACTGCAGTGATTAAATACCAGGAAAGAGATATACATGCTAGAAATAGTCGAAATTTGGTTACCCAGTGTGTTTTAAAAACAACAATTAGAAATCTCAGGGAAAGGATATTGTATCGGATCCTGTCACAATACAGCAATGTAGATCTTCTCCTTTGAATCACAATCTGATTGCATTTAGTGTTTAATATTCAGTATTTGTCACTAATTCAGACTGAAGAGGGCTTTGGCTGAAAATAGATTGAATGCATTTATATATTTATATAGATTTGTATTATGTGTTTTTCTATTTTGTACCTTGAATGCTTTTCTCTTATAATCACTGATAAATAATATTGTATAATAGAATTATATGGAAAGAAAAAGGGGGCAGTATTCTTGTTGTTTAGTCGTGTCTGACTCTTCGTGACCCCATGGACCAGAGCACGCCAGGCACTCCTGTTTTCAACTGCCTCCCGCAGTTCGGTCAAATTCATGCTGGTAGCTTCGAGAACACTGTCCAACCATCTCGTCCTCTGTTGTCCCCTTCTCCTTGTGCCCTCAATCTTTCCCAACATCAGGGTCTTTTCCAGGGAGTCTTCTCTTCTCATGAGGTGGCCAAAGTATTGGAGCCTCAGCTTCAGGATCTGACCTTCCAGTGCGCACTCAGGGCTGCTTTCCTTAAAAGTGGATAGGTTTGATCTTCTTGCAGTCCATGGGACTCTCAAGAGTCTCCTCCAGCACCATAATTCAAAAGCATCAGCGATCAGCCTTCTTTATGGTCCAACTTTCCATGGATAACAGGCATGTCTGCATACTCGACAGCAAGCCCCACTGAGCAAATCAGATCGGGCTGTTCCTCTCATGAGTAAGTAGGCTTAGCTATTATCACAAATTGCTTGTCAACAATTTCAACCTGACCTCCCTAGGGACGTAGATAACGTGGAAATAGGGACCATTCTTAATAAAATTCTGCCACCAGTGCTGGACACAAATGTAGTCCTCATCAACTAAGGCCCCATCTGCACTATTCTAAGCAGTATCATACCACTTTAAAGCACCATGGCTTACCCCAAAGTATCCTGGAGACTGTACTTTGTCCCCAGCTACAATTCCTAGAGTTCCCTGGGAAGAAGGTCTGCTAGCTTAACCACTCTGAAAATTGTAGCTTTGTAAGGGGAATACAGCTCTCCTAACAACTCTCAACACCCCCAACAAACCACAGCTCCCAGAATTCTTTGGTAGAAGCCATGACGGTTTAAAGTGGGATGATACCGCTTTAAATGCATAGTGCAGATGGGGCCTAATTGGTGATACCACTGCTTGGTTCCTTGGGAAGGGAGACTGAATGTGTTGACTGCCTGACTGGAGCTACTCATCCACAGTTGTGGCTTGTGTGCATTGTTGGACTGGAGCCTTCGTCTCCTTGTCTGGAATATGTCTGGTCCCAGAATGGTTTCTATGGTGAAATCTGAAATTGCAGCTCTCCAGAGGTTGCTGAACTACAACTCTCATCCTCCCTCATCATTGGCCATGTTGGTTAGGGCCGATGGGAGTTAGTTCAGCAGCGCCTGGAGGGCTGCAGGGTAGCAGTTCTTGGTTTAATGTATCACAATTTATTCCTCACTGGAAAAAAGCTCCTTTTGTCATCCCTTTAGGCAAGCTGTGGCCCTCTAGATTCCGCTGGACTACAGTTCCCATGATTCTTGACCATTGGCCATGCTGACTGGGGTTGATGGGAGTTGGAGTACAACAGCATATGGAATGCCACATCTTCTTTGTCCCTGATGCAAAGAAACAAAATTCATCCACGCATTCAGTTTTAACCTTCCATCTGGCATCTTTTTACAGCAAAGTTGTGGGAGAATAGGTAACCTTCAAGGAGAAGCTGCCAAATTTCTATTTTTGATGCATAATAGGTGATCAGGGCATGTATTTTGAGCAGGGGTTTTTATTATTATTATTTTTGCACCTTGTCCCATGTTGTTTTAAATACATGGCTTCTTTTAAAACCCCACGGAATGTTGTAATTTATGAGCAACGAAAAGAACATTAGGTCTGAGTAATATATGCCATATTTTTAGTTCACACCTTTATATAAATGAAAATGCTTTCCGCTATTTTTCTCTCTCAGCAGTATAGATAAGGCATTTTTAAAAAACGCAAAAACAAACAAACATTCCACTAGAATCAAGACTAATAATCAGTTAAGAACGTAAGAAGAGCCTTGCCAGATAGGCGAAAGACACACCCAGTCTGGCATCATGTTCTTATACAGTGGTACCTCGGGTTAAGTACTTAATTCGTTCTGGAGGTCCGTACTTAACCTGAAACTGTTCTTAACCTGAAGCACCACTTTAGCTAATGGGGCCTCCTGCTGCTGCTGTGCCACCGGAGCACAATTTCTGTTCTCATCCTGAAGTAAAGTTCTTAACCTGAAGCACTATTTCTGGGTTAGCAGAGTTTGTAACCTGAAGCTCATGTAACCTGAAGCGTATGTAACCCGAGGTACCACTGTAATGGCAAATCAGATGCTTGTAGGAAACCTGCAAGCACCTGAGCACAAAACCTCTTTCATCTCCTGCAGTTTCCAGCAACTGATATTCAGAAGCAATATTCCCTCCATCTGTGGGGACAAGACCAAAACTACCATGGCTAGAAGCCGCTGGTAGTCTTATTCTCAATAAATGTGTGAAAACCTATTTTTAAAGCCATCCAGGTTGGCTTTAAAACTATGAGCAAATCCCATAGTTTAACAATGCTATGTGTGAAGTAGTACTCTCTTTTGTCTGCCTTGATTCTCCCAACATTTTGTTTCATTGAATGCCCATGAGTTCTAGTGAGACAAGGAGGAAAACCTTTCTCTGTCTGCTTTTTCCATGCCAAACAATTTTTAAACTTCTATGATCTCTTCTATCATCTATAAACTTCTATGATCTCTTGCTTTCCTTTTATTTAAATCGAAAAGCTATTGGGGGTTATTGGGTTGTTGTTTTTATGTATTTTGTGGTTTTATATTTTGATTTTATTCTGCAAACCGCCCTGAAACCTACGGGTATAGGGTGGAATAATAATAATAATAATATTTTTTCTCCAGAACAAATGTTAAACTAACCGGCCAGTAATTCCTAGAACAGGGGTCAGCAAACTTTTTCAACAGGGGGCCGGTCCACTGTCCCTCAGACTTTGTGGTGGGCAGGACTATATTTCGAAAAGGAAAAAAATCCTATGCCCCGCAAATAAAACAGATGCATTTTAAATAAAAACACATTGTACTCATGTAAAAACACCAGGTAGGCCCCACAAATAACCCAGAGATGCATTTTAAATAAAAGGACACATTCTACTCATGTAAAAACACGTTGATTCCCGGACCATCTATGGGCTGGATTTAGAAGGCGATTGGGCCAGATCCGGCCCCTGGACTTTAGCTTGCCTACCCATGTTCTAGAATCTCCACTGGAGTTATAATTGTCCACTTTCCATTCGTGAGGTATGGAGGGTGATCTTAGGGTTGCTACATGTTTTTGTTAGGTGAACAGCAATTACACAATTGCTAAGAACTCTCTTGTGGATGTGATCTGGACCCAGTGATTTGCTTATTTTAAATCTGTCAGTAGGGCCCAGAAATTCATCCGTTGTCACCACTTTTTATCTCAGTTCCTCAGACTCTCTTCCCAAGAAAGTTAATTCAGGAACAGGGATTTGCCCTACAGCTTTGCCATTGGAGACAATTTATTCCGCTCTCTGCAATCTTCCCTCCCCCCTTTAGCTGAGAAAAAGCTTGTTGTCCAAAGGGTCAGATGCCTCCCTATGCAGTTCTCTGTTTTAATGTATTTTTTTTTAAAAAAAAAATCTTGTCCTTTAAGTCTTTATGATGCGCTCCTCAAATTCTTTTCTTCTTCTTTGCATCCCTCTCTGGTCTCTGTCATATTTTTTCTGCATTCACCCACAAGTCCGCTCCATCTCCTTTTAAATATCCTAATATAAATTCATACTGTATTTAAATATGTATTTTCAAGCATACTGTATCTACAAATACACATTTCTAAATGTATTTGATCTCAAAAACATGCACTTATAAACATTTCTGATACATTTTGTGAGCTAAGAACCAGTTTGGAAGTTGAGAACGGCAGGGCTGAGAATATCAGAGCTGAGAACTGCATTCAGGAAATGCAAATACCATGGGATAAGGAAGTTCTGAACCACATCTTTGTCCAGGAGGTGCAGATCAGGTGAGCTTGTATTGAAATCTGCAAATACTGAATTCCTCAAGCATCCCTAGGTCCCTACTAGCAACCTAGAGAGTCTGTGTATACAACTATAACGGTGCTTCTGATCAGCTGATCCTTGAAAACACAAATAACTCTGTCTAGGCAGTGTGTTTGTGGCTGTGTGCATGCAGTGGTGGAGCCAATCTGACACTCCTTTCCATGCAACATGCAACTCTGACCTTGCTGCCACCTTGCTCTGCTCCAGGCGAGTTGCAGCTGTGCTAGTGATGATGATGATGATGATGAATATTTGTACCCCGCCCATTCAGCTGGGTCTCCCCAGCCATTCTGGGCAGCTCCCAACAGAATATTAAAGACACAATAAAACATCAAACATTAAAAACTTCCCTAAACAGGGCTGCCTTCTGATGTCTTCTAAAAATCAGATAGTTGTTTATTTCCTTGACATCTGATGGGAGGGCGTTCCACTACCGAGAAGGCCCTCTGCCTGGTTCCCTGTAACCTCAATTCTTGCAATGAGGGAACCACCAGAAGGCCCTCGGCGCTGGACCTCAGTGTCCGGGCAGAACGATGGGGGTGGAGATGCTCCTTCAGATATACTGGACCGAGGCCGTTTAGGGCTTTAAAGGTCAGCACCAACACTTTGAATTGTGCTCGGAAATGTATTGGGAGCCAATGTTGGTCTTTCAGGACCGGTGTTATATGGCCTCAGCGGCCACTCCCGGTCACCAGTCTAGCTGCCGCATTCTGGATTGGTTCTAGTTTCTGGGTCACCTTCAAAGGTAGCCCCACATAGAGCGCATTGCAGTAGTCCAAGCGAGAGATAAGCAGAGCATGCACCACTCTGGCGAGATAGTGATGAGAGGCTCGGTGGCTCCACCCCATCCCACTGGCTGCTGCTGGCAATGTGGTAGCTATTTCAGCCCTGTGTAGACAGGCCTGCAGGTAATCAGTGTTGTTTGTTCAGAAAGAAATAGTAAATCTCACCCCCAAGCATTCAGTTTCTCATTTTCTGTTTTGCAGGCCAGAATGAAATAACCCAGGGGGCATCCAGTTCATCTTGGGGCTAACACCATCCACTTTGCAGAGTTACGCCAGGGATGTGCATGGCCAATTGACCTTAATATCAGAAATTTTCAATGTGATGCTGAGCACACAGTTGTGTAGCCCAGCCTGTCCCAAAGGTCCTTACAAATTGATTTCCAAATTGGAAATGGACATTGGGCATGGCGAGGTGTTTCAGCGGCATGGAGCAGATGAGATGGGGAGCAAAGAATCCTGGACCAAAGTGGGGGAGATGGCAGAGGGGATTTAGGGAAGCAGACAGCAATTTCCTGAGAGCACTGTACGGAATCCAGCCAAGCCAGATCCTCTCTAAAGCAATCCAGAAAGAGGGAGAAGTTTGTGGGTGTTATGAAGCTGCTGCAACCAGTACTGTATGCTGCAAAACAAACAGAAGTGGTAACATATTTTTCTCATCTGTAGCTGTTAGGGCCTTCCCTGTTGTTTTTTTAAATATATTTTTATTTGCTTTTCTGTTATGATTCGTCATCAACACATGCTATGCTACTGTCATACATTTAAAAAAGATAGCATAGGTAGAAAACATAAACGTATGATAGCGATAACGTATCTAAATTCTTCCAAGATTCTTTAAATCCTCTATGTCTTAAATTATACTTCTACTCTTTCCAGGGTTTCCTCTCTACTATCCTTTTAACTGTGTTTTCTTATTCTCTGAATCAGGGGTCAGCAAACTTTCAGCAGGGGTCCGGTCCACTATCCCTCAGACCTTGTGGGGGGCCAGACTATATTATGAAAAAACAACAACAAACGAATTCCTAAGCCCCACAAATAACCCAGAGACACATTTTAAATAAAAGCACATATTCTACTCATGTAAAAACACCAGGCAGGCCCCACAAATAACCCAGAGATGCATTTTAAATACAGTGGTGCCCTGCAAGACGAATGCCTCGCAAGACGAAAAACTCGCTAGACGAAAGGGTTTTGCATTTTTTGAGCTGCTTCGCAAGACAAATTTCCCTATAGGCTTGCTTCGCAAGACGAAAACGTCTTGCAAGTTTGTTTCCTTTTTCTTAACACCGTTAATACAGTTGTGACTTGACTTCGAGGAGCAACTCAGAGAACGTGGTGTGGTAGCCTTTTTTGAGGTTTTTGAAGACTTTGGTGATTTTTGAAGCTTTTCCAAAACTTTCCCGACACCGTGCTTCACAAGACGAAAAATTCTCTAGACGAAAAAACTCGTGGAACGAATTAATTTCGTCTTGCGAGGCACCACTGTAAAAGGACACATTCTACTCATGTAAAAACACCAGGCAGGCCCCACAAATAACCCAGAGATGCATTTTAAATAAAAGGACACATTCTGCTCATGTAAAAACATGCAGATTCCCGGACTGTCCGCGGGCCGGATTTAGAAGGCGATTGGGTCGGATCCAGCCTCCAGGTCTTAGTTTGCCTACCCATGCTTTAAATTATTTTCATTACCTTACATAATCTCACGTTATAACATCTACTGCTGAGTATTTTTTCAGCCTGATATGATTATTTTCTTGTTGTAATATTTTCCCATATAATCTGTATATAACATCCAATCCTCCTTCAGTCTCATATCATCTTTATTTCTTAATCTATCTGTCATGCTGACTAGTTCTATGTAATCTAATATTTTGAGATGCCATTCTTCTCTTGATGGTACTGTATCTGTTCTCCATTTTTGTGCAAACAGAATTCAAGCAGCTGTTGTCACATACATCCATAATTTAATTTGGTGGGGTTTTTATGGGGGATTTTCTGTCATTACTATTCCCAGAAGAAAAGCTTCTGGATTTTTGGGGAATGTTCTTTAAAACATTTTCTCAAGTTCATTATACACCATATCCTAGAATTCTTTTGTTATCCTACACGACCACCATAAATGATAGAATGTACCAACCGTTTCTTACATTTCCAACTTTTGTCACTTTTAGATTTGAACATCTTGGCTAATCTGCTTGGTGTCAGATACCACTTGTGAATCATTTTTAAATAGTTCTTTTAGTGAATAACAGAATGTAAAATTTAAATTTATTTTCCACAGTTGCTCCCATAGATTTAAATCAATATTGTGACCCGCATCTTGTGCCCAATTGATCATGGATGGTTTCACTAGCTCTTCATTCGTTTCCCACTCAATATTTTATACATTTTAGATAGGTTTTTTTACCTTAGATCTTAGGGGCGGACGGAGACACAGATCTTCTGTTGTCCGTGACTGCCATGCATCTTCTGCAACATCTACTTTCAGATTTCCTAGACTCTTTTAGTTTTTCTCATAAGATATACATATGTTTTGCCTGAGGAGGAATTTCCACTTGATACCCCACAAATTCTCTTCAAATGCCACCTTCGTCGTGATCCAGCGGTGAGCCAGAGATGCAATGTGGGTGGCATATTGATTCCTGAAGCCAGACATTCTGAGGAATTCAGTCTTTCCAGAATCATATTTGATATGGCCTCTTGAATAGGACATGGGTGGTGCTGTGGGTTAAACCACAGAGTTTAGGACTTGCCGATCAGAAGGTCAGCAGTTCGAATCCCCACGACGGGGTGAGCTCCCGTTGCTTGGTGCCTGCTCCTGCCAACCTAGCAGTTCGAAAGCACGTCCAAGTGCAATTAGATAAATAGGTACCACTCTGGCGGGAAGGTAAATGGCGTTTCCATGCGCTGCTCTGGTTTGCCAGAAGTGGCTTAGTCATGCTGGCTACATGACCTGGAAGCTGTATGCTGGCTCCTTCGGCCAATAAAGCGAGATGAGCGTCGCAACCCCAGAGTCGGTCACGACTGGACCTAATGGTCAGGGGTCCCTCTACCTTTACCTTTTTACACCACTTGAACTACTCAGCATCCAACCAGCATAGTACTTTTCCAAATTTTCCAAAGTGCTTCTCAGCAGTTTTGGGTGAAACACACATTATGCTGCTTATTTTGAGATAAAATATGCAATGTGCGTTTAAACTGAAAAGGATTTTTTAAAAAACCAATTGCCAATTCTAGTTCAAATAGAATGGAATTCTGGGTAAAATCACATGAAAGTGACCAGGACCAGGAAGGGATAAACTCATCCACAAAGTTTAGAAATTCCTTGATGAGTTCTGTCAGGGAACTGACATCGGAGGAAAGGGAAGTGGTAAGGCTCCCAGAGACTGGGAGAGAGTCAACAGCCAAAGCAGGGACCAGCAGGGGGAGCGCGGGGTCTCTGGAGGAGGATCTCAGTAATGCTGAGAGAGACGCAGCAGCCCAGGCAGGAAGCAGCAGGGGAGAGAAAGGGGTGAGAGACACTTCGAGCGAAAATAGCGGGGAGGTGTCAGAAGCAACTGCAGGGAGACCCATGCTTCGCCGGAAGCTGCCACGTCGTGAGTCCAGGAGACGCGTTTCCGTTAAGGAACTTCTTTGCTGGAAGCGCTTCCGCAGACAGCCACTGTCAGACTCTACTAGTGACTAGAGCAGACATGTCTGAGGAGCTCTGTCACACACAGAGGTTTGTGGGGTCGCACAAACTCTGAAGGGGCACAATTTTAAGCACAAGCAGCTAACCATCCCCTGACAGCAGTCTGACAGTCTCTGTACGCTGCCTGTGCAGGAGAAAGCATCATGAGCAACCCAGTCGGAACCGGAGACGCAGGGGTTGGAGCTGGTCCAAGCTTGGAAGAAAGGTATCAAGCTCTGGAGGTCCAACTTGCGCTGCAGACGGCGAGGCTCGAGGAGAGAAGGGCTCAGGATGCTGACAAAAGGGGGAGAACCACTCAGTTCCCCAGAAAGGTACCAGGATTGGTGCAGAAGTTTGGGGGGGACCCCAAGGATTACCATGCCTTTAGGACTGAGATGCAATATGCTCTGAATGTGCAGTTTGATGAGTTCCCTGATGAGGAATCGCGAGTTGCGTTCGTAATTGGGCATCTTGAGAAGGGGGCGCGGGACTGGGTTCGACCCCTGATGGCAACGCACAACGATATCCTAAAGGACACTATGAAATTCTTTCGTGCAATGGATATCATGTTTTCCAGCGATATTGAGGAAGGGGTGGTACGCAGACAGCTAATGGCTTGCAAGCAGGGAAGCAGATCTGTCCGTGAGTACTGGACTGAATTTACCATGCTGATTCACAGATTGGGGTGGGATTTATCGGCGGCACCCATTCAGATGCTATTTGAAGAAGGTCTTTCTTCAGCTGTGAAAGACGAGCTGGCCAGGAGCCCCAGGGCGGGGTCTATGGATCAGCTGACCAAATCTGCGCTGACCATTGGAGCGCGCCAGGAGGCAAGAGCCTTGGAGAGGCGGGAAGGGAGAGGGGAACGTTGGAAGGAGTTACGCATTCCAGACATTCCTGAGCCAGCTTTCCCGCCGGCAGAGCCGATGGAAATCGGAACAGCCCGCGCGCGCGCAGTTTCAAAGCCCAGTGAGGGGGCGAAGAAGGAGGGAAAGGGAGCCCGGAAATGCTATCTCTGCCAACAGCCAGGCCACTTTGCCAGAGTCTGCCCCCAGAGGAAGGAATGGCAAGGGATGGTGGGAGCTGTTGAGGGGGAAGAGCAGGGAGAAACGGAGCAGGTAAAAGCCAACACCTGGTTGCCAGCAGGGCACTGCAGCCAGGCCAAAGAGCAGTGAAAGTGCCCCTTCCCCAAGTGCCAGTGCCAGAAGCTCCTCGACCTGCTCTAGTGATTGAAGTGTCGCTAGAGCTGCAAAATGGACACCCCCTAAAAATAAAGGCGCTGTTGGACTCAGGCAGCTCCTGCAATTTCATGAGCAAGGAGTTTGCTGCTGAGCACCAGATACAGACTATCCCTTTAAGCAACCCCCTGCAGGTGACCACGATTGATGGCAGGGAACTGTTGGGAGGAGGCGTCAGCTTGCAGACCGTCCCAATGATAATGAGGGTGGCAAGGCACACAGAACTGATAGCGTTTAATGTGGCCACCTTGGGAGGCGCTCCCATTATTTTGGGAATGAGCTGGCTAGCCCTACATGATCCGCTGGTGGGCTGGCATCAAAGAGTGGTTTCCTTCGGTTCCGCACACTGCTTAGAACACTGCAGGGCGGAGAAGGGGTCAGCAGGGGCCCAAGCCACCCTAGCAGGGACGGAAGTGATGGAGAAGGGGAAGGTGCCACCACAGTATGCTGATCTCAGCGACGTGTTCAGCGAGAAGGAAGCGGACCAACTACCCCCGCATAGGCCCTTTGATTGCCAGATCAATTTACTCCCTGGAGCACAGCTTCCTGTAGGCAAGTTGTATGCCATGTCAGACAGGGAGATGCAGGAGTTGCGAGCGTTCATTGACAAGAACCTGAAGAGAGGCTTCATCAGAGAGTCCAAGGCAGCGGGGGGTAGCCCAGTGTTTTTTGTGGATAAAAAAAACACGGACAAGCCGAGGCTGGTATGTGACTTTCGGGCCCTAAATGCAGTGACAGAGCCGGCGGCTTTTCCTATGCCCAGGATTGATGATATTTTGACCAGGGTGCGAAAAGGAAAGATTTTTACAAAGCTGGACCTAAGGGGGGCGTACAACCTGATACGTATAAGGAAAGGGGATGAATGGAAGACCACCATGTTCACCCCTTTGGGGGCATTTGAATACCTCGTTATGCCTTTTGGATTACAAACAGGCTCCGCGTGTTTTCAAGCCTTTATGAACCATGTACTGGGGCCTTTGCTCTACAAGAATTGCGTGGCCTTCTTAGATGACGTGTTGGTGTATTCGGAGAATGAGGAGCAACATGTGAGAGACGTCAGAGAAGTGTTGAGCAGGCTGCAAGCCAACAGACTGTGGGTGAAACTGGAGAAGTGTCAGTTTCATACCAAGGAGGTGGAATTCCTGGGGTACCGCTTGTCAGACAAGGGGTTGGCCATGGACCCCGGCAAGGTTCAAGCGGTGCTGGAATGGAAAACACCCAAGACCAAGAAGGATGTGCAGAGGTTCCTAGGGTTTGGAAACTTTTATCGTAAGTTCATCCGAAACTTCGCCCACCTGACGGCGCCCATCACGGACTGTCTCAGCAGCAAAAAGAAGTTTGTTTGGACGGGGGAGGCGGAGCGAGCGTTTGAGGAACTGAAAAGGGCCTTCGCCTCTGACGAACAACTTCTACATGTGGACTTACAAAAAAAGCTGAGGGTCGAAACAGACGCTTCTGACAGAGCCATAGGGGCGGTGCTTCTTCTGCAGCCGGGGAAGGAGGGGTCAGAGTGGCGACCGTGTGCCTTCTTTTCGCGAAAGCTGAACAAATCTGAGAGAAACTACACGGTGCACGACCGGGAACTTCTTGCGATTTATGAGGCCTTCCGGAGATGGAGGCACCTACTAATTGGTGCACAACAGAAGGTGCAAGTGTGCACGGACCATAAGAATCTAGAGTATTGGAGAACTGCGCGAGTGCTCAACCAAAGGCAGTTGAGATGGGCCCAGGAGTTCTCCAAATTTAACTTTGAGATTTGTTACGTACCAGGCCCGGAGAACGTTAGGGCGGACGCTCTCTCACGCAAACCTGAATATTTGGAGGGAGAGGGTGCACCCGAAGAGACCCATGTCATTCCCGAGGACCGCTGGGTGTGTGGGGCGGCTTTGGTGGGGCAAAGGGAACTGGTAGAGGGAACGGTGCAGGATGAATACGCCCAGGACAAACTCAGGGGTCTCAGGAGGGAGGGAGACAAACCCGGGGGTTTTGAGGAGAGAAACGGGGCGTTGTACTACAAGGGAGCGTTATACATACCTGAAGGGGAATTGAGGGAAAAGGTACTCAAGCAACTGCACGATAGCCCCACAGCCGGGCATTTTGGGCAACACAAAACCATGTGGCTGGTTACCAGGGAATTCTGGTGGCCCAAGGTCAGGGAAGATGTGCGTGAATATGTGAGAGGGTGTGACCGATGTCAACGAGCCAAGGGGGAGAGGCGGGCACCGGCAGGTTTATTAGAACCACTACCCACGCCGGAAAGACCATGGGAGGCAGTGGCAATAGATTTCATGACTGATCTGCCCAGGTCCAAAGGGAAGACAGCCATTATGGTTGTGGTAGACCTGTTAACCAAGATGGCCCACTTTATAGCCTGCTCACATGCGGTCACAGCAGAAGAAACCGCTAAATTGTTTGTGGAAAATGTGTTTAGGTTGCATGGTGCCCCCTTGAGGGTGGTTTCGGACCGAGGGAAACAATTTACTTCCAGGTTCTGGAGGAAGCTCATGAGCTTATTGCATGTAGAGGTGAATTTTTCCACTGCCCGTCATCCAGAAACCAATGGGCAGGCGGAAAGAGCTAATGGTGTCCTCCAGCAATATTTGAGGTGTTATGTGAATGACAGAGAGAATGATTGGGTGGAGAAGCTGGCGTTGGCAGAATTTGCCTATAACAATGCAGAGAACGTATCCACGGGGATGAGCCCTTTTTTGGCCAATCACGGGTGTCATCCCCGAGCCTTCCCAGGGGGGGAGGGGGAGAACTGGAGCGTTCCTGCCGCAGAACAGTTCGTTGAAGAAATGGAAGCGATCCATCGCCAGCTCCAACTTAATTTAAACAGGGCGAAGGAGGAATATAAGAGGCAGGCAGACAAAACCAGAAGGGAAGGGGAAAGCATTAGGGTGGGGGACCAGGTGTGGCTGTCCACCCAAGGGTTACCATTTAAAGGAGGTTGTAAGAAGTTAAGACCCAAAAGACTGGGCCCATTTGAAGTCACGCAACAGGTCAACCCAGTGGCTTTCAGACTCCGGTTACCGAACCACATGAAGTTGCACCCAGTGTTCCACAGATCATTGCTGTCACCGTATATAGGGGACAGAGAGGGGAGGGTCAATAGGGGACCAGCTATGGAGGAAAAAGAACACAGCTACCATGTAGCGGAGATTCTCGATTCCAGGTGGAGGGGAGAGCAAGTAGAGTATTTGGTAATGTGGGAAGGGGAGCCGGAGTCGGAAAACACCTGGGTCAGGGCAGAGGATGTAGATGACGAGGTTTTGATTGAAACTTTTCATCAGAGATTCCCTAGAAAACCCCAGCCAGTGGCGAGGTTCCGGAGGGAATACTTCGCCACCACCGACGACGAAGAAGAGTTGGAGGGGTTCGCTGATTCCGAGGTGGAGGAGGATTCAGCGAGTCGGAACGAAGACCGATGGAGGGAATTGTTCGAGACGTCTGAAGATGAAGAGGATTCTTTTAGGGGTTTCAGCTCCTCACCGCCCAGAGGAGAAAGTAGGGGCGGGGAAGAGGGGGGCCCTGGAGGGGAGGTGGATGTCAGGGAACTGACATCGGAGGAAAGGGAAGTGGTAAGGCTCCCAGAGACTGGGAGAGAGTCAACAGCCAAAGCAGGGACCAGCAGGGGGAGCGCGGGGTCTCTGGAGGAGGATCTCAGTAATGCTGAGAGAGACGCAGCAGCCCAGGCAGGAAGCAGCAGGGGAGAGAAAGGGGTGAGAGACACTTCGAACGAAAATAGCGGGGAGGTGTCAGAAGCAACTGCAGGGAGACCCATGCTTCGCCGGAAGCTGCCACGTCGTGAGTCCAGGAGACGCGTTTCCGTTAAGGAACTTCTTTGCTGGAAGCGCTTCCGCAGACAGCCACTGTCAGACTCTACTAGTGACTAGAGCAGACATGTCTGAGGAGCTCTGTCACACACAGAGGTTTGTGGGGTCGCACAAACTCTGAAGGGGCACAATTTTAAGCACAAGCAGCTAACCATCCCCTGACAAGTTCCATTGATCTTGCCGAAATTCTTTTCAGTTCTCTCAGAGTTTCTACAGGAGTGGGGAACTCCACCCAGATAGTCGGCGGGTTTTGTGGTATGTTGAATGGCAGGAGATACATCCAAAAATAAAATAAATGTCCATTTCCCATGTGGATCTGCCCTACTGCTGCAGGAGACCAGAGCATTGGCCTAGATGTACCTTGAGCCTCCTTCAGTGAGGCAATTGTCATCTTTTCGAAACACAAAAAAGTGCTGCTGCACCCTAGAGACATATGAGCTGTCATAGGCAAGAGCAAACTTCACCCAACGTGGGATGCAAGACTAAGAAGTTGGTCGAGCTGCCAGCACATGAGTTGATAGAAGTGAATGGCTATTCTTCCGAACCAAGGAAGGGAAGCAAGAACGAAAGGGACTGCATCAAATAATACATGCAAATTGAACTCAGTGTATGCTTATTTTTTTAAAAAAAAATAAGTCCCTGCAGTGATTCATTATTATCAGTAGGTGAAATATTAACACCCTGCATATGCTTCCAGATAGCCTGTTTTCCTCTTGCATTAAGAGAATAAATCACTACCTAGTGCTATTACACTCCGACAGCAGCAGGCCTACAATGGGTTTTGACTGAACAATATCAATAAAGCTCATGGAAAGATTTGCTGCCTAACTGCCGACGGCAGGAGAAATTAAAATGGTGGGCCTCCCTCGCCGGGCTTTCTTCTCAGATCAAAGCCAAACAACAGAACGGCGGTGCCCAAAACTGGAAAAGTCACTCAAAAACTTCTTCATGAGAGTTTCTACCTTTTTGGGGGTGGGGGTGGGGAATTGGGCAACTTTGATTAGCTAGCCCAAGAGCATTTTTTCCTCCTCTCAGAGATAGCCAGGAAGGTCAGATGTCCCTTTCCTAAAAGCTTTCTGTTTTAAGACTCCTTTCATTTCAAAGCATTGCTAATGTTCAGATCTGCACCAAAAGACTGGAACAAAAGGCCAAAAGGATCTCCTCAGCGACGTCACTGATGAAAACAGGAGCACTTTGTAGCATTCCGAATATCACACCTGAGCTCTGCGCTTGCCCATGATACACCACCCCTGAGCTTTTCTCTACCTACGGTTCCTTCACGCTATTTATTTCGAGAATTTATGTGCCAAGCGTTGCTTTTTTAAAATGTGCAATGCGGTGTATGCACCCCACTCCCTAGCCCAGCAACCCAGCAGAACAATCCTAATCATTGTTATCAAAGCTGCCAAATTAAGGCAACCCCCTCCAAATTCAACATAATCAGTATCAAATCATAACCACAACTAACTTACATGACGTCCGGAAATGCCCAGGCAGATGGGGAAAACAGATGTTTACCTGCTACTGGAATGGCATAGAAGTTGGCACCAGGAGAGCCTTTCTGTGGAGGGTATTCCACAGAAGGGGCACAAACAAACCAAAAATACCTGTTTCCTTTCTCCTGTCAGGTGGTGGAGACTCTCAGATGATGACCACAGAGTTTGGTGTAAAAGTCAACATTGTTACATTTGGCAAAGAGAAAATATAAACAGCCAAACATTAACACCACAGATTGGCAAAGAACACACTAGTGGTATATTTAAGTAGCACCATTCCTTGTTGACTTTTAGGAGGGAAAGAAGACAGACTAGTTATCAGAAGTGGATCTCCAGCTGCGGCAGAGCTGCGGCCTCAGCTTCCTGACAGGTGGGTCATGGTAGCTCATCAGAAGGGAGACGGGAGAGGCAGCAGGGAAGACAAGGGGAGGGTTGGCAGATGGTATGTCTAAATCTGTCCAAATTAAATGCTTTCAACCAGGATAAACTGTTTTTCCTGAAATGCATGATGATGATGATTATGATGATGAAGAGTTTGGATTTGAAATCCCACTTTATCACTACCCTAAGGAGTCTCAAAGTGGCTGACAATCTCCTTTCCCTTCCTCCCCGACAACAAACACTCTGAGGTGAGTGAGGCTGAGAGACTTCAGAGAAGTGTGATTAGCCCAAGGTCACCCAGCAGCTGCATGTGGAGGAGCGGGGAATCGAACCTGGTTCACCAGATTATGAGACTACCGCTCTTAACCACTACACCACACTGTCCAAGTTAAATGCTTTCAACCAGGATAAACTGTTTTTCCTGAAATGCATGAAACAACCACCAACAATAGCATCATAGGATCATAGCATTATCAGGATGGATTTTTTTCTCCTCCAAAAGCACTTTGCGGTGTGATAGGGTCAAGGTCTGTTGCTAAAAGACTTAAAATGGTGCACATTTCACTGGACAAATTCAAGGCCTCAGACAGGCCTGAGTCACTCTCTTGACGGAGGGGACTTTTTTCCCCTTCAAAAATCCTGCACATAATGTTTCCTATTGTCTTCTTTTTTTTAAAAAAAGAGGCTCTTCATTTATTGGGCTCTTATATAACCATAACAAAGCTCATCAATCCGATTCAACAGCCGGGCCCTCAGGGCTTATGGTAACCAGTGTGAAATGGATAGCATAGCAGGACGTTTCCTCAGGGAACATGCACGGTTGTCAATATTACAAAGATGAATTAAAATGTATATCCCAGCATTATTTTCCTTTTAACTCCACCGGTTAAGCAAACAGATTATTCTGCTGAAATGTTAACAAAGTGTACTTTTGCCGTTCAACAGGACAAACTTGTTCAGTGGATAGAGTTGGGCCTCGGTTTCAATTCTTCTGCATTCATTACCTTCCTGGTATGCCTTTCTTAGTGATGAAATGGTGAAAGGATAGAATGAGGTGAGAAAAGTGCTGTAAGGATGGGTGTATGCCAGTTGTTTTGGGACTCAACTCTCATCAGCTCCAACCAGAATGGCTGGTGATTATCAATAATGGGAGTTGCAGCCCAACAACACCAAAAGGATCACAGGCTCCTCACCCCTGGTAGGCATGGTCTTTTTACCTGGAGATACACCCCATACCATCCAAAATTGCTCATATGAAAATAGGGATATTCTGTGCTACATCAATATCACTGCCGCCACCAAAGTTTTCCATGATTCAGGAAATCCTTGCAAAGCCCAGCTAGCTCCAGCACCCACCTGCAATCCTCATAACCTCCTCGCTCCCAGCACAACCCTCAAACTCCAGCTCCTGACAGGCCTGCCTATACCCCACCAGCTATATCTTTCGCTACCACCCACCAAACCCAGGGCCTGTTCCTGCCCAGGGTCTCCTACAGCCACCGCCTGGTCTTCAGGCCTTCTCTTCTCTGCAATATAATTTGACGTATTGCTTAATGATGATGATGATAATAATAATAATAATAATAATAATAATAATAATAATAATAATTACTTATACCCCACCCATCTGGCCAGGCCTCCGCAGCCACTCTGGGCGGCTCCCAACAGAATATTTAAAACACCATGTTGGAAATGTAAGGAAACTGAAGGTACATTCTTTCACCTTTGGTGGACGTGCCCAAGGATTAAGGCTTTCTGGGAGATGATTTATAACTGAAAAGGGTATTTAAATATACCTTTCTGAAGAAACCAGAGGCCTTTCTCCTGGGCATGGTCGGCCAAATGGTGCCAAAGAAGGACAGAACTTTCTTTATGTATGCCACAACAGCAGCAAGAATACTTATTGCAAAGTATTGGAAGACACAAGATCTACCCACCCTGGAAGAATGGCAGATGAAGGTGATGGACTACATGGAACTGGTGGAAATGACTGGCAGAATCTGAGACCAGGGAGAAGAGTCGGTGGAAGAAGATTGGAAGAAATTTAAAGACTATTTACAGAAATATTGCAAAATTAATGAATGTTAGAATGATGTCAGAATGAAGTTAAGTGGTTTAAGCAGCAATGTTTTAAAGGTGTATGAAAAATGGATTATTAACAGGTGAGAACTCAAAGTTATATTATATTAAGTTAAAGGATTAAGATAAAAACAAAGAGGGAAAGAAATTGCTGAATTAACTAACTGAATTGGAATACAAAAAGGAGGTGTGAGGATGTCAGGGAAGCAAGGATATGAATATATGACATGGAAAGATTGATGTGCTTTCTTTTTAAATGTTTTTTATCTTTTTCTGTATTTTGTAATTTGTATTTTTCTTTTTTTTCTTTTTCTTTTTGTCTTTTCTTCTAATCTTTTTATTTATGTAATTTTTTTCCTTTGAAAACTTAATAAATATCATTTTTTTTTAAAAAAACAGAATATTTAAAACACCAAACATTAAAAACTTCCCTAAACAGGGCTGCCTTCAGATGTCTTCCAGAAGTCAGATAGTTGCTTATTTCCTTGACATCTGATGGGAGGGCATTCCACGGAGCGGGCACCACTACCAAGAAGGCCCCCTGCCTGGTTCCCTATAACCTCACTTCTCACAGTAAGGGAACTGCCAGAAGGCCCTCAGCGCTGGATCTCAGTGTCCAGGCTGAACGATGGGGGTGGAGACGCTCCTTCAAGTATACTGGGCCAAGGCCATTTAGGGCTTTAAAGCTCAACACCAACACTTTTTAATGCTCAGTTTATGCCAATTATTCCTAGAAATTTTTTTTTTGGGGGGGGGACTGGCAGGGAAAGGAACCTGAAACAGTTATTTAAGTGCCTGGCAGCTTCTATGAGATGCTGAATCTAATCCTTTGCTAACCTGGGGAGTGAGGGAAACCTGCTATGAGGTTACGTTGACTTGAAATGCCATAGCATGCTTTGCATTCATGGATCAACACATGAGTAATGTAAGGGAGTGGGCATGATCTTCCCTCCCTTCCATCTCCATAAGTCCATCTCCTGAGATATGTCACTTGCTACCAGGGATAAAGAAGCCTGACACGGACATTCAGCTCATGTGCAATACCTATAACACAAGTAAGTAAAGTGGGTATGAATGTGATTGGCTCCTCCCACAATTGCCCTCCAACTTACTGTGCTGGGCCCAGGGATAACCCGAGCAACACAGTCCAAGTTCAAGTCCAGGTCCAGGTCCAGTCCCAAATCCAAGGGTTCTGCAAGGAGGCAGTCCAACAGGGCCAAGGCAGGAAACCAGGCTAGGTCAGGCACAGGATCTCAGGTAGGTTCTGACAAACAGCAATGTTGCTCCCACAACCTGGGGCAGGGTCTGACAGCCTTTTATCTCTGATGGGGTAATGGCCAGTCCTGATCCCCCAGTGACTCACCTCCCTGTTTCGCCTGAAGGTGAGCACTCCTCCTGCGAGTACTCAGGTCTCTCCTTCTCTCAGACCTTAGTCTCTGCAGGTCGGGAGATGTCGGTGGGTTACTAGACCCAGAGGCCACCTCAGCCTCTCCTGACCCAACTGGTAGTGGAGCAGCTGCACATGATTGCCCAGCAGAGGGCAACAAGGTAATCCCCTCATCTGGAGCCAGGGCAGGCTCAGGCCCCTGACTCAGCTCAGCTGGTGCTTGTTGCAGGGGAACTGGGGCTCTTCAGAATCAGGCCCCAGACTTGGTCCAGATGCCACCTGAGGCAAAGGATTCGGTGTGGACTGAGACTCCTCTGGTTCCAAGTCCCAGGCCATCACACCTACAGAGGTAAAGGCCCAAAGTGAGGAGTTTCCTTTATCAGCATCCCCCTGATTTATAACCCTGTTTCTAAACTGGGTGGGGAATTCCTATGAGTAGGGAGGCTCTCTGCTTCAGACCACCTTTGCCATCCACAAGCTGGAGAACGATGGAGATTGTTATGGAGCTGAGTATGCCCAGCTTGGCTCCTGTGCATGTACTACACCCAAACAGGGGAGGAGGAAGGGAGAGGGAAGAGCAGGAGGAGGAAGAAGAAGAGGATATTGCTTAAATTTCAAGGCAAGCCTACTAAGGTTCATCCGGATGACCTGTTTACTGAGGATGCATCCTGA